>NW_010972609.1:8351829-8352384 GCF_000737465.1 Haliaeetus leucocephalus
GGGGAAGGCCCGGGGCCCCCGCACGGCCTCACCTGGAGGGCCGGAGCCGCACCTCCTTCTTGCTGTCCACCACGGAGGGGACGCAGTTGGTGAGCTCGGTCCAGTCGGCGTGCAGCCCGCAGCTCCAGCCGGTGGAGAAGCGGGAGAAGAGCCAGGTCTCCCGCTTGCCGGGCCGGTGGCAGGTGCACTTCTTCTGCCCGGCGCGGCACTCGCAGGGCTGCTCCAGCTGGATGTTGCGGACCAGGTGCCGGCCGAAGGTGGTGCCGCCCGTCTTCTGGATGTGCAGGAAGACGATCAGGTCGTCCCCCTTGATGTTGAAGTCCACCCGCCGCAGCAAGTCGCCGGCGGAGAAATTGAAGCGGGGCACGAAACGCGCCGGCGTCTCGTCCTCCGCCCGGTACGGGTCGGCGGCGGCGGCGGGGCTGAGGGCGCGGAGCCGCAGGAGCTGGCACTCGGTGCCCGGGCAGACGTACTGCAGCACGATCACGGCGAAGAGGAAGAGCATCACCAGCGCCAGCAGCACCTTGTGGGACCGGTCCTCCATCGTCGCCGGGA
>NW_010972609.1:8352589-8352841 GCF_000737465.1 Haliaeetus leucocephalus
GCCTCGGTGCCGCCGCCGAGGGCTCGCCCGTGCTTCCGCGTCGTTGGTGTGACATCGGCCTGGGCCGTGGCGTCACCTCCTGAGGCGCTGAGGTCGGCACGGCGGCCGTGGCGTCGCTGCCCTGGGCGGCCAGGCGGCCGCCTGGGCCTAGGCCTGGCGTCGCTTCCCCTCCCTCAGTGCCAAAGACTGGGCGCCGGGGCCCGGCCCGGCCCGGGGCCGCAGCCCTGGGACCCCGGGGCCGCTGTCGGGCGG
>NW_010972609.1:8352851-8442127 GCF_000737465.1 Haliaeetus leucocephalus
TCGGGCGGGCAGCAGGCCCTGCTGCTGCCCGGCCTCGACTTGCTGGCGGGGGCTGCCTGCCCTCGCTCTTCCCGGCCCTGGGGTCACCGTCGTCGCCTTGTGATGGCGCCTGTCTTTTAGCCCACCGCTGCCTCCGCGGGCTGCGGCATCGCTCCCGATGGCGGCCACCTGCTTTGGCAAATCCCGGCCTTGTGTCTGGCTCGCGTGTTGTGCGTATGTGTGCCTGTGTGCAATATCGCGTCAGTAAGTTGACGTTGCATCAGGCACCGTGTTTCGTGAGTCCTCGCACATCAGCCTCGCGGCACCCTTCAGAATGTGTTGGCAGCACGTGTGATGCTGCCATTAGCTTCAACACCATAAATGCTCCGTCATCTTCCGATGTGATTGTATAATGCCAGTGCTGTACGCAGTGGTAATTTTATTCAGCCCGTGAAAAAGGCCAGTGGTGGAAGGTAGTAAAGCCATCTACTGCACCATGTTTTAGTCTAAATTTAGATGATCCACTCAACAGTGCTGGCACATAAAAGGGATGTGTTGCAAGAACGTGATCACAGCGTAGCTGCTTTCAAATGCAAACATCTGCTAAATGTGATTGTGTTATTGCTACACCAGACTATCATTGCCACATCATAATTGTCTTAACATTTCCTGTCCTGTGATGCCACATCACAGATGTTTGGTTTACATTTAGTAGCATAACATCACCGGAGAAGCTTGGATTGCAGCATTATCACATCACAGCCTGGTTGTGGTTATTCCAGCCCACTGTTGCAGAACATGAACTCAGCCTGTGACAGCATTAATGTTCGGTTTCCGCCTAATTGAACTGGGACTAAACACAGGCAACAAGTGGCCCCTGCTGGATGCAGACTTCCTGTTCACATCAGGATATTTCTACTCAAGGAAAAACCCTCCATCAGAACAAGTTTGTATGAAATACCATACATTAGCAAGACGGGAATGCATCCCATGAGGAAAAAAGGAGAAAATGCATCTGGGTTTTTTTTTTCAGCAACTGTTTTAGTGGTGCTGCTTTGATTTGTTTTAGTGCACAGAAGTTATGGAGGTGGAGAAGTCTCCTTGACTACTTCTTTCTCACAAGTCTTTGTAGTTTCCAGCATTGTTTCTACCCACCTGTAGGAATAATCTTCCTTATGGACTCAATCACATACTGTCTGTTTTAGTGAGCCCAGTGACTGTTGTAGGGAATGATGCCAAGAGTAACGATCTTTAGCTATTTCTGTAGGAAAGCAGCTTAGCAGGCCATATGTCATATTTCCCAGTAAATGGTTGTTTTGAATTGTTTTTATACTGTAGTTTCTATTCATGAGATATTAAAGAAAATAACAGCATCTGGTTAATCAAATTCTGATTTTCAGCATATGATGCTATATATCAATCCTATTCTGCGACTTTCTTTAAAATAGCTTTTAAGTTCAGTGCAGGGAATTTCCCCCTGTAGGTTAGTAAGGCATCTTATAGGTGACTATTATACCTTAAAATTTTAAGGGTGCAAAGTTTATCACTGAAGAGCTAAGAAGTAACAGTTTGAAGTTTTGAGTTCAGCTACTGTTGCCAGAAAAGAGTTTGCATCACCCTTCTACCATGCATTTCTAAACACAAAAAGCAAATAGAAGAGGTAAGGCTTGAGCAAAGGTAGAATACTTTCTCCGTGAAGTGTAGTACTTGAAGGAGCACTTGAAACTGAGATCACACCACAAATTGTGGAACCTGCTAGAAAGACCAGCTCAGTTGTGTGTTCTGCTCCGGGCATTGTGCACAGGTGTGTATGATAGAATAGCAAAAGCATTTACTCATCCAGTCAACTCTGACCTGATTAATTTTCAGATTTTATGCTTTTTTTTAAAGAAGGTAGTAAATTAGTTCTTAAGCGGGAATTTAGCCTCCTCCTTAACTATGTAAATGGTTAGACCATGTTTAAACACCAGAATTTAGACTCATTTCTGGCTTAAAATTATGATTTAAAAACAGGAAAAGAGTGTGCTACGTGGTGCTTGTACTGAAAATTGTGTTTTATTAATAGAATAGTGGAATAGCTAGCCTATGTTCCAACCGATTGATTTTCTTTACTGTATTCACATTTGAATGCCACAGTAACCACTTTCCTGGTCTTAGGGATTTGACTTTGTGTCAAGAAGAGTAGCAGGTATGATCTTCATTAAATACAGCCTACCTAAGGTATAGTAAGGCTATGTGTCAGTGGTTTCACTTTAGAATCTGCACTTTTTCATTAATTTTTTAATCTAGATATCTAGTTACATGCACAAAAAGGAATCTAGTTTCTCAAACGATAACCCAAAAACTGATAGGGTTTTTTGTTTGGGTTTTTTGGGCAGGGGTTGCCTTCAGACAGTCCCTGATACCTCTCTGGAACAACAACAGATGCTCAGAAATAACCTGCCAAATTAGTCCTTTGATGTTTTAATTGTGTTTTCTCTGAAACATGATTCATGACCCCAATTAGAGATTCAGAGGGACACAAATGTCTGAGTCTTTGGAGCGTGAGTTTTTGTAAAATAATTTAGAGATAGTATTTTACGTGTTTGGTTTTTAATGTCATCCAAAATATGTCCAAGAGGTGCTACATATTTTAGCACCTAACTGTGGATCCAGCTGCTTTACAGATTTTTAAACAGCTGCTTTTTGTTTAGAGGTTTTCAGACCTGCAATATTAACTTGCCTGTCTTACCCTTTTATCCAATCTCTTTCTCCATTTGACTCTTGACATAAAAAACTATGATGTCCCTGCAGCAGAAGTTATAGCTCATAGAAAATTAGCAAGACTTAATAACTTGAATACCTGGATTCCTTGTTCTGTCTATTCTTTAAAAAACCCAGAGACATACTGAGCCATATTTCTCACCCTGTTACGCAAAGCTGGTGCCGTGCTTCAACCCAGTTATGAGGGCGGAAGAAACTGGAAACTATGGCTTGGACTGTTTGCAGACACAAAAAACCTCAGAGTGGTGGTCTATTTACTGTAGTCTGTCACAGCTCATGTGTGGCTGGCTCAAACCTCTTCAAAACAAAAGTTTTGTCTTAATGAGCGATTGCTTACCCATTCTTTTCACAGGTCTTCAAATTCTTGAGTTATTACAACACCTAAGCCAGGGGAATATTAGGGTTTTCTGCTTTTATTTGTATAAACACTTATTACTTTAAATGAGTGTACCTCCTACCACAATATTCCTCAATTCAGGCACTAAAAATCATAAATATAAAGCAATAAATGTTGACTTTTTTATATGCCTGCTTCCTTCAGAGCTTTTTAAAATCCATTCTTCATCCTCCCAACCTTTGTCATAATTTCAAGGGCTAGAAGCCTGTTTCAGACAAAAAGAGAAGATTCTTATACAATCCATTGATTTCAGCCCTGTGGTCTCTAAGAACACCAATTAATATTCTGAGACTCAATAGGAGCTCACAAGAGTTGGCAATCCAATATCTGGCAGCATAAGAAGAACAGGAGGAAGAATCTAATGAGGAAAATGAGGCTAAAGCCAGGGAGTTAAGAAATTCTAAGTACATCTCTGCAATATTTTTTTCAATCTTTATGAAAGGCTCAGGACAAAGAACTTCTATCTTTATCTGGATTCAAACTTAATGGAGGTCAAAGCACTTTCAGATTTTTTACTTCATTAAAAATATATGGAATTTAATTAGTTTTTGGACTGGAATTTGGAACGTGAAGGAGAGATGGTAAATTTTAAATACATTAATAAAAATTTAATGAATAAAATATTTGAAATTAAAAACCTTGAAGGCTACAGCCTTTTCAAATAACATTTTTCCATCAGGAGCTTGTCATCTTATTTTTTTTTGCATTTTTCTAAAATTTTTTTTAAATGTTTACCAAAGTTTTATTTACCATTTTTATTGATAAAAAAAAATCTGTATCCATTCTTGGAGTAATTTTGATTCAACACCAAATTACTTTTTTTTTTTTTTGGTGCATCATTTATAAACCTAGATTTAGCTGGTGTGAGATTCTTGTCTCCTTCACAAAAAAATAATAAATTCTAGAAGGCATTTTTTTAAAAAGAGAATTAGACCAAAGACACTCTTGAAATTGCTGGCTCCATTTCTTCAAGATTTGTTCAGGACACTAAGATTCAGGATAGAGTTTTACTGCCTTTTTTTGGTAGGACATATTACAATTTTGTATGGTCTGTTGGCAACTGCATCTTTGAATAGGATGAATCTGTTTCTTACTAGCAAGGAAAGCTATAGCTTTTATAGCTCTTTTTTTTCTTATCTGTCTTGCATTCTTGTAAGAGTGGTGGGAGCTTCACTTGATCAGTGTTATGAGAAAGATAATCTTTCTCTTAGAACACTGAAAAGAAGATCTCTTAAGCATAAGTTGCTGCATTTCAGGAGAGTAACAACACTCCGCTATGGTAGGGTAATGCTTAATTTAAGAATTTAAGAATAGCAAAATCTATCAAATCTGTAAGCTAAGTTTTGCAGAATAGCCAGAGCAAGGCAGTACATAGCAGCTTTGACTTGAAATGAGGTTAAGAATCAGTGAGGAAAAAAAGCAACAAGAAGACTTTTCCTTTTGGTAATGAAATGAACAGAGAAAGCTCTTCAATCAGCCTTGATTTGCTTGTTTTAAGGGGTAGATAAGAAGCAGAATCAGTTGGACAGAAAGGGATAGCTGGAACTGTAAATGTCATTTAAGTATTTGAAGAGGTGGGATTTTTTTAACTAATTAAGAGCCACAGACTGTATTAATTTATATAAGTATAATGTCCCCCATTTACAGATTAGAAAAACAGGCCTGGACATTAAATGAGTTGGCCAGGGTTACACCCACATACTAAGTCAGACACAAAGCCGCAATTAGAACTGGAATACCTCACTGGCAGTTTGGTAAGCCACTCAGCACCTCTGGTTATTTTTTCATATCAGTTACACAAATTATTTTAGTTGTTTTCCCAATACAAGGAAAACATGATGCTTAGGACACATGTTCTGAAAAGAAGTTATGAAATATTTAAATACTAGGGGCTTGGTTCTATTTTCAGTTAGTGCTGATAACTCTAATAAAAGCTTAACTATCCATAGTTTTATTAGAGGATGGTGTAATTTGAATCCATTCCTTTAGGATTTCCAGATTGACAGGCTGTAATATGATAGCGGGGCAGTGATTTTGTTTTCTGGCATTTCATCTTGTAAATATACTAAACTTTATTCCAAAGTTTTTACTTAATTCTTAGTCAAAATTCAGCATTGATTTCATCCTGATTCCATTAGGCGTTTGGGGTAAGGCCTGCGAGGTTAAGCATATGACATAGGTTGTATTTCCCCTCCATGTTACATGTTTCTGTACTCCTGACAGTGTTCTAAAGTAACCTGTTTTCAAAGTTGTGATTAGCTGAAGACAGGAACCTCCTTAAAGAGAAAGAGCAATGCATCTTTTATGTTCACAGTGAGCTATGATTTCTCCATTGTCTACAGACAGTTCAGTAGGCTATTAATATTGCTTTGAGACATATCAATGTTAGACAAGCATTTTTGTTGCCGGAGAAAATGCATGCTATTTTAAAAACAGAGCAGAAGCAGACTATTTCTGAGGCTTATGGGTATATACACCAGTAGGTGTGCCTGGCGTGTTGTAAATGGGAAAGGTGGGAGGACGCCGTCTTGTTATTAGTACATGTAGAAAGACGGGAAGTGCTTAGGGAAGGGTTCCCTCTTGTTCTGAGTTCCAGGAAAATTATCAGCCAAACACATGAATCACAAAGCAGACTAGAAGGGAGTTTCTGTGTGGCATGAAAATAACAACTGCATTTTAAAGCCTGAAGAGTCAAACAATTCGGTGCTTTTTTTTCTGCTGCAGATTTTTCATGGAAAATAGCAACCCCAGGAATATTTGACAGTGAAAAGTCTTAGTGCATGAAATGTGAAGTTTATATAAGAGATACCATCTTACTCATCAGCTGCTCTATTTTAAGCCCTGCTCAGCATGGGGACTTTCATTTTGTGATCTATTTGAACAGCAGCTGGTACATTAGAGTTTTACGTTAGCTGACATCTTTACAATCTAAAGGATACTTAACGTAATCCTGTAAAATCTATTCTCATAGTTGTGCTCAGTCACTCATATTCCATCTTGGTGTGTTGTCTTTTCCCATGTACATTTTCTGTCCATTTCATTCTAAAAAAAAGGTCAGTGTATCAACGGCATTAAAATTAGTCCACAGTAATGTTTTGCTGTGATGTGATCAAAATATATATATACAGCATATGCCATAAAATGGATGTGCCATTTCAGTGACTGAAAAAGGCAACAAAAAGGAATCCGTAGTAACATATGCTGGGGATAAATTCCAGCGACTAGCACAAATAACAGAAAAGACAGTATGTATTAATTAATTATATACAAAGGCAAGCTACGTACATGATTTAGATTCACTTGGAAATATTTACATCGCGTAAGTATGGAATGGATGCCAAGTTGCAACCTAATTCCAAAATCTAGCAATTATCAAGTAGTTTGCCTATTGCCATAAAGTCCTAGGACTTCATGTGTCTGTTCATGCAAAGAGGAAAGTCTTTTCTATCTTTGTGGATTTTAAATCCCAGTCAGCTCTAAACAAATGACAAAACAGTCATAACAGAAGCTAGAGACACCTGTTCCTAGAGATGCTTGGGGAAAAAGATTGATGAGGAGAAAGGACAAAATATGGGCACTGTTGAGGTATGGCAGGCGTTGGACCCTTGTACACAGTATGAAGTGGAGCTACCTGTCCAGCCAGTTTGCAATGCTTTTCCCTGTCTTCCCCCATCTTCGTAGACCATCCCAGGGCCCCACCAGCCCTTGAACCCTGATGTAGTCGCCTGACTTGCACGCTCAGGAGCTCCGCACCAGAGTACGTGAAGAGTGGGAACTGAAGCTGGGAGGTACCAGAATGTCGCACTGATAGGGTTCAGGTGCTCTAAGAGTAATTTGACTCTTCTCGGCAGCAAAACTTGGCTAGGAAAGGTAGAAAGCTACTTTTCTTGGCACATTTTATTTCACGCATGAGTGAACTGGCATCCATTGTGTTTTGTTATGTTTAGCTGACCTTGCTTGTTGAAATCTTAAGAACCAATGTCATACTAAATGGATTCTTACCAGGACTATTGCTACAATCCCTACAACAGGAGGGATTTAATGAAGGAAAACAAGGGACTTCAATCTCCACTTCTTCACCATCAGCAGTAGCCAGGAGATTCTGCATTGTATGACTCAGTGCGTTCACACAGTCGTTCAGCTCCACTTCCATGCTGGACTTGCACCGGCCGCTCATTTCTCCTGCAGTTGCCCAAACAACTGCAGCCCCAGAACGATCTGCACTGACTGACCTTGAAGAGGGAGCCCAGAGTTCCAGCCGGGTTTTTACTGGGTGTAGTATGGTGCTTCTGAGTCTGCAGGTCATATGAAATGAAGTTTGCCGTGAATCTTGACCTTATTGCATTGCAGTAAATTTGTTCTTGAAGCAAAGCTACCACGTCTGATACAGGTCCCACCCTCTCCACACCCACTTCACTGACTTCAGAAATCTGATTATTAATTATATGCATGTCACTGGGAGTGGCATAAATTTTAACTGTTATTGTATATTGCACTTCTTTGATATCCATCTGGTGTTTATATCTGCCATATCTGGTCACAAATTTGAAAATTAGGGCCTTTATAGAACGATTGCTACTAATATAAATTATTTTTCTATTCTTCGCGAGCAATTATTTTTTCTTTTAACTTCTGAAAAAAACCACTACTTCTCAGACAGCATGAAGAGCAAAAAGATATTCTTCAACGCCATGGGATCAGAAAGAGCATGAAAGTGGTCTGTTATACTGTTCATCTTAAGACATAGCATAGACCTATCCACTCGTCCATGAACACGTGTTTGGAGACAAGCAAAGAAGGGAATAGGAGGACTGTTCTGGGTAATATTCATACTGTTCTTCAGTCAGCCCTGTTGAAGCGTCCTGGAGGTGTGATAATGCAGCTTGAATGTGAAGTCAGTCTGAGCGGAGGGAGCATGACTGAAATGTTCATCGTTGCCAGATAAATGAGGGGCCGGGGGGCTGCCTCATGGGCCCAGGGCAGCGCGGGGGGAACAGTCTAAAGCAGATGGTTATGGCTTGCTTTGAGTGCTACAGATTTCTCGAGGATATGTTAATCAACGCATTTTAATAAACAAACAAACACCTGCCATTTTTTTAATCAAAAAATGCCGGTGGTCAGTTGCACTTCTTGTCTAGTATTACTTCAGTGATTTTCCCGTAAAGCGAATGTAATTTAAGATACCCTGTGTATTCATTTACTATGTTTATTTCCCCTGCCATTTCTTTGCTTGCTTGGATGTGTGGGAAGTTGTCTATATTTATTTACAATGTTTGTATCATCTTAGGTGTCCTGTGGATCAACGTATGGACCAGAGTTTGAGAAGCAATGCATGCGATTACAGGGGAGTCTTAACAACCTAATGACAGACAAACTTGCAACACCCAATGAAATAAAATCCTCTTCAGTGGTTCTTCACATGCTCGTCCTGCAGGCTGTCTGGGTCAGAGAGCTGAACCGAGCTGAGCCTGCCTCCGTGTCAAAGTTGGTATGATACCTAGAAGTCTTTTCTTCTACGAAAAGAAATTCTGTGCTAAAAGTTGTCTCTGGCTTTTTAGGAGAGTAATCATCCTTTTAGGTGTGTGGTTGTCTACTGTTGGTTTTAGACTTGATCTTTTAATTAATTCAAGCTCCAAGTTGGAAGTAGCAGCTTGGGGTAGCCAATTATTTTGAATTTCCTTGGATTTGCTCCATAATCCTTATGTTGTGTCATACTTAATTATGTTGATGGCATAAAGTAGTGTACAGTTTTTCCTGCATAATTCTTTTAATTTTGTCTTAGAAAATGCTAAGCCTGTCAGAAATAAGATCTATATCATCCCTAGTTTAATTTTACTTAAATGTAATATAAGCACTGAAAGTACAGTTTCATCAGGCTCCTTTTACTCCAGATTTTAATGACTGTTCTCTAATGTATTGTTTATGGTTTGATATCAGCTACTGGTTACATGACTACAAAATCTGTGAAAAAAACCCAGAAGATATACTGCATGTATAAATGCCAAGCATGAAAGGATTAGTAAAGGTGGATAAGTATATTCATTAAAGCATACACTTTGCTTAAATCATGAATTGAACACCTGCTTTTTAGAAATCTGATCTACATCTCAATAAGTCAATTGAAAGACTCCCCTAAGTGATCTTTGGATCACATCTTTCATGAAAGAAGGAAATGTTCTTGTGTGTTTCTTTCAGGTTTTTATGTGTTGTATTGGGAACTGGATGCAAAGCTGTTGTTCAAGCCAAAGACAGAATCTGTAAATATACAGATCAAGTTATTAGTGAGTAATGAAATGCAGTCCACAAAAAGAGCTGAAGGATTGACAGTGTTCCGAGCTTGTCAATGCACAATTAGGATCCCTTTGTATTTTAGTGGTACATACCTATTCAGTTAATAAACATTCGCTACGCATGCTGAAAGTTATAGGGCAATGTCATGCCTCGGACACAGAAGAAGAGATCCACAGACTCATGAAGTTACTTCAGACCAAATCCTTTCTTTTCAAAATGAATTATTTACTTAAACATTTCTGAATCTGGGTCTCTGACCTTTTGTTTATTTGTAGTTAAGTGGGGATAATATTACTTTACTTTGGGTGTTGCTTCAAAGCATCTTTTAAAATATTTTTAAAGTCTCTCAAGATTGTCCACTGAAATACAAGATAAAAATGCAAATCATCGTCATGCTCTTTATGGCAGTGTTCTGTTGTGGTACACCTAATTCTTTTTTCATGTTGTCTTTTTGTTTGTGATATTAGATACTAGCTTGTGGTTCAGAGGATAAAAGGCTAAAATGCCATAAATAATAATTCAAGATAATCAGTAATTATATTAATTAACCAATATGAAGGTTTTGCCACTAATGAAAAAAACAGACTTCTATTACTTGGCCTCTGTTCAAACATTTCTACCTATTGCATTAGGTATTTCTCATGAATATTGAATTAGCAAGTTCCCAAATACGACTCAAAAAAAAAATAATTCATCACACACAAAATGGAAATATGAAGTGTAGCCAAGATTCTCTTGGAACACTAGAAATGCATTCTGCTTTAAGTTACATCTCATGTAACCCTATGAAATCCACTTGGATTTTGTAATAAACCGTATTTTTGTGTAATATTTCTAATATATTACTGGTGTTACAGTAATTTGTATAGTGCAGTAGTAACTCTCATTAGGAGTGGGTTCTAGTATGCCAGATACTGTACCAGCAAAATAGATAATTAAATAAAATAGGTAATATTTTTGAAAGTGTTTAAGCAGCACAGGAACCCGTACCAATTTAAAAAAAAATTAGGCACTTGGAAACCGCTATTTTATTGAAAGCCCATAATGCATAGTATTTTATCTGTATAATTCACTTCAAGAATGGAACAATGGGATTTCTTCAAATTTCATCCTGGTTAAAGTGTTAGAGTTATAGTGAGTGTTATAAGTATAGGGTTTGGAGATTTCCATAGACATAATAATGAAATTTAAAATAATTAATGTAATTCATGTACACTTAGCTGAGCATATTTGCAAAGGTATGCAAGGTAGCTCTGAAACTGAAGATTCAAATAAGATGACAAAGAAATTGCAAGAAAATGTTGTCCAGACAGTATCTTCATTTTTCATGGCATTAACCTGATCCTAAATTTAAAATTTTATGAAGACTTGAAAAACAGTTCTGGTAGATGGGGAAAACAGATGGTAGTATGGTGAAACAGCAGATCATACATGTGAGAAACAGCGAATGTGTATTTCATTTAGCTAACATAGGCCCAGAAGATCTATTTATTTTTGGCATGCAATTAGTCCTAATCATGTGTTGAGTTATAACTCAGTGTCTGGGATTCCCAGCATCTTGTCTAAGGCTTTTTTTTTTCCTTTTTTTTTGCAAGTACAGCTACCAGTAGAATTGTATTTAAATGATACCTTGTTTATTTACAACCCTGGTCAGCACAGTCGTGCTGACAGAAATCTGCAATATATTTATGACCTAAGGGTCTGTGCTTTGCTTCCATAGAAAACAAATAGACAAATGGACAAAGAAGACAAAATGATGTTTATCATAAAAGTCTGCAGAATGAATCTATCATTCTTTTCTTGTCCATGGGAAAGTAAAGCTGACATATCTTACATGCTGTATAGAATCCTATGGACCTACAGAAAAGAAAGGGCAACCCGGGTTTTCCTTAAGGATGTTAAGCCTTGTGGATCCATATGCCTTTATTGCATGATTTTAAAGCCTATATACGAGTCTGTGCTGAGCTCATTTTAGGAAGCGTGATAGTGTAATTTGGATCCTCTGGGCATATAAATTACTGTGCCTCAGAAACACTGCTGGCTTGGAGGGGAGCTTGGCCTTCCTGAAGCCAGGAGGGGAACTGAAGAGAGTTCTGATTCTGTAGTTATCACTGAGCTGAAGAAAAGAAGAAGGGCAAAGAGGGAGGTCTAATCAGTTTGTCTAATGATGCTAGTGCTGTAAGAGTGAGAGAGTGTCTGTTTGATCATGCTGACACATTTTGGCTCTTCTGAGTCATCACACACCTGTGTAATGTAAGTAATGTGTACGTACATTGTATTTTTTTGCTGTGTATATTTGTCATTTCATTTTCCAAGTAGATGTCATTTGTGGAGCTGTATTACTTAAAAGATTTTTCTTCTGCTGTTGGCCATAGCTTGCTTACTACAGCAAGGAATGTACATTTTCCTTTTTTCCAAAGGTGTCTCTTTTTGAGGATGACTGTGTATAAGGATTGTAATTGTGGTTGGTTAAACAATGTTTTGTGGGTTTGGCCTGTCACAGAGAAGGCAGTTAAATATGCACATGCCTTATTATAAGGCAGATAGATAGTTAGTTTGGTCAATAAATCATCAGCTGAGTGATTGCTTGTCTTGAGTATTTCTGTGTCTGTTAAATTTGGGGCTTTCTGGAGATGATGAGAAAACATTCTTGATGATGCTCGGTAAAGGAAACTCAGATGTCACTGGCCATTCGTTGCATTATCTTCACAACTACAATCTCAGTCTAAGAAACCCCTTCTTCAATGGGGCCTTTTTTAGACTTTTCATGCATATTGTTACTGTTCCTATTCACATAGTAACCATTTTTACCTCATTTTGTCTCTGCTTTTAAACTATTTTGGATGCACTCAGTGCTTTAAAAACAAACCTTTAAAGGCATTTCCCTTTATTTTCAGTGAGAAGCTGTAGTAAATACTATATGCTTTTAAGCATTCAAAAGGCTTTGTGGGCTTTGCTTTTGATATTGTTAGTGCAGTTGGTACGGATTCAGCTACCTTTCATGTGTAGCAAATTCATCATATGTCTATTTTCTGTCTCTCAGCACCTCTGTTAGTTTGATGTTGGGCTCTGACTAGCTCTTTATATTTCCATGGTTACAAGTAGTCACAAGGGTTCTGTTAACCCCCAAAGGCAGAGTGATTATGTCTTTTTTTGCTATAAGAAGCATAAAATAAAAATTAGACTATATATAGGTATGAAAGATTGTTTTTAACATTACAATAAAAACTTCTAAAGTTAATTTTCATTCACTCAAAAAGCGTTAGAGTCTTTTGCCACCATTATGACTGTATAACATTTTTTGTAAAGAAGAGTTTCTATTAAAAAACCTGGAGGATCTTTTTTTCTTTCCCTTTTAATTTTGATCGAAATTTGCAATAGATTTTGAACACAGTGGATTTAGAGCAAACAATGTGGGTTCAGACCTATCCTATAATTAAATAATTACCAACAAGCGTTAATTATTAGTATGTATACTATTGTTTGTTTTTAAAGATAGAAAAAATGGAGGTAAGAAGCATGCTAACTTGCCAAAGAACACAGATGTAGACACATCCAAACCAGACTAAGAATTTCAGATCTCAAAGTGCTGTATTTCTTTCTAACAAAAGACTGACAGGAAGCCCTTTCTGACTTTTCAGATCTCATCTCTGGTCAAAGCCTAGATTCCTCCCAGTAAATTAAGTCCAGAGAATTACACCTTCTGTGAGTGGATAAGAGACCTTATAGACCCTTAATAGGAGAAGGCAGCTGGAAGGAGCAGTGTTTTTCTGGGAGGCTTTCTTTAGATAAGATTAAAGCAGTAGCAGGTTTGAGGATTTTGATAAAGAAGAGACTTACGTAGCTGTGATTTGTTATAGTCTCTTGCAATGAAAAGCTCTGAATCAAGGAGAGTTTTCTGGATCTTCCCTGGATGGAACAAGCAGTGAGTTGCTGAGGGCAGAGGGGTGAGAGGGAGTAATAAAAGAAAACCAGAGAAAAGTCTTTAATAGGAAGAGAAAATCTTATGTACTAAAAAGGTTTTGTACAGTGATAGAAGCATTGACTGGAACTGCAGAAAGTGACCCTGCTAAAAAGTGGAACAAAGCTCTGCCAGGGAAAAAGAATGAGACTCTCTGTCATCACCTGTATAGAGCTATTGTATCAATGCATACAGCAAAAGCACTAGAATCTTCCTAATAGAAGAGGAGAACACTCCCCCTTTTCCATTCTTTTTGGTGGTTATCTTTTTAGCTGGAGAAACTAAAATTGCTGAATCGCCAAATCAGTAGAGGCATAAGCTGCTTCTGTGGTAAAATAGCTAGTAACACTGTAAAATAACTAGTTGTTTAAATAGTACAGCCATTGGAGAAGTATATTAATGGGGGAAATGGACCAGAAAGCACGTATCATACGCTGTCTATTCTTTTAAAAGATAGACAATAGTAATGACACAACATTCTTTATCCTCAAAGTGTATTATGAATGTTAATGAATGTTCAGAATCCCAGTGGAGTGCATGGGAACGCTGGTTATATGCACATATAATGTATGAGAGATGATAAATGTAGTATTATACAATGTATCTAAACAGTTCGGAGCAGAAACACAGTCCAAGTACACATATGAACAATTACTGAAAAATGGAACAATAGAACTCTAGAGTGATAATTGTGCTGGCTACTCCCCGCTGATCAAGAGTGAAACTGTTATATACTTCAGATGTTAGATTGTCAGCTAATGTGTGCATGTCTTCGATGTTTTAGGTGGCAGTGACAATTTCTTACGTGTGGAACAATAATAATAATAATGTATAGCGAACGTCAAGACCACGCTTCTTCTCTGACAGTGGGTCAGGGTGAGCCCAGGGAGCGGGATCCATGGATGAGAACCTGACTGTCGATGCCACAAGTGCCACCAAGCATCTGGAAAGGGAGCATAAGAGCGGCAAAGAACAGAGTTTGCTGACGTGACTTTTTAACAGCCTGTTTCAGATCCACCTGTGACCTTAACAGCTAGTTCTGCTGAATCGGATGCCAAGAAATGGCATCTCTTGGATCTCGGAGTTTTCTCTCTGCCAGGGTCAAAGTTCTTACAGCTGTGGATGTATTAGCTCGCTCCCAAGAAATGTCTGGGTGGTTTTTTATGTAAGGGTTAAATTTCTTAAAGTTGGTGGCTACTACTCGCTTCATCATGGAGTTCTCTCCTAGTAGTGCACTTACAGAGAGATGAAAATGTTCCCCCACTTTTCTGTGACTGTATTTTTATTGAAATCGGAGCAATCTGGTTCAAACTTCTTGTGGGTATATCTGTAAGAACAGCAGTGCAAGATACTCAGAATGTTCCAGTCAGTAATTGCCTAGATAAAACAGTTAGAAAAGGAAAGTATTTGGTAGATGTGTAATTAGTTAGCATGGAATCATTCTGGAATCCTGTAAATCGGCACGATAAATTATAGTAGAGTATGGTCAAACCAATTCTTCTGTCTCCACAGTGGAAAAATTATATCTCTTTGGAATTTAAATGGGTCTCGGAAATGAATTAATTCTAAACTTACTATGCAGGAAATCAGAATATGCTAATGTTTGATTAAAATATTCTAGTAGTTTCTAATATTTCATTACATCAGTGTGAAGTGCTTCTCAAATTATTAATGTTGTTTGGTCCTACATCTGACCGCAGTAGAACTTGTAAGTAGCCTGTGAATCTGTATGTTTAAATTTTCCTGTTCAGAGTGGTAGCTTTGCTATTTGCCTGGAAAACATGCTTGGCCCTATATATGGGAAAAAGCATTTTCTAAAAGCATAATTTTCCAGGAGATGAAAGAGGCAATACCCCTCTTTACTTCCATCACAGCCTATGCTACCAAAAGTCCTGATAAAGATAAGACAAAGACTGTTTTCTTTAAAAGCAAAGATATATATTGTTCTTAGGGATGGGAGGTTAGAGCGGATCCTTCTGTGAGTGCTTCAGATGATGGAGTGGTGACTTGGAGTTTCTGACTCTGCTCACAGTTTGCCCTCTTCGGCATAATTCCTGACCATACTGTAAATACAACTGTATGAATAGCTGTTGAATTGCTTATAAGCCTTTTACTAGAATATTTACATTTCAGATTGGAAAAATTTTGTTCTTTGGGGCCCACAAGAACATTTGTTTGTTCTCACCTGTCCTCACTTGTCCAACTATTCTCAGTGTTTGGAAAGCAAACTTCAGAGGCTTTAGCTGTTTATTTTATCATGAAATCTTATTAAGGTTCTAAACTTGGCTGCAACCCTCTGATTGCCATGAAAGGCCAAGACCCAAAGATGATCCCTTTGCAAGGTTGTTTTCAGAGGAGCAGGAACATAAAATAAGGAAATCTTTTTTGTTATAGAAAAATTTAAAAAGCAAGAGATTTCTTGTTATTCTGCAATATTTTTACAAGTTTCCATTATCATTGTTCACTTAAAAAAAAGTGAAAAAAACCCCCACACTTAAAGCAGGTGACTTTCTGTGTTGCTTGTATACCTTAGCAGTGCTTATCCTAGAGTTTCATTCTTTGCTAAAGCAGATTCTGAGCTTGCTAGGACCCAGTTGTGCAAAGCAATCTGCAATACTTCCTTGTTCATGCAGTCTAGTTCTGGTGTTAAATGTGAAAAGGCTATCGTGGAAACCAGGAGGGAGGTTTTAACAAATTTTATTAAGGTTTCTGACTCATGAGGGACATTTTTATATTTATAGGTTTGCCCTTTTCTTTTGGGTAACAAGCCTAGAGTTTGTTAAATATGTACAAGAAGCATCTTAAAGGAAGAGACATGGGAAGGCAGTATTGTAGTGCTGGGATAAAAGAGAATATCGGGTGAAGTGAAACTTCAGATTTTTAACTTAGTGAAGCAGGAGATGCCACTTGGATATCTGAGCATGTGGTTGTCTCTCAAAACTCTCTCTCATTAGCTAAGTGTTTACTGAGGTTACACAGAGAAACTTAGATCACATTAAGAGAAAAAAAATATTTAGTGAATATAAAATAAAGCATTACTGAAGATCTTTCTACAAATAAAGCAATAGCACAACCAGAATTGCAGTTTACTTTTGTTGCATAAATATATGATTGCGCTTCTCTTGTGTTTAGAAAGATCCTTTTCTATCCATAAACACTTAATGAGTGATAGATCAGAATCCAGAGAAGTGATTGTAGGACAGTTCAGTGCCCTGTAACCTCCAGCAAATTAGCCTGTGGTCAGCCTGGCTGGTTTGTTGCTGCTGTGTGCCAAGTTACTTGTTCGGTGTGTTTGTAAAGTCTCTTGTACATGTTGAACAGACCAGGAGGGGGCAGAACTGCATTAAGTGTAATCGCCTGCATGTGGCTTAGAGGCATCGGTATTGTGTGGTTAAATGAAAATAGTGGAAAACTGATCTATGAAAAAGATTTGGTGATAACTGTAGCTTAATGTTCACCTAAAATCAATTACTCAGATATTCAGAAACTACTTATATGTTTTTTCTACATGGGTCTTTCATTGCTGCTGTGCTATCAGTGAACATTTCTGAAGGAAATGGTTTCTGGGTTTTAATAGCACTTCTAGGGGAACTCAAGCATTTAACTGGATTATTCAGTGTACACTTGAAACAGAGTTGTCATTTTCACTGTTGAAGGTTACTGTGAATCTAGTTTATTTTTGCTTAATTCTTTTTGCTTCTAACTGTAGTCTGGTTTCTCTTATGGTTTCTAAAGCAGTTAGTTTGGTAGTTATTTTTTTGCCTTTTCAGGTTTAGAGTAAAAGGTTTCAAACCAAAGTGCCTATTTTTAATATATAGTAAAATATTAGCCATATCAGCTATAAAGCAGATTAAAATCAGTATTTCTCTTGAAAACTTTAATGGAATGGAATGCAACAGTTATTTTTATTTTCTGTAGAGAACCTGATTTAAAGGCTGTTCACTCAGAGTAATTTAAATCAAACAGTGCACTTTGGGTAAACTGGGCTGTTGATATAGTGTTCTTTCAGAACAAAGGCTGAGCTTCCTCCCAAACAGTTTGCAGCTTCAGTAAAGAGAAGGGACAACAGTCACAGAGCAGGTCTTGGGGCGGAGGGGAAGGGGTGGATAAAGGACAACCAGAGAGACAGTGAGATTCACTGTTTGCTTTGATACAGTTTTTTCTTTATTATTGTAGGCTCTTTCTAGCAATAGGGTCTACTGCTTTTCTTCCTGGGAATTAGATTGAAACATATAATCAAAGAATGCTAAAATTTATGCTCCAATAAAAATTATTCATGCTAATGGTAAGTAGCTTCTGCTGTAGTAAATCTTATTTTACAAGAAAGCTGCAAGTACTGGTTTTGAGCCTTTTGGTGACTTTATTTAAAAAAAAAACTGGCGGGAGTGTGCTTCAGCAAGTTCTTGAGATCTCCAGAGTATAACGTAGTTGTCTTAATGTATTATCAAAATGAAATGGCTAAAATGGTGTCATCATCTTCATAGTCTGGAGGTAGAGTAGGCAGGATTCTGGAGATATTTAAATCACTCACAGTAAAAGCAAAACAATCCTTTGGAGGCAAATAATACCAATATTATGCTATGTTGCAGAAGTGCTATTTTAGGAATTACAAATAGTCAATATTGACCTCTGTCTAAACTAAGAGAGAATGATTCAGGTTTTGTTTAAAATTGTGGATCAGGAATGCAATCTTTGATATGAAACACGCTTTGGAGATCATATGGGGGCTGTCTAAACCTAACAGCTGTCTCTTCAGCAAGGTGGAAGAAAGTTTGGTCTACCAGAATCTCTGTTCCAAAAGTGTTGCCAGTTCGGATCCTTGTGTCTGGGCTTATTGGACCAGTATTATGTCATCAGTATGAGCAATTTTGACCGCATTGCTGTACCGTCTACTAATTTGGAATGATATGACTGCCATAATTCTTTAAAGTTACCTTTTTTCATGAGCAATAAAAATATTGCTAGCATTGTGACTTATATCCTTCTAATAGCAAATGACTTTTTATCGGTTGTGTGACCCCTGTTCTTGAAATTCATATGATAAACTCCTATAGTTGTGTGGTATTTTGATACCAACCCCATTACGGTACCTCTGTATCTGTGAGATATAAACCCAGCACCTATCTGATGTGAAACAATTAGGATCCTTTATATATTGCAGGCACAGAATGCACATTTTCCTGTAGAACCATGCATCAGGATCCAACTGATCATTTGAACAGTGAACAGTGTTATTGTGTGGGAGGACAAATCTTGAAAATCTGAACTGAGTGTCAGCTGATGCAATTCCTGTTCCTGCATTTGCAAGCCAAACGTTTTGAAAGGACATCTTCCTTTGGTTCTCAGCCTGTGAACTTGGCAACCCAAACCTGACAATTCCTGTGCCCACATTCATTTTCAGTTCAAATCACATTAGCGAAAGCATGCAGCTAAGGTTTAAAAATGATTCTAATATTAACTCTGTTCTCTGGCAAATTCACCTGTCAAAACTTCCAACTTCCTGTTCAACATTTTCAACAGGGAGTTGTATTCTGAAGGCCAAAATGGCACTGTACTAAAATCTGTACACAGGGATCCAAATAAATATAGCATCTTGAGCTAATTTTTAGTTGTTTGAAATGCAAATAAACATAAGCTTTACTCATCAGTGTAAACTTGCTGGGTGATTCAAATGAAGAAATGAAGCCAAGGCTGTAATTCTCTGAAAATATTATTCTGAGCATTAATCTGATAATTTTTTTTAAAGCCTTTTCTTCTACAGACCTAGGACAGTATTTGCTATTTTTTTTGTTTATTCATTGCAAGGATCTTAACAGGTTTAGATACAAAGTGCATTATTAAACTTTTTGAAGTGAAAAAATTGCTGAAATTAATATTATCAAACCCCAAAAGTGAATGCTTATATTTCAGTCACATTCACTGGATGCTTTTAATACTAGAGTAATGTGGTTCCTCTTTTTGTCATATGCGCTTGCATGAAAGAAAGTAAAATATACCATAACTGACAATTATGAAGGCTTGCATTTTCCCCCTCAGTTAAAATCAGGGCTTATTTTGCAAGTCATCTATGTAGTGAAACAGTACATGGATTTACAAAAATGGTGGTTTCATATCAGTTATTGTATATAGAAAAATTATTGAGTAATGATTTCTGCTCAGATTTATCTGCTTTCAGAATCTGAAACTCCTTGCATATGAGGTGCCACAAACTTCTTAATTGACTATATAGTTATTACTCGATCTTATCTCATGATAGATGTGGTCAATATTATCAGAATGATAGTAAGAAGGTGAGCAGAGTTGAGCAAACCTTTAGTAATCCTGGAGGAATCGGTGGCTTCCTAGGAGCTTTGGCTTCTTCAGAGAAACAAGATCATTTCTGCTCTTACTGGGCCTCATGTAGCCTCAGAATGATGAAAGTACTTTTTCCATAACTACCTTGCTTACCTCGTTTGTGAGTCTCAAAAATTTGGTGACAGTGACAAGTTGTCATTATTTCAGACTAGATGGTCATGATTCATATCCTGCTTCAGCAGAAGCAGTTTTTCTTTCCTTAGTGAGAAAATCACAAGGTACGAGTTTCTCTTCGCTTTTTAGTTTGCCTCCTCCAGTCTGCCTATAATTTTGGTAGCATAATAAGTAAGTAAAGATATCCCTATGTAAATATTTTTTTTGGTTCATGACTTCTAATTCAAAATGTTCTTCTAATACAAATTGTTAATGAATGAATAATGTTTGAAGCCATGAATAATTATGGTTGATTTATTCAACTTACTTTCACCTGTAATCTGGCATATTTCATATTACCTGTTTGGAGTTTTAAAATCTTATAAACTGCCTCAAGTATTTCCTCTCATGTTCTCCTTCTCTGCCAGATAAATTGCTATATAACCTAATGAACTTCAGAGAAATTAGCTTGCTGAGACCCTGTTTCTTTCACAATTCCCAAGATTTGTACTACAGTGAATTGTATAATTCATTGGTCTCTCCACCAGGGTAAAAACTTCATTACTAGACACTATCAATTCCCTAGCCAATTCTCAGTCACTTCTTCAAATTAACTTAACCTGGAAATGCTGCTTGAATGAGTGGATATGGCAGGGTTTATTCTCAAATACAGTGATTTCGCTGTAAACTGCATCAAACCTAATACAAGCAATACTTAGAGTGGATTTTTCTTCTTGAATTTCCATCAGTGACTTGTCAAGAGTTGATTTAAAGATGTGAACAATAGACAGTAGCTGGGCTAGTCCTTTGTCGTACAAAAATGTTGATTATTTTCTTCTTTTAGAAGATGAGAGTGTTTCTGTAATAGCACTCTTTATTCTTGTACCTTGAAAACAAATAGAAGAGATGTCCTACTGCTAGAGATTATTCAGGAACAAGTATAAAGCTTTTGTAGGGAAATGATACTGTGATGTTTATTACAAAACACAAGGAAAGGATCATGCCCAACTAGCAAAACTTTACCAACTGAAAAAAAAGCAAAGGGGTTTTGGGGAGTCTCCAGGTTAATTTGCATTAAGGAGGTGACGTCCATGATAGAGAATTCTGTTAGTCTGCAGAGATATAGGAGGGCAGTTCACTCTTCTTCCTTCCTCATTTAGCCTTTGCTTCAGCTTTCTCCGTTCTTGCTGCCTCCCCCTCTTTCATGGTTTGCATGTGCACTCTCCGTCTCCGTTTTGTCGTATTTCTCCATTTCTGGGCAAGTCCATCTGTTTCTGCTGTGCTAGAGCTTATGGATAGGGGGAGATGTCAACCTAAAATGGACCAATTCTGCACTTTCTATTATTTGTTGGAAAACAAGGTGAAACGTTGGTGAATTCTACTTTGACATTCTTTCTTCTGCTGTTGCTTCAGTGTGTTGGGGATACTGCATGAAGCCGGATAACAAAATGGATAATGCCAAAATGAACCTTGCGTGAGATAAATGAAAGCTTCTGAGGAGAATATTGCCTTATATGAGATATTCCTGCTTTAGGGAAAAGGATTGGCAGTTTGACTAACCCTGTTTATTCACTGAAGAAGTAACTTATGACTTTGCAATCTGGTTAACATTCTCAATTTAGAACAGTATCTAAATAATTGTAAATGAAATGTTGGTTTCAATTTTTGAACACCATGAACTGTTGTTCTTTTTGTAAGCAACAGACAGATGCTAAATCTTTTGGGGTTTAAACTAGTTGTTTCTGTGATTAATATTTATGCTAGCTGTTTACTATCAGTATGTCTTATTTTGGCCTCTGTCCACTTGAATACTGGCTAGTTACTTTTGTTTTCAAACGCTGTGTAGCAATGCTAAAATCTATCCATAGTTGGCATTATAGCATTGCATATTAAATTCTTCAGCACTGAATAATTTTTTTCCCTCTTCATTTCCTTTTGGTCTTCTCATTTTTGTGCCGTTAAATTACACTGATGAACTTTTTCTGGTTTATTTCTTTTTGGTCCAAACTAGCCCTTGGCTTGTGTGTGTGTGTGTATGTACACACTGCCTTTACTGGGAAAAAATGATAGCACTTGGAATCTTGTCCAGCTTCACTGTCTTGATGGTAGAGTCTGTCTTCAGACTGATAAACTGAAATAAAATGTGATGTTTATATTTTCACAGAGATGGGAGGTTATAATTTATTTCACTTCTAAGTTGTATGAAATAGTATTGTAGAATTGTATGAAATTGTGTAGAAATTTTCTATCCTTCAAATCTAACTTACCTCATTAATGGTGGAGATTTTTGCTAGTAAGTCGCTCAATTTGTCCTGAAAATCCCACCTACAAGTATTTGAAGAATTAATAGTTTCATATAACTGCCCTCAAGTTGTCCTTCTCTGTATTTTAAGATAAATTCATTGAGGCAATTCTTAATCTTTGAAAGTACAGGCATTCAAACTAAGAGTAAAATGATAGAATCATATTGTGTTATCATCTGATTGGGGATTGCCAAACATTACAAATAGTTATATAATATTTTTTAGTTATTTAGGTGATTCCCTGTGAATCATACAGTTCATGTTTACTGTAATATTTAAGCATACTATTGAAGGCTCTGAAGAAAAGTAAACCTGGAACTCAATTATATAGTATATACACTATATAATATATAAACCATTTATCCTATAAATAGGAAATAGCTTTTCTAAATTTAATGTTTTTATAAAGATAAATAATTCCATTAGTTTTTTATGATTAAATTTTTATCTGGATATTCTGGCATTTTTATTCCAATTGACATCTACTTTTAAAAAATCCAAATGTAGTCACTGTTTTTAGTATGGCTTGTGTGTCATATGGATGCTGGATTCCAGACTGCTGAAGATGCTTCCTTGTCTCCAGTTTTACTCATTCAAATATGGCTTGAAAATTAATAATCTTGCTTTTGCTTTTTGATAATTTTTATTTTTAATAGTTGATTAATCAAGTCTTATTTACGTTGCAATTTTTATATTTGATCTTCAAAGATTGTAGTCTGTGATAATCAGAATAATTTGAATTTTTTTAACTCTTTGGGAATGGTCAAGTTCTTTCTAGTCTGACGGTTGGAGGGAAATCTTCAATTGCTGTTAATAGTTTCTGAATGTATGCATTTTACATGAAACTTTGTTATGCTGAAGGGTCTATGTTTGCATGTATAATTTTTTAATTTTATCTCAAGAAATATGAATTGCAGCTTCTTCATTGGTTTTGTAAAATCAGGAGTTTTGTAGTTGGCCTTTCCATCTGACCTTACCACCAGATGCAGTCCTTTTAAAGGCAGCAAATTTGCTAAGTCTAAGACTTAGTAGTATCATTACTATGAAATATAGTGCTTTAGTGTCAGGAAAAGAGAATTAGTCAGATCTTGAATATTGGCACACATATTCCTGATTAGTAATATCTACTGAAAAATACTTATTTGAAAGTATTTTTAAAATTTCACTAGAAAGATATTATTCTGGATTTTTTTTTTACAGAAAGTTAAATATGAGTCATAATAAAGCCATCTAGGTTTTGCCATAATAATTATTTTTATATATCATATGCTTGAAATCTGTTCATATCTTATTTTCCTCCTGGGTTTACTATCTTTGGTATTTCCAATTTTTTTCCCCGTTTTTCATTTGAGCATATTTGATCAGCTGCTAATATGGTTACTGAATTTTACTGTATCGCACGGGTATAGCTGGCATCACAATGAGATGTCCTATTTAGCAAGCAGAGCACCTGTGCAATATCACCAGTTTTATAGCAGTTTACACCTGTGATTATTAAGTACACGGTTCTAAAGACCAAATGCAGGCTCTGCTGCTAGTCCAGGGTTTGTGGTGTGGCCTCACTTGACAAGAACTGGTAGATTTTCAGGTGACTTCCATGGGAAGTTTGTCTCAGCCGGCTAACAGTCACAAAAACGAGAGCCGCCCAGCCGTGCCGTCCTGCCCCGCCGAATGGCGCGGACCCACCGCAGCGTCCGCCGTGGCAAAACTCCCCTCTGCCCGGCCCGGCTGCTGCCAGAGCTTCGATCGCGGATGTCCTCGCAATGGTTGCAACGTGTGTTGCCACAGGCTGGGGTTACACGTGCACACAAGCCTGAAATTAAAAAGCACTGCTTGACTCGTGCTTCCCTTCCAAAGGTACTTGTTGCGATCGAGGGGCCCTTTTTCCTTTTCCTGTTTCTGGAAGGTAAGAAAAGTCACCAGGGCTTTCCAGGTACCAGGCATGGCTCGGTGCCACCACATCATTATGCAAATTCAGGGCTTAGAGCAATCTTGATAAATAGTATGTTATGTACATGTAAATAGTTAACAGTTCTATTTCCTCTTTTTTTTTTTTTTTTTTTTTTTTTTTTTTTTAGAAGTAACTCCCCTGTGAGCATCCCAGAAACGGCAGGTATCCGGTGGGTTCCTGATACCTTCAAGCTACGCCTTCTCTTCAATTGCTTATATCCTTAATTTAATGGCTTCTGCCAATAAACTCTTTTGGAACCCCTTTCCCAATGGGTAGAAATACACGCTGCTTTTAAAAACGTTAGGCTATCAGCTGTGCCGAGCAATTCTCTGGCAAACAACTAATTATGTCCGCAGATAGAGTCTGACAAAAAATTTGCTTCAAGCCACAAGTCAGAGGCTTAACCATTGTTCGCGTCAAGTTACTTTACAGCTTATGATTTCGGTCAGTTGGGTGGGAATGTGGCTGTGAAGCAGTGTTCTTTGTCCGAGACACAGCCCCGCTTTAGCCAGCTTATGGAGCCATACATAAAATGGCCTCTTTGCTTTCACTTAACGGGACGCCGTTCACCTTTCTGCTCTGCTGAGCACCATTTCATGACTTCACAGCCCAGAAATTAAACCCAGCACACAAAGCAGCTTTACCAGTGATTGTCTGCAGATTAAAGTAAATGCCTGTCCTCATACAGAGTATCTGAGTTGTATCAGACCCACTTCTCAATTTACACCCTTGTTCCTGTCAGGGAGAGGCAGCTACTGAAAACCGCTGCGGTCCTTGGGAGCCCGTCTCCCAGCGATGCCATGAACCTACCGGGGATTTTGCGTGTTCAACATGATGTTAATTCTATTGTGTTTCATCATGAAAAAATAGCTTAGTTCGCTAGTGTAACACCAATGTATGTTACTGATGGTAGCTACTGCCGGCAGCTCTGTTTCATGCTGCGACTTCTAAATTCCCACTGTCACTGTGTGTGGCAGTTTGAAATTTTGGTGTTATTTTCGTTCAAAATTTTGAGGAATGGGTACAGTCTAGATTTTTTTTTAAAATTAGATAAATTGGTGTAAAATAATCTTGAGTAGTTCGATTAAGTTGTGCCTTTTTCCTTTCACCTTTGGGCATTACATTTTCATATGTGATGCTATTAATTTCAGGAAGAAAATGTTTCAACATAACAAAATTAAAGAGCTAGTCGGTTTCTGCTGAAGTGGATTTATGCGTGTGTTTTCTCATGATTGTTTACTGCATAACTGAATTGTGCAACTGTTCCAGAAATTCTTGACTCAGAATGTGCTGCAGCCTGCTTTTTACTTAAAAAATTTATCTCACTGCTGACTGTCCAGCTGGTGTAGCTGATGAATAAGAGTTTGGGGCTCATCACCTTTTCTAAAATTTCACAACCTCTAATTTCTCATTAACATTATGCTTCATGGTTGCCAAACTTATCCCACCAATCTTTCAAAGACCAGCACATTATCACATTACTCAATCTTTGCATAGTTTCTGTAACAATGTTATATGGGAAAGCCATCCCAAAACTTGAGTTTGGGGCCGTGATCGGTAAAGATGCAAAAAGAATATGGACTTACCTTCACATTTCCTAATGCAGGGGAGTCTGGTGAAAAGTTGACTCTAATTCATTCAGCCTCAGTCGGATTTTACAAATGCCCCTGAACTGTGATGGTTTTATTTATGAAAAATGCCAAAGATCACTCCTTTCAGAAGAATAGTGTAGTCTTTGGAATGATTTTTTTTTTTAACATTCATGTTTTAATTCCTCCCAGTTTTAACATGTTCTTTTGAAACAGTTAATCAATGGGACAACGCTGAGTCATTTTAAGACTAGGTCAAGAATTAAGGTACTTTTTTTGAATTGCACACTGCTTTCTGGTCAGAAAAGGATATAGAGTAGACTTGAAAATTAAATGCAGGTTAATTGTTTCCTACTAATGTTTTAATTGTTTTTAAATAAAAGATTAAGCTTTTTTTAGTTGCATAGAATATGAAACTCTACTTGCTGAAGGAAAAAAACTTACCTTTTTTTTTTAATTAAAATTGATTGAAAATATTTCATGCATATCATGGCAGGAATCTCGTGTGCTAGCATTTTTGAATGTATTTTTGTCAGCAACACAAGAAGGACTTCAAGAAAGAAAAGGAAAATATGAAGACTATATTTCTACCAGGACTGTGACATCAAAGTACTTTCTTAGGAAGCACCTGAGGATGTATGTCTTGTGTCTGCACCACCAGCTGCATAGCCTCCTTCCAGCACGTCATTTGTATTCTCAGCTTGGCTTTGCCAAAGGTATCTAGTTAGGAAGCTGAAAGTACCAGCAAAATGAGAACCCAGTCTAAAATGTTACCTTAAATGCCATGCTGTCAGGGCAGTATGTACACATCATACACATTATTCCATGCTAGACTTCACTTCATTGCCTTTTACTTTTTTTTTTTCCTATTGCTAGCATGGCAGATTTACTTCTTCCTACTCAATCTCAGTCTGATTCAGCCTTTGTTCTCCATTCACATGACCAGAACTCTCACCAGGCCCTTATCATTTCATGTCTTGACAACTCCAGTCATCTTCATTCTAGTCTTAACAAATACTGGCTTGCAACATGCGTATCTTTTAAAATATTTTTCTTCTTGTTATTTTGATGTTTCATTGTTCCCTCTCTTGTACTGTGGGATTATTTACTTTAACTTTTTAGACCGCACCTTACCATCTCTTATACGCTTGAACTGCTGACTGTATGACATCTGCAATGCCAGCCTTTATTACCCTTTTAAGTGTTTCTAACAAGTATCTTTACGTTTCCCCCTCTGCTATTCAATGCATGCCATTAACTAAAAATCTTCAGGGCTATTTCATTGTCCTTTCATTCCTTCCTAACTGGGACATCTAAATTCTACTGCATTTTGACTATATAATAATAGTAGTAACCTATCATAATACTTTACAAAGCATGTGGGAATTCCTGGCTACTACCAAATGAAGCTCTGGGACTAAATTCGACAAATACTAAAGTCAACATGACTCTCATTAAATACACTGTTGTCATATGCCTCAAGTACAACTTATCCATTACAATATTACTTGTAGTAAAGCTTACCAGGAGAACGTTGCAACTGAATGTCTCATCCATATCAGTCTATCTGATGTACTTTTCTTGACAATAAGTTGATAGTAGGAATGTATTTGGTATTTTTTTGTGTGTGTTAAGAATAACAAGTATGTTTTTTCGGATATGGCTATGGTATTTTTCCTTACGCATGCCAGTATAGCGTAAGCATCTAATTGCTATTTAGATACCTCAGGCTAACATTAGATTTCTCTGGGATCCTCAAAACTGCTGCTTACCAACAGCTTAAAAACAACAGACACCCAAATTCCCTGAATATTGTCTATTCCTTTGGATACCAAGTTAGCTAAAAAGTTCACCATGCGCAATGAGGTCCCGCGCACCATGCTGACATGCAGCTTGGCAGCTACGCCCCTGATGGGTTTTAAGACAGCGTTCGCCTGTCTTCCTCCCTCCTGGCAGAGTTCTCTCTGCCGGCACGATGGCTGGTGACTTTTGAGGCTGACGTGCTGCATGCTCTGCTTGCTCTCGTTGGGCTTTGCTTTGAGTTTTGTAACTGTGAGGAAAAGGTTGGCTTGGCTTAGGTTCCTGGTGCCAAGAGAGGATTTTCATTTCAGACACAGGCAAACTAGGCATGGAGCTGGATATGAACTGTCAAGTTATCTTTTCCTATATTTTTTCTAATGACTGACAGAGGTAGCTTCTTCACTTTACTTTCTGTCCTTGATGATCGCTTTGTAAGGTGCTTTGCTTTGCCCTGGCATTTTGTACAGGTCCTGGTTGCCTGTCCCAGCGTGCTGATTTCCATTACGTTGCAGGACACTTACAATTAGGCATTGCAGCATTGAATGGAACAATACTGAAGCCCTTTTGTGCATTCTGGCATGAATCGCTTCTGAGAATGAGAATTAGGGTCATATTTACAAGGATCGAGAGGTGTCTAATGAAGAAGATAGTCAACTAATAGTATTTCCCAAGAAGTATAAGCAGCTTATATTGTTTTTACATAATTTGCTAATTTCACTGTTTTCTAGGTCCTCTCCCCTGTTTCTCTCTGCCTGTGAAATCCCACAATTCTGTAAGAGGCAAAATATTTGGGTGATGAGCAAGTGGAAGGGAAACTTATCTACAGTTATCTACTTATGTATGACAGTGTCTTTGAACTACTTCATTACATGTTCATTAGTTCATGTTACAGTTGATACCACGTTAATCCTATTAGTATTTAGTATGTTACACAGCTTTGGAAGTGATAATATGGGAGGCTTCTGGAAGGAAGCAGTTTGTAGCCTTAGATTGCTAAGAAAAGTTTCTTACTATCTTTGTTGCAATCTGGGAGAAGGAAACCATGGGTGAAGACTCTTAGGGATCATGAAGGAGATTACATTATAACAGAAAACAACAGTATTTTCGTTAGAAGCAAATGTACTATAAGCTACCACAAAATAGTAATGTATTGAACTACTGTAAGTAAATTTCCCAAAGAGGGCAATGGCAACTTCATAAGTACTTATTTATCTTTCTAATCAATGATAGCATGATCCAAGAAACCATTTCCCAGATGCCGTAAATCTTAGCTTTCACTTCTGATTTAATTTTGAAGAGTGAATTGTATTGAATTTCTTTCAAGCAAGTTAGTGGAGATTTCTGTTTAGCCTGGACAAGATAATCATAGAAACTAAGTTTAGAATATCATGTTTAATCACTGCTGTGGCAGAGGGGAAGATGAAGTAGAATTTTTAAGTCAGCAAGTTTTAATGTGTTTAATTTGCAAATGTACTATATGTCAGTGATTTCTGATAACTTTTAATTGTGAAAAGGCCTACAATAAAGTCACCTGAAATTTAAATATGCAGATAAGTATTGGACAAAGAATTGGTGTAGGATGGTATGAAAAGTAGAAAGTAAGGAAAACATGGCATGGCAATAAAAAATGGTGGGATAAAGGCTGTCTATAAACATTCCCATGTCTGTAATCATTAACAAATGCAGTCTATGAATAGTCTGCCAAGTTTTTATTGTATTCTGAGACTATGTAAAACTCCATTAGAAAGTGTTTAGGTATAAATTTAGCATATTTAAAGAAACACTCCTTAACGAATATTTGGGATTGAAAACTAGATTTGTAGACAATGTGATAAATGCAAGAGGGATGTCTTGTGAAATGGACCTTTATTAAGCTTGATCACTGCAAAATAAGAATCCAATTAAGGCATTGAAAAGATAAAGAAAGACCATCTGTGAGGGAATTTGCCACAGATCTAATGGTAAGCTAATTTTTCAGATAAAGTGGGTACTATACTTTGCAGGGGATGAAGTAGAGAAGTTAGAAATCATTTTAGATTGAAGCCAGGGACATGAGCAAATTGGATAAAAGCAGTGGAAACAATGCTTGTAGGTCATTTAAACACAAGGTTGTAAACACATTCTTTCTTTCTAGATGGTGACGTCGCATTCCACCTTGTTTCTGAAAATGCTTGAAGCAATGTTGTGGGAAATGTTTTTCTTACCCTGAGACATCTTACTTGATTTCTAAAAGCCAGCAGTGACCATATACACTAAACTTCATTTTGTCCCAGAGATTATATTAGTGGGCATGGGATAATGAGTTTCATGTGATGGAGGTAGCTTTTGTATAGCTTAACTGAAGACTGTTTTCCACTAAGAAACAGAGTCTTGGTGGATTTTGTACTAATGGAGGAAGATAAAGTCTGTTTTGTTAATTTTTTTACAGGTAAGTTTTCAGGTTCTTGTAATCAAATTCCTTGACTAAGAAAAAAAGATTGTGTCTGTATAACTTCATAGAGAATGAATTACGAAGCAAGGTTGAGTGGTGATTAACATGCTTCACGTGGCCTGGTCAAGGTTAGAATAACAGTATAACAGTATATTGTCATGACCTGCTTTGTTGCTCTGTCTACAGAAATGAGGTTGCTGACAAAAACTGAGACATTTGCTTAGAGCTTAGCCTAGATTAGATGAAGGTAATAGTATGGTATTGTAGGTGCTTTCTCAACTGCTGAACTTCGCCTGTGCAGACTGGTAAATTATGTAACTGAGAGTTTGATTTGTAGATGAAAAACTTCCAAAATTGTACTATTAGTAAAGGTAGGAGATTTTCTTATTACAGTACCTATCAAAGAATCATTGATCTTCTGCAATGTAGACCAAATTTATTCAATAGCCAGCTTCTAATACCTAGCAAGTATGCTTCAAAGTCAAAACATTCTTTAAATACAATTTAAACCCCTAAATAGTGGAGAAAGGTCTACACAGAAATTTTGACCGTGTGTATTTTGCATGAGCAGCTGTGTTCAGCATGATCAGGACCAGTAACTATCCTGAAATGTTATTTAGATCTTGTCTGTCTGGAGGTGATCGGGAAAATTAAAGGTATTAGGACTATGTGTGTGATTGAAGAATTTTAAATCCCACCTCTTACTTGCCTTATATCCCCTTCCCTTCAGTAAGCTTTACTAAAGATCTTTAACTGCTTAGCTTACGTTAATATTGTGTATTTCTGTAGTGAAGAGCTTGCTGTATAGTTACATATTCTCTACTTAAGATAAAAGGACTTGAACAAGTAGAATGACCCTGTCATGGGTTATAGGAAGATACAATATATTCTATGGAGAACTTAAGTATGATAATAAACATTGAGATATACTTTTAATCTCTGTATACAAAATCAGCACCCTTCTGATCACATCATTCTGCTTTTTAATAATGTTAAGCCTACATATATCACAATTTTTGTACTTCTGTATTGGAAATATTATTTCAAGGGTGGCTCTAAATATGTCCCAGTCTTTGTAATTGGCTTCTTTATTTTATCTAAGCTTTTTAGGTATAGTTAAATATGTTTCCTATGGTACTCAAAACTACAGGTGCCACCTGCCATGGCAGGACTCATAACTAATCCAGTATTTGCTGGTCAAGTGAAAAAATTCAGTATTACTGTAAAGTAAGCTGCTTAAGTACTTTGTTTCATCCATCTGCTCTTTTTTTTTTTCTTTTATTTTCAAAATGCAGGCACATCCAGACCACGGCTACTTTTGATCCTGTCAGCTGTTGTTCATGTTTAACAGAGAGAGAGGTATGTTGCATGAATAACACTTGATTTCATTGGCCAAAGTGTATCTCTTTATTTTAGTATGGTTTGTTTCGGTCTGAGTTTCTCTTACCTTCTTGATACCATGGGAATAACTGTAGGACAACCTGTTGCAGAGTGTCTCCGCTCCAGTTAGTGAAATCAAGAGGCAGTGTGGGAGACTCATTCATTCAGATAAAGCTTGCAGAACTAGTCTCTGAAGATTCCCCCCTCCTCCCCCCAAAATGTTTTGCTTGAAGCTGTTTTTAGGTATAAAACCTCAGTTCTAACCTTTGTGAGGAAATAATGAATGGTGGACTGTTAAAGGCCAAATACCAACCATATTTGTTACCTTTTGCAATACTGCTTAAGTAAATTAAGTTTCCGAGAGCCCTAAAACAGCACTTAATCCAGAGGTGGCTGTATAAAGAAATTGCGCCATCTTTCATAGCAATTTTGGTTTGTGGTTGGCCGATCTATGAGCCACAGTATTCAAACTGAATCCAAAAGAATTATTGTGGATTAGGTTAATGTCACTAAGGTCAGAGGCTGGACCTGAAGTATGTGTATGCATGAATCTCTGTTCTTTGTCTTTCACGTTTTTTCTATCTAAAAGTCTGTCCTAATGTATTCACCTATTTTCAGCCTTCTTCCAGTCCTCAGTGATGATCAGAACTATGCTGGCCTTAATACACACTGTGTAATATGCACAGTATTTGTTCTATTCTTAACATGCCTGATTTATTTTATATCAACCTATTGGCCTCCATCTACCAAAGCACTTAGTGGATTCCATAATATAAAAACAGTGGACACTTTGTTGGCATTTAATTAGTGTCAGTATTGGATCTATGTAGAACTAAAACTGCAAAAAAAAATTTATTTTGTGCTGTGCATACGTACTTTTCAGAGCCCAACAAATCCTTTTCTTTAGGAACAATTGTCTTAGACACCACAAGTGAGACATATTTTTCAGTTTGGACACAAGTTCTTAGCCATTGAAGAGACAATGGAAGGGATTTGCTGATAACTGGTCCTTTCAAAAGAGAATTCGAAAAATAGGAACTACATTTCTGCACTGAGAAACTGATTTAAGGTCTGGTCTGTCTTATAGAAGCCTCTCAGATTTTTTGCGTTGGTCTGAAAGATGCCTAGCTCAAAATTTGATGTCAGTAAGCCTACTGGCATTTTACAAGCAAAGATGATCCCTACCAATTTCAGATAATGCGCTTAAATCTATAGTCCCAAAGAAAGACTTGTTTTTTAATAGTAGTAATCCTTTAATTGACTGGGTGTGGAGACACCACAGGGCCTCTTCTGGGTTCCCTGGTGAGAGGCTTTCTGTGTATAATCTGTTGCAGATGTTTTAAAAAAAAAAACCTGTTATAAAGCTCAGTAAGTTTTTAATCCTTTCTTTGAATATTTGTAAAGCTATTATGTTCAACACATTTAATGATACAAATGCACTTTATGCAATGGTTATTAAGATGTAGAGTAAGTATTGGATGAAATAAGAGTTAAGCAGAAAGTAGCAGAAAGTTTTGTCCATTGGGAGAAACAGTGCTTTAGAACTGTATATGAAGAAAATATAAATTATTTTGGAAAGAGGAATAGAAGATAAGAGTATGGGCTTCTTCATGTTTACTCACATTTGTCACCTAAGAAGAAGTTTAGAGAAAGTGTAAAGCTGCAGTGGTTTTGTGTCTTTTAGACCCTGATAGCTTCTCCTTTCATTGGGCCCCAAACTAGTTTCAGGTGTCCTGCAAACAAGTGTGTCATATTTTTAATATTAAAATATTTAATAATACTATTGTTTGCTATGCTGTCTTTTTGAGCACCTTAAAGTAGTCTAGAAATAACCAGCAAACATTTTTTGACACACAGCAGGTTGAACCAACAGAATAATAAAATTATCCTGGCTATCAAGAGCTGGAAACGTTGTATTAGCTTAGGAAATCTTATGCAATATCTGCCAAGTGTGTGATCATATTACAGTTCATAAAAATGTACTGAATTGTATCTTGTTTAGAATAAAGTATACTCAATACTTTCCTTAGAACATTTTTGCGATGTAAGATATCTACAGGTAGTGAAAGTATTCTTTCTTCATAGTCCTGGACTTTTAAAGTGCATTTTACTTGACAATTGTTTATTTCAACTGGAACTTCCATCGCAAGTTCGTAGTAGGACTGGCTAGAGCTAATTTTAAAACTGAAAAGAAGTACTTTAAACACAGAAAAGATTATTGGTAAAATAGGGCAAACATTTAAGAAGAAAAGCTACCATCAAAATTTTAATTTTATTTACTTTTTGTAACTAAATTTCTGCATTTGTAACTACTTCCTGCATTGTAGAAACATTAAGTAAAAATATTGGTATCTCTTTCTTTCTGTTGATCTTTTCAAATATATTTTAAATAAATAAAGTATGGTAATTTCTCTCAATGTAAATCAAGAGAGAGTATGTGTATTCAAAACCATCAAAATTTTGATGCTCTTTACGTCTTCCCTCCTTATTCCTTTTCACTCATGTAGATCTTTTTTTTCCTAAGCCTTACAATTTTGCAAATTAATGTCTTTTTTTTTTTTACATTTGTCCCATTATGAAGACTATTTTTCCTTTCCAAAGCAAGGAATCATAAAGAATGCCTTAAAGTCCAACCTACTGTAGATGGCTGGCTGAATCATTAAATCATTAAATACCTAAAATACCTTTTAACAATTGAAATCTTTATCACAAAGAATAATTTTAAACTTCTTTGCAGTTTTTTGTTGTGATATTTTATGATCTTTTTGTCAAATATTATATATAATTTTGCTCTAACACTCTTTTTCTGGAATAGATATCAATTCACTGTTTAACATTCCCTATTTGTTCAAGATACTCCTGCCGAGATATTTTAAGAGAGAAGAAAATATCATTTCATCCTCAGTTTATATAATACACCATTGCAAAATTTTTATACTGTAATAAATATGTGAGAGATGCACATATTTTAGAAGCTATTGATTCTATAGGAATATACTGGGATTACAAGTCTGATTTGGAGAAAAGCTACAATCATGTCAATGAACTAGCAGGAAAATCCTTACATGAATGTTACATGCATCTTAATTCAATTTCAAACAACTTTATTTCCTCTCTGTCACTGAAGTTGGTGTTAGCAAAGACTAACAGCTTGCCATGATGGAAGAAAAGATAGAATACAATTTGTTGCACTGTGCCAATATTCAGTGCTGTAGTAAGCATCTGAAAGACACTGAAGGAGGTCCAGGACAGCACTCTGCTTGCAAAATAACTGAAAAATTTGACATGCAGTAATTTGAATCCTGCTTGGGGCTATATTAACGACTTCCTAATTCCTCTAAAAATTATTAAAGATAACACTAAATGAATTTTTAATTAAACTAAATGCCTAATTACAGTTTCATTAAAACTAGCATTGGAAGTGGAAGTTCTGTGATGACATTCAGTGACATAACTGACAATGATTAGGAATTTCGTGCTATATTCTTTCCTTTTACATTTTTGAGAAGTTTGATCTAAATCAATTCTGAATTGATTTAGAATTTAAGCAGAAGACCAGGATCAGGGGTTTTTTCTGCTGCTCAGTGAACATAAAATCTGTGGACTTCCTTGTTCAGCTTCTTGATCAGTGGAATGGGAATAATACCGTGCTGGAAATTCTTTTAGAATTGAAGTTTTTGAGAAGCTTTGAGGATTAAGTACAAAGTATTACTATTCCTTGGTTTTGAAAGCTAATCCATGAGCAAAAAAGAGGAATAAGGCATGCCTCAGGGAGAAAATGCTTCTGTCAGGGTACAAACTGCTCTTTATGTATAGAGATGGGGCATTATCCTTGACTGTGTTATGGAGTGCAGGACTTAAGAGGTACAAGTACAGTAGTGTGGTATTTGGGGCCCGGGGTAAATGAAATCCAGGGTAGTGATTGTATTTTGGTTTTATTTTTTGGTGTCTATCACGAGAAAAACAAAGCGTAGTGGATCTTAAATTTTCGTCTCTTCTGTTTCTGTCCCCCAGACTGCCGTTCGTCTCATAGAGATTTGTCTGAACTGGATATACAACTCTTAAGATGTTGGGCACAGCCCTTCCAAGTTCTCGTGTCCCTCAAGTTATAGTCTGAGAGTGGTTATTTGATTGCACGCTGTCAGGTTACTGACGGACTCCGATTGCCCTGACCAGCCAGTAACCCTCTATCTGTAATTTTCTTTTGCGACCTCTTTTCACCATCGCAAGCACTTAGATGCCTGTGTTTGAGGTCAGCTCTGGCATGCCATGGCCGTGTAACCTTTTGTCAGGCTGCTGCGAAACAGCCAAGTGGTGAGGAAGAGCTGCGAGAAGTGGAAACGACTAAACGGTGAGAAAGAGCTGTGTGTGAGAGGCCTCACCTGGGGCCTCCAGCCTCCCCCTCTGCCCGCTGGCTCGGGAGCTCCATTTCACCTCAGGGCCTCGGCTCCCCGGCTTGGCCTGGCACCTGCCTCACTGCCGCAGACTTGTCCGGCCATCTGGACCCTTGCCCGGCCCCGTTACCGTCACTGACCCGCTTTGCCGTTCTCGTTTGAGCGGCGCGGGACCGTGTACCGCGTCGGCGAGGTCGCGGCCCTGCCGGCCCTGCCGTCACCCTCCGAGCCTGGCTTGCCTTCCCTTGTGGAGCAAGGGCAACTGGAAATGCGAGATCATCAGGCAGCGTTTATTTTGGCGCTGAGAAAATACTAGAAACCTTTCTGACTGCTTATATCTTTAATCCACCTTGTTTATTGAGGTGGCATGCTAGTTTGCCTGTTGTTCTATATGCTGCTTAAGTAGGGCAATAAGGCTCAACATATTCTACTTCTTTCTAAGCACGGAGGAAGAGACAGTCCCGGTCTTCTGCATTTTTCTAAACAAACTGACAAATACACAAAGAGTTAGATGGGCCTGGGTGTTTTTGTAATTTAAGTAGAACCCCATCTGAAATACAGGTAGACATAGTGTCCTGGTTTAACCCCAGCCGGCATCTAACCCCCCAGAGCCGCTCGCTCACTCCCCCCACAGTGGGATGGGGGAGACGATCGGAAGGGTAAAAGTGAGAAAACTCGTGGGCTGAGACAAAGACAGGTAGAGCAAAAGCTGCGCACACAAGCAAAGCAAAACAAGGAATTCATTCCCCACTTCCCATGTGCAGGCTGGTGTTCAGCCATCTCCAGGACAGCAGGGCTCCATCACGCCTAACGGTGACTTGGGAAGACAAACGCCATCACTCCAAACGGTCCCCCTGTCCCTCTTCCCCACCTTTATATTTTGGGCATGACGTCCTATGGTCTGGAATATCCCTTGGTCAGTCGGGGTCAGCTGTCCCAGCTGTGTCCCCTCCCAACTCCCTGTGCCCCCCCAGCCTGCTCGCTGGTGGGGTGGGGTGAGAGGCAGAAAAGGCCTCGGCTCTGTGTAAGAGCAATAAAGAAAACATCCCTGTGTTATCAAGACTGTTTTCAGCACAAATCCAAATCATAGCCCCATACCAGCTACTGTGAAGAAAATTAACTCTGTCCCAGCCGAAACCAGCATGCATAGGAAAGAAAAGCATAAAGCTAAAGGTATGTTCTACCATAGGTTATCTAGAAAAACTTGTAGAGAGTAGCCATTCCCCTTCTGTGCTGCCTTAGTGCAATGATCTCAGAAGTCTAAGTGAACAGAAACTCTACTTTGGATGTTTTTCATTCCTACTGACTGATTTTTTGGGAAATTCCATATAAATCAGCATTTTAATTAAATTGTTAAGGTAAATCTTTCTAATATAAGCGTAGCTGATTTAATACAGATGTATATCTTGTGCATGTATTTTCAGATTAATCATAAATTTATTTTCTGAAAGTTGGAATTCTACATGTTGAAACATGAACTTTTGTTTGCATGCCAGAAAAGTGAATTTTTGAACTATGCTGCTGTTTGTAGCTGTTAGAGAAGCAAAGTAACAATGTAGACACATGCATGTTTATGAATGTACATATTGCTTTGAGGAAATGCCTGTATTAATTTCAAATGGTTTGTGAAATATTTCTGTGATTGATACTGTGGTTCTACCCTTAGGTACTTAGTTCTGATCACATTTTATTATTAAACACTGGAACCTGCAATAATTAGCCAGACCAATAGTAAAGGTCACTTTATTTTACTGGATGTTTCATTTTGCTCTGTTTAACCTTAAATGGAGTAACATGGTAGCATAGATTCACTTCACAAGACACACCAGAGGTACAGCAGGGTCTAGTTTAGCTATTACATTGGTGTTTGTCAGTCTCAGGAAAACAGAAGCCCATGCTTAACAGAAAAAGGCTGTATCTTATCTTACATGTCTCTAAACAAAGCATTATTTGTCTTCTTTCCAATTTTTTGCCTTTGTTTTGATTTGTCTTATTAATGACTCCAGTTGTACTTTTGCATTTGGTCAACCAACACAGAGAATCTCCTTTTTCATTATGCATAGAAGTTTCTTTTCACCCCTAGTTTAGTGAAGCATTGCTTCTCTGGAGTCTCGGTAGCTGTCCTGATGCCCATCAGCACTACACACTCACTACCTCTTCTCTAAATCCTTTACCACCTCCACACTATCAGTATCAGATGGTTTTTCTGTTGCTCAGCTTTTCTGCTGCTTAGTCTAGTGATTTCAGTCTTAACTCTACTGACTGTGACTCTTTGACTAACTGTCCTGCTAGGCCTTCAGCTCTAGGCTTCTTCCCAGCTTCGAGTCCCAGTACAGCTCCTGCTTCACATTCATGCACTGCTTCTGTGCCGACTTGTATGGTCCTTTATCGTCTATTTGCCACATTTCACTCCCACTCTTGGCTTTACTCACAAGGCTGCATTGATTTTCTCACACTTTTTCACTTGCTCTTCTGCTTCCATGCCTCACTGATCCCTCTTCTGCTCCCTTCTTTCTGTCTTAACTTGTCACCCGTCTCTATGTCCATCATCGGGAACATATTCTCGCTACTAGTTCCTTGTCCATTGCCATCCAATCTCCCTGATTTCTTTCTCCTCTAAATAATTTCTGGCCAATATGCCATATCCAACTGCCCTTTTTCTTTCCTTCTTTCATTGATCACATCGACTTGTGCCTCCTCATCTTAAATTATTGAGTTGAAAGATGAGAAATTTCAAACCAATATGAAACATTATTTTGGGGCAGCACATTGTTCATGTAACATCAATATGACCTGGATTGTGTTCCCTTTCAGTCAACCATAAATCATCTGCTGATGTGGGTAGGAGCAGTTGTATGCTTTGTATTACTCTAAAGCGTGTATTTATACCATGCACTGTTCAGCTGTGAGACTCTTTCTTTGTGTTAGACACAGAAAAAAAAGTGAGACCTAATCTGCAGTCCTATGTCTTGAGGACACATCTGCTCCGATGTTTAATAACTTCTAACTGTCATATACTTTATAGTCTGTAAATGTTTCCCAAGACATGAATCAATTACCTTTTAAAGAAGATATGAATAGATTACAGAATAGGTGTTGCTATGCATTCTTGACTTTCTGAAAAAACATGTGTAACCAGTAAAACTGCTATGTGTTCCTCTAAATGTTAAGGCAAAATTGATAATTCTGGTCATAAGTTTACATTAAGTTTGAAATACTTCAAAAGAGATAGCAAGTAAAGTAGTTCTACAAGCACCTATGAAAAAACTTAATTTATGCTCTTGGGTATAATTATTGTTATGCAGGCCATGCAATAAAAACAGCAGGTAGCTGATATGTTGTGGCTTACTTGCAAGCGTATACTTTTTGCAGCACTTTTGTGACTCATGGCCTTGTTCTAGGATAAGGTCTGAGTGAACCATTCCTTTTCATTTTGTAAATGTGTGGTAGGCCAGATTCTACTTTAGAAAAGCTACTTTTTTAAAGGGCCTCTATCAATGTGGCACGTTGATTTCAGACCACAATTTTCACATAAAAGTTCTTTAACTATGAGCTCTGCAAACTTGTTCTGGTTACTTGGAGTCAAGGTTGTGCAACCTTCAGTAGTAAAGATAGATCAGACAGAATGTAGGTACCAGTCACAGAAATTGCTTCACACTGCTTGCAGACTTAGGACACTAATTAACAGTTTTGTTAATGATAATATGAGGAAAGGAGCCATGTAAATAGATATGACTAAATGCACAGAGAGCAAAAGTTTGTGGTAGGAATGTACTATTTTTATAGAAACACTTCTCTGACTACATTTCCATTTTAGCCTTATTAGTTTAATTAAGAATGGCAAATTTTCCATTTTAAAATATGCCTAACAGAAAATGAGTAGGGGTAGGAAGAACCTTACAAAAGGAGAGGGCAGGAGAAAGGCAGAGCAGGGTACAGGCATTCCCTAGCAGATGATTTTTTGTACACACAACATGAGTCAACACAAACAGGGGCCTTAAGTCTCCTGAATCCCTCCACTCCTGGTAATTCCACTCCTTAATGTGTGGGCAGCAGCAAGTAAGAAGACATTTTCCTTTTGAAGAAGAGGAGAGAAAAATCTGCTGGGCTTTACTCAGAGCCACATTAGAAGAAGGAGAGCTTGCTTCCTCGTGACATTACTTGTGACTGTCTAAGCATGTTATCCTTAGTGTATGCTAAATCATTTGCTTTCCATGCGTCATGGCTCTGGAGCATGGGAAATAATATAAAAACTGGTATTACAATCTTAATGTATGAGAAGAGGTTCTGACTATTAGTTGAATTGGCATGGATTTCTTTTTCTAGCAGAGAGCATCACTCCATGGTCTAAAAACAGTTAGGAAAAAATAGCATCACAGTTTATTTTCCCCACAGGTTTGTAATAGGTGACGTAGCTTAGCTGCTGGCATTTCATTAGATCAGCGTATTTTGGCAGAAGCTTTTGTGTCTTATATAGGCTGTGCCGTATGGGATGCCAGTTACCGTGACTTTGGAAAATACCCATAAGTCTTACACATCAACAGACTATTGACACATCTCATTTTATACCTGTCAGTGTGCTCAGAAATCAAGTATAATATTTCCCCAAACGTTTCTGGACTGTTGGAGTATAATGCCCATTTGAAACAACACCGGAAATGTTTCAAATAGACCTACTGTTTACATCACAGCTGGTTAGAGAAGGATCCCTGTACATCTGCCATCTGCCAGGATAATGTGTTTTGTAACTGGCATTTCTTATTAATATGGTAGGCAGCAAACCTTGGAGATAGGTCAGGAAACAGGAACAGGACTCATGGTCTGATCCTGACTCTGATGGTGTTTTGTGGAAACCTGGAAAATGGCTTAAGCTGTCTGGCGTACTGGCTTCTTACGTTGTGTAATCAGTACCATTTTGTACTGGTTTGTCATTTTCTGGTGGAAAAAAAAGCTACGTGTCTTTGTTTAAAACATGCTGTGATGAAAAGCTACCTATGAACTAAAACAATTAACGCTCTTGTAGAAATATTCAGCTGCATCTTTGAAACTTTAAAATAAAGTGAGCCTCACTTATGATGAGGGAAGAAGGGAATCTTGATCGTATTCCTGCTCATCCTTTAGTTCCTATCATAATTAACAACAAAGTTGACTGTGATCCTCAGCCTGCTTTTGCAGTCAGTCAGTCAGTATCGCCGAGCTCTATAAGCTAGCAGAGGGCGAAACAAAACTTTGGTCACTGCCTTCTAAGCGGACTCTCCAATAACCATTTTAACAGTCCTACTTCCATCAAAAGGCAATGCTTTCCCACAGAAATTTGCAGAGAGCAGAGAATCCTTCATACTAGTTAGTATTTAGACTGCAATTCAAGGCTTTGAGATTTTTCATCTAGCACTGATGATAATCTCTTTGTAGCTCATTAAGCTCTGCAACCCAAATGAAAGATGCCAAAGGAGTTGTCTGTGGAGCAAATCACACTTGCTTCTTGCTGTCGTGTTACAGTGCACTTAATTCTGTGTGCTTATCTTGAGTGATAACGTATTTGGCAGCGAGAAGAAAATATCTCTGTGGAGATAGGGGAGAGAGTTTGTTTTAGTGTGAACTCGTGTCACCCTTCTTTTTGTAGCTTATTGTCTGTTGATGAATTTTAAAGAAGCCCTTGAGGATTTGGCACAGAATAAAAGCATTAGGCTACCTTCTCAAGTCAGACTATCCCTTAGCCTTACTGCACACCCAAACCTGGTTTGCGTTGCTTGTTTTTCTCTCAGCTGGACTGAAGAAGGTACTTGCATGAAGAAGAGTGAACTAGAAATTGTTGGTATCATTCTGAGAGTCACTTTTTTCTGACACTTTGATTTAAGATATTTCTGTAAAACTCCCTCCACCCGTTACAGGTAACTAAGATTTTGTAATTGGTGCCACAAGCAGCTTAAGGGGTTATCCAGCATTGTAGTACCTCATGCAGACTGATCTTCAGAAGCAATCAGTTTGTTTTGATAGAATTAGACATACCTATGATGAGTAGGATGCAGGCTGGATGTAACTACTAGTTTCAGTCTCAATATTGCTGAAGTTTTCTTGTCAAACTGACAGTGCTCTGCCTCTTTTCCATGTATCATGTTTAATAAGTACATAATCTGTACGAGGGGGTACTGTTATTTGAAAATCAGAAGTTGATTTATGTTACTAACTTACAAGAGAAAATTTTGCATCTATTTTTTGCCTGTGTTTTCAGTTTTGATATAGCTGAGGCTGTTTCCCTTCAGTATATAATCCCACAAGTACCTAAGACCTGCCTTATTTGCTCTTCCACAGCCACCGATTTTACTGTCACTAATTATGCTCCATTTTTATCAGAAAACCTAGTGTAAAAGATATTCATTAACCATTTAACAACCACAGCAGATTTACAGTAGCTGAGGTTGTGGCAATGGTATCAATACATTTTCATGGTTTTATCATACATTAAATCCCTGATAGCTGCCTTGATTGTTCTGGCATAGAGTATTATGTGGTAGAGAGGGGTAAGAACACCTGCAGCAAGGAGGATGAATAAGAAGCAGAATTCCCTCTTAAAACAGGCACCGCACAGGCTTTAACACTACTGTTACCAGAGAACTTATCTTTAGTGCAGACAATCCAGTAACCAAACAACTCAGCAGCACAATTTCTACTGTTCTTTCCAACTTTCCCTTCCAGCTCTGGGCCCTTAAGACTCCCTGGCAGAGGTCAGGGAAAGCCCCTCTCTTGCTCTCACAGCTGAGGCTGATAATTACAGCCGATACTCAATGCAAAGCAGGTGGGCACTTAGGGGAAGCTTCTCCTTTTTCAGCCCAGGTGGAAATTTGGGTTGGTGATTTTCTATGCAGTGGTTGATCTCTAGTGTTAGCTGTACTAGAAATATAGACATTTGTTGGACTTTACAGAGACAACATCAGAGCAGAGATCTTTAGGTAAGGATGGATTGACTGTGTTCTTGCCCTTTTCTTTAGTTACTAGGTAGAGAGCGCAGCTGGAAATGACTAAAAGTGGTAAGGTTTTACTTTTTATGAGTTGATAAGCAGATACTTTTTGTACCTTAAGTACATATATTCAATTCTTCAGGGTTGTTTAATGTTCTTGGTTCTGTCTGCCCTTGAGAAGACCTGAAGGTGTTCAATACCTCTGGGAAGTGCTGAGGCATTTTAGAGCTAGTCCTTAATGTTTGTGTTGGTGTATTTCGCTTGGCTCTATTAAAATAGCCTTCTTGTTGCTATAGACTGTGGTAGCTTAAGCACAAGCACAGACATGCTGCTGTGTTAACTGTTAATGGATAGATTGGTCTCTTCAGGTCTACCTGTATTAGATGCTCTTTGGAATAATTATTTGTATTATGTTAAAATAAGGAATTGGCCAGAAAATGAAACTGTTAGTAACTGACTAGTAACTGAGCTGTAGCAGACCTGTGATTGTTCAGGTACATTTAGAACAACCTCTGGGCTCTAATGAGTTCAAAACAAACTCCAAAAGCTGCTGTGCAGGAAATAGTAGTGCTAAAAAGTTTATACGGAGTAACGAGTCCTGACTCTATTTCAGAGATTTCCGTAGGGTTTTGTTCATGTGTTATTGAAGCATAAATCTCTGGAGACTTTAACTGCTTAGATTGTTATACCCTTTCAATCTCTTCAGCTTTCTAGAAGTGGAAAAAAGTTTTTTAACTTACTGTTAGCGTTTTTGATGTTTCTCTTAGCAGTGGTAGCTAGAATCTGGGGACCTGTTTGTGTTGGTCTTACAGCTTTGCTTCGTAACCAATAGCCTTACTGCTAGGCTTTGAAAACAGCGGTGTTTTCTGGAGGGCTGACCTCCCCTTGTACCACATAAAGCTCTCAGTTTTTTGTGTACTTTGGATTTAGAGACCTACTTCCAACTGGGAAGGCCTGAATTGCTGGTTTACTTGATCTTGTTCTAATGTAGTGCAGGGGTCATGCTGGTGGAAGAACTGCAGTGATATGCCTGTGACTCAAATCTAGGTTGTGTGATCTGTAACTGGCATCTAGTTTTGTGGAAGGGGAAAGAAAGGGGAAAGGTTGAAACTCTGAGGGCTGTGTGGGTTTGTCTTCATTTGACTGAAACAATCACAGTATTTTGATTCATTATTAATCCTTGAGCAATATTATGTCCCCAAACTTCTTTCAAGCCCAGAAAGATTCTCCAGTATGAACAAGCTCTGGGAAATTTTTTTCCAGTAACGTTTGGTACAAGACTTGAGTGACTTTACCAAATTACCAATGTTCTACTAATCCTCTTGGAACGTGACAATTATCACTTTTAACATCACACAAATGTTGAGTATGTTCATGAGGGTTTATCTTCTCTTCCTCCTCCTCTTCCCTGTTCGAGTAGGGGAGGAGCAAAGAAAATTGCCATTAGCTATTGAGGAGGAGGAATAAAGTGGAATTCCTGCTCTTGATCTTGCAGCAGCTTCTGGTAGCAGGGAGTGAAAAAAAGGTGGTGGCTCTGGGGCTGGGCTGGCTGCTGTTTCCCAGGAAAACAAAGCTTTGTGTATTCCACAGGGGACACACAAATACTACGTTTACCCAGTCCTCCCATTTCACTTGAAAATGGAGAAGTTTGCAGAGTATCTCAAATGCCTGACATTTAAAAAACCAACACAAGACCCCAAGCCCGTTTTCCTTGAAACTCCATCAGTAATGAACTGTGTTATGTTTTGCTCTGTGTGGCTTTGTTAGTGTTTTTTTTAAGGGGCAGTGAAGCTATAAAATTTTTCTCCTACTTCAAGTTTTTCATGTGATAGGATTTAACATGAAATTCTGGTTTGTTTTACCCTTTGATAGCCCGTTTGAGTGATTTATAAAAACTTTTACAGAGGCACCACCATCTTTGATGCTTTGTTAGGAAGCCAAATCCCTCCAGGTGGCTTAGACAGATGCTAGCACCTTGACTACGCCCTAGTTTGTATACTGTTTTAATAGTTACTAATTACCCATTCAATGTCATTACCATGTTTCTGGTTTTGGCACAAAATTACAGAGCAAGTTACAACAGTCATGCAGAAAGATCACTATGTATTCTGCCAACAGTAGAAAATAAGAATTGTTAGGGTGCTTGCAAGGTATGTTGAGAAGTTAGTGTGTGTACTTAGCTCTTAGAATGTGTATTTATTTTGGACTTTCTGCATTCTTTATGATTTGTTCCTTGACTGGAATTGAAGAACCTGAACAATTACTCCTTTTTAAGTGCTAGAGAGCAGATCTACTTTGGCGAAACAGCATGTTTTTTTACCATTTGGGATCTCTTGGCAAAGAAAATGAAGTTTCCTCAGACACTCTTCACCTTTTGAAAATTCATAGACTTCTGTAGTGCTGAATATTATTCCAAGATCAAAGATATTAAGGCAAAAAATCCCCCCCAAAACAACCCGGTCACTTGTATTGTTAGAAAATATTCTGTGTAGTAAATTAAATCTTATTTTACTGTGGATAGAAATAATCCCTAACAAGCTATAAAAGAAAACAGGATTTTTTTTCTTTTCGTTTATCCTCCCCTGACCCTGCTGTGTATGTGAGACCCATTTCATAGCAGGGGTTTTAAACCCTGTCAATTCCCCTATTCATACCCCTTTCTGAGAAGTGTGTCCTAGTGTGAATGTCCTGTAGAGGGAGATGGTTTCAGTAGGGCTGGTTATTTGGGGCAGAGCACCATGTTAAGGCAGACGCTTCTAGTTTTAGCACTACCTCGTTTGACACTGCCCTGTGGGTATGTGCCAGGGCTGCACTGCACGGAGTAACCACACATGAAATACCTTTCATTGCAGATTGGGTTGAACTTCTGTTCTGATTAATTGTATGTCTACAGCAGGAAGTTTTCCTGGCATAACTAAGATGATTAGTGGTGTGATTTGTTTTGGGAGCATTGCTGTGCTGATAACAGACTGTTTTATTTTTATAAAATGCAACAGTGGAAACACTAAGAGGGTTTTGGCTGGCTTAGTTAAACAGAAAAAAAAATTATAGTGCGAAGTCAACCAACCCCCCGTAGTAAGATCTTATCTAGAGTGGAATACTTAATTTTTACATTTAAATTGCTGTTTAGTTTTCAGAGTTCACTTCCACATGAAAGATGCAATTAATAATTATCAAAGCTATTGTCTGGACTGTCTTTGAGGCAAAAATCCTTGTGTTTGACTTTATCGACTGGTAGACAATTCACATTTTGAAATGTAGCTTTTGCATCTCTGCGATCTAGTGACTCCTTAATTCCTCTGTTCTTCTTGGTTTACAAATAATCCCTGGAAGAACAAGAGTAGTGCTCAGTGTGAATAGCAGTAAAGGAATTGAGCCCATCGTCTATAAAAGAAAGTACAGATTCTGGATCACAGGACTTGAACGCAGCCCTTTCCCTTTACTGCTGCCCGTGGGGAGCAGTATGCCTCAGTCAGCTCTTGAGGCCGGAGGAAGCTTTCCCATATAAAGATTTTTCTGTCATCCATCATGCTGTTGATTTTTATAAACCTGTTGCTTCTTATTTCTCATTGGTGCTTTGTCTGAGTTTTCAACTGAAAAGCACTTAAAAGCTTGCAAAAACAGGGAGACAGATTTTGTGTTACTGCTACTGTCAGTATCTGACAGGGTGTTTATGCTGCAAACTTGATTTGAGATATGGCCCACCATAAGTTTGGAGTCGGGTTTTTTTTTGGTGGCAAGTGCCGATTAAAATTTTGTTGCTCATTCCTACAAACGCATTGCTTTTTGTGTCCCTGTCAGTTCTCCACCTGTTTTCTGAGGCTGCCTTGTAAGCCGAACTAGTGTAATAACTATCCTCTGACACGTGCAAGCTGTGGTGCCCTGGGAGGGAGTGGAGAACTGCAGCTGGAGGTCGTGGTGCAAAAAGCAATGGGAGACACCGGAGTGCTCTAAGGCAGCTCCTCCACCTGTGGGGAGGTGTGTGGAGCTGTACCTTGTAGAATTAATTGCCGGGATAGCCTCATCCTCTGTCTCGATCATCACATTGCAGAGATTTGTTTGAGTTATTGTGTCCTCAGTGGTGATCCTGGGTGTATTGTTGGTGCTTCTGGAAATGTAGCTCTTTTCTTTTTGCACAGGAAAAAAACACTAAAGCTACTGATTTTTTTTTTTCACAATGAATTGTGGGGAAAGTTTGTCTCCTTGTAAGTTCATTGGGGAAATTATGTGGGAGGTCAAGTAACAACAATGTTTAGCCTTAGGCTTACAGTCCTTTTAAATATGAAAGGAAGAATTTTTTTATTTGTGGGTGAGAAAGGGCAGCAGCCAAATAGGAGCCCAGGGTAACTGCAGAGAAAGCGTATCCTCGGGGGGTCAATGCTGCCAAGAACACAGGATATGCTGTTCTCTATTGTGCTTCTTTTTGGACAGTACCTTCTGATTTGTGGACTAGCATTCACTATAGGGCTAAATCAGAATGCAAAGTTAAAGTATTCTGAAATGGGCATATATGAAATTCAACTTGCTGGCTAAATAACAAAGTATACTGACTTTGTTTAAAAAAAAAAATACTCTTTCTTCTTCTCCTTTTTCACCTCTTGGAATAAAGTTGTCTGCTTAAAATTTCATTTTAAAGCTTCATATTTTTATAATTATTGTTGAAGAAATGTCCATTTCTTGGCTAAATTAAGGCCATGCAGATGTACTTAGAATGCTCCCTGGCTTTAACTGAAGCAGGAATTGAATATACTTGGAGCTGGTACGTTGTTTTCCAGTTAAGGAAGCTGGCAAATGATGTTACAAATTTTTGGAAGAATTGCGGTTTTACAGACAATGAAAGTGGTAGTTAGAGCAACACAATGTCTAGGTAGTATTGCTGAGAACATAATTATGATTGGTTTTCTGTTGTATAACTGATAAGTAATATGAAAACCTCAAATAAATTATAATCATAGGATGATAAAACAAACAGCCCTGAAGTCTGACATTTGCAAGATCAAAAAGGCCATATGAGATCTCGCATATTTCTTGTTTAAAGAAACAGTTCCATGACACAGTAGCTGCAGGCACTGTACCATCCAGGCAAACTAATCTTACAAAGAAACTATCTAGTGTTAGAAGTAAGTAACACTTTGCAATACAAGCTCTGAAAACCCAACAGAGATGAGCACTTGTTTAACATGGCATTTGGAGATCATTAATTTCTATAATTAATAATCCTATTTCTCTTTTTAAAAGTGCTGTATTTTTTTAAAGTTATATTTACATCACTAGAAAGCCCTGAAAGTGCCTTGCAATTATTCTATATTCTAAGATGTCTGGGATGGTTTTAATAAACAGAATCAGCTGGTTTTGCTTTGCAATTATATTGCAGCACAGTGGTTTGGGGTTAAAATGTTCCTTTCTAGTATATTTCTTCATGTAGGGTTATTTGCAGTTTTTCTTGTACAAGATTTGCTTTTTATTTTGATTATTGGAAGTTGGAAGTGCTCTGAGAATCGAAAGAAGATTTTCATTTAAAGATGGCGTACCTACTGAATACTTTTGTGTTACTTTGATTGTTATAGAAGAGAAGGAAAAAAGTTCATATTTGCCTTCTGTCCATATTTGTTAATCAAGATAATAGGTGCTAGGTTTTTTATTTCTGAAGTCACATAAACTAAGAGAAAGGACTGTTGTCTTTTAAGTTACAATACTTGCAAACACTAAGGAGTGTTTATCATGACCAATTCATGGATAAAAATTAATTTCAATTTTACTTGTAATGGTAAAAGTTAAAAAAAAAAAATTTTTAAAAAATCTTGAAAATGGTGGGAGAATTGTTATCTTCATGTAGAAACCCTGAAAAATAGGGATCTCTGCCAAGTATTTGAGTTTCCCAGATTATAAGCCAAGGGAAGTGTGTTTGGCTTTTGTTAATGGCTGGTATTTAAAAAAAAAAAAAAAAAAAAAAAGTATTTATGCCTATAAGCTTCTGAGATACTCTGATAGATAAGTCCAAGTCTGGTCCAAGGCAGAACAGAGTAGCATAATCTTAGTTGGTTTTTTTTTTAAGTATAAAGTTTAGCTAATTTGTCTGCTTTTCAGTTTATGATGGAAGATGTGAGTGACAGACAAATGAACGAAGTGTATTATTGTCAAAACAGAAATGTGGAAACAACTAGGCTGAATCTTCGTATAGACAGAAGGTAGTTTAACCCTTTTTGAACACAGATTTCTAAAAATCTTATTTTGGCTACTCTGAGAAAGCTTCTGCTGAGAAACCACACATGTGAATCTTTTAGAAGATTATAATCTCCCCTTTATTAGTTACTGCTAAGGTATTATTTCTTAAGAATTTGAAACATAGTAGGGCATGATAGTCTAAAAAATGGTAGATTTAATTTTAAAAAATAACAATAGGGGAAGTTTTGGGTATTTTTAACATATTTTCTCCAGGCAAACCTGTCTACTAGCATATTAAATTGTCTGCAGGAAGGGTTTTTGTAAAAAATCAGTCGCAGATCTGTACTTGCTTACCCTGTTGTTGACTGCTCCATGTTGTAAAATAGGCATGTTCCCAAGAAATGAAAAGCTGAGAAAAATGGTCACAAGAGCACTTGTATGTCTTCACCCTAAATAGCTCGAAAACTGCAGATTCTCTTGTGGTTGGCACCTGGTACAAATGGATTGCTTGTGAGAGCAGAGAGATACCTACAATGCCTTCAGAAAATTTTAAATTATAGCAAGGATATCTGATTCTCATTAATAGTTCTTGCTTTTGTGTGAAGAAGTTGTTTGTAGCTACTGAATTCTCTTTGATCAGAATGGAACAGATAAGTTCAGCTCTTTGAAATTTTGTTTGTAGCTGTTCTTGGTTTGCTTTGCAAATGTGCTCCTAAAATTAAATTAAAATGCTATACTATCAAACAGTGATTAGTTTTGTAGTTACATATGCATATTGGCAAGGAGCCAGGGTACTGCAGGAGGCCAGACAATATGCCTACATAGGCAGGCAGATGAAATAATTTTTTCCAACAAACCAAAGGGAAGATGAACTGACAGTGAAACTTCTTAAATGTTCTTGGCCAAGTAGAAAAAAATATGCAAGACTACAATAGAAGAAAAGGCTATAACAACATAATTTCTGAGACTTCGGTAATTTTAAGGGAGTGATTTCTCAATTGCATGGTGATGGAAGTGCTAATTCTTTGCCAGAAGCTCTCCTAATACTCTTAAGATAGTTGGGCATCCTGCTGTCCACTTTAAGTTGATGTTTAACTGGGATAATATTTAAAGGAGGGAAACTTAGTCCTTTGTGAGATTAGATGCCCATAAAAGTAAAATAACTGCTTGAGACCTACAGACAGAAACTGATATAAGTCTTTTTTTAAAAAAAGAAAACCCCAAACCACAATCCCTGTTTATTGCAACATTAAGGTGATGTGTCACCTCTCAGAATAGATGGGAAGTTAATACATATGTGAGCAGTTTTTCTTCCTGAAAGTCTTGCTTAAGCCATGTGTTTGAGTAGCAGTGATCAAGCTACAGTGCAGTTGCTCTGTAACTGTCTGTGCCCACCCCCCAACTTGCTGACACCTCTTATCATATAGATAATATTTTCAAAAAGATTTGAACCAAGTACAGACATTAATTGAACAAGTTGGCTTTCATCTAACATCACTGAGATTCTGTTACCCAGAAGGAGCTTCAGTGTGATGGAAGAAAACCACTGTATCCTTTAAATTCATCTAACAGTTCGGGGGTTTTAATGCTACTTTTTTTTATTAAGTAACTTATACTGATGGGAGGATGGGAGAAGGTGGCGTAATCTCCATTAAAACAGTGGGGAATGGTGAGGGACAACCTAACAGGCAAAGATCTTTCCAGGAGGGGTCTGGAGCTGAGAGAGGACATGCGTTTGCAGCCTGAGACTATAGGCTAGTCATACGTGTTTAGCTTTTCATCAACTGGGCAAATGAGGCCTCTGGACATATTAAGTTTAAGTAGTCCCAAATAATCACGAAAACTTCTTCAGAAACTGAAGTTCTGAGTTCTTCTATGGTGTAATGTTGATTCAAAAGCAGATGGGTAATGTTAGAGATCCTGACTTTATTCAGTGTTTCAACCAGTTTCAATATGACTGTTTCTTAGATTTGACACTTATTTTATTTGTTACTAAGGCCTTTTTCCATCTAAAATTTCTAGTTTGCATACAGATAAACCTCAGTTTACAGTTAATTTGATGTAGTGTGTCCCCCATCATGACCGTGTGCCCACGTCTACTTGTCCCCTTAGCAATACCTATACGAAGCATACAACCAGAATGTAGACTATAATGCAGTAGTGAAAGCTCACACCCAATAATTTATGTGTTTTAGTAAGGAAAGGGTTAATTCATGACAGGAATGCATTTTTAATTTTAAGGAATATATAAAGGAAACTGTTGGGTCTTAACAGCTGGCCAAGAGTGTTCAGAAAGACTTGCAAGCTCCTACAGCAATTAATCCAGATCAAGAGAGGATTAACTTTGAAGTTTAAAATATCCTCCATGCCTGAGGAGGGACCAGTTTAAAGTGCTCGTGAATGGGGTAGATAGCTGATTTGTAAGAGTGGGAGTTAATTTATGGATATGAAATCTGCTTTCTGACTTTGCAGTCTGGACTTTTAGATCTTAATCTTCTGTAATAGATCAGTAGCCTGGGTGAATATTAAGTGAAAAATACCATAGATCATCTTAGATTAGTATAGACTGTAAGAAATATAAATTACTTGACTTGCTATATTTATTGCTGGAGCAAGGAGTTTGAGCTTTCCAACTTCTGATAATCAAGATTTCTACGTAGACCAACAGTAAATCTGAAAAACTTTAAAAGAACACCAAAAGAAATTTAAGTTGTACTCTATTTTAGCTTGAAAAATAGGTTTGTTTGGTTTTTTTAAAGGCACTTTTGGGGAGAGGGGTAATATCTATAATGAGCAGGATATTCTGCTCATTATAGATTAAATGTTGGAAACTAACCTGCAAGTGTATTGGTAAACTTCATGCCAATTTGTGAAGACATTTTAATTTTTCCAGAAATAAAATTACAATATAGTTTTTTGGTTTTAATAAAAATGCTCATTGAGATAATAAAGCATATTATCACATCAACCAGAGTAAGTGACCAGTCACATGGAGAAGATGATCGGTTTTTATTTGATTGGTCTGAGCTTTGAAAATTATAGTGAGATTTTTCACATTTTGAGCAGGAAGCTTCCCCCAGTCTTCCTCTTACAGCTTTGCATTTTGATGGGAATATTCTGTTCTCAATCCTTGCCAGTGTTTGTAAGAGGCTCTTTGACTTTTCTGTGATTACTTGCTGTCTTAAAACAATGAAATGCTTACCGCTGCCTTCACTCTTTTCACCGTCCTTCCTCCCCACAAAGGCAGAAAGTGAAGCTATCAAGAAACAGCCATCTTGTAAGCAGAGGGAACTAAATCCTCTGACTGCTTTCCCCTGCAGGCTCAAAGTCTCTCGATCTTTGTCTCCCCACACAAACTTCAGATGTCTTTTTCGACATGAACGTACCCTTTTGTAAAACTCTCCTTCATGCGCCTTGATGAAACTATGCCAGCTTGTTGCCTTTAATGCCAAGAGCCTCTAACGACAACAGAAAATTGAGGAAAGGTAGTTTGGAGAAAACACTTGAGCTGACGTGTCTGTACTCTGTTTTATTACTACTTACTGTGTGATCTCAGATTAGGGGCATGATAGCATGTTTCTAGTATGAATACTTCTCAACCTGTATGACAAAGTACTGCAACAGAGTTGAAAATGTTTTAAAAATCTCTTCATCAGACAGCCATGGATGTATCATTACATGAGGCACTGACAGCTTTGGTATGTTGGAAGGGGAATGGGGAAGGCAGTTAACTTCAGATAATGTGGAAGGGTGTGGGAGATGGGAATGGAGATGGAGGTGTGATCATCGCAGCCACTTCCAGTGAAAATCTCTGTGTCATCAAACTATGTTCCAAACAAATAAAGTAACAAGAATACCAATAAAACAGGACACTAGCTTTGAATGTTAAGCTGGAGAGGGGGATGAGGAAGAAGAGGTTCATCTTGCACAAAAGGACTGAGAGGTTAATTCGTTCAGAAGAATCCTCATGTGTGGACCTAGACAGCTGAGAGCTTAAGCTAAACAAGATCCTGGAGGAACGAAGGCTATTACTGTAAAATATAATCTAATGTTGCTTTTTCTTGTTTCATTTTCCTATTGGTAGGTTGTCATTTGGAGTTTAACCTTTTGATGTGTTAAACTTGGACTTAAATTTTCTTGTTTGAGCATCTCTCTCAAGTGTGATCTTGGGTGAAGTTAATAGGACTTTTGTTACTGTTATCTGAGTCTAGACTTACCTTTAGATATATGACATGACATGCTTTAGAAGCTGGTCTAATTTTTCGGGGTGTTTCTGCTTAGAACATTCCAAGTCTTTCGCATGGGGTTAGGACAAAGGTACCTGCATCTGCAAAGCAGAGCATGGGAAAGGAAGAGCTGATGTGTATCGCATGTCTGTCTTATGCTGACTTGCAACGCAGTTAGCTTGCACATCCAGATCAAGAATTGCAATGTACTCCTGGAAACCGTAGAACGAAACCAATGTAGTTACACAGATTCATTGCCTCTGAAGTATGTATGTATCCTAATGTGTGGTTGTAGGCCAGTGGAAATGAACGCAAACCATTATGAATTTAAGAATTTCACACTTAAGAGAGGGTTAGAGAAGTGAGTGTCTTCAGAGCTGGAATTCCTCTGCACCTCTGCTCAGCCAGGTAAGTTAGGATGTGGGCTGAGCTCAGGATGGGTCTGCTGCTCCGTGTATTCTTGCAGCTGGACTCGCGTTTCTGTGCTTCGGTCCAGGGTCAGGGTTAGGGAGGCAAAGTATTCTGAGCAGGATTTCCAGTGGAATCCTCCTCTGCCTGGAGAGCAGGGATGGGGGCTTGGGTCAGGAGGAGGCTGTAGGTCAAAACATATCTGGAGCTAGACGAGCACTGTGCTCTGCTTTGGGATAAGGTTGAGGACTTTCGGAGGTGGAATTGCATCGGAGTCCTGCCCAGTCCAGAGACCTGATGGTGCATTGTGGAGTTTAAGGGCTGATATTGCTGAAAATCATGTCACAGGAAAAATGTTCCCCTATGTGAATGCCCTGCTGTAAGAGAATGAGCAAACAGTTCATGCTTCTGACAAGATCCAAATTCACACTTAGACAGTTATTGTTTATTATTTTAAAGATATTTTCTTTTCAATTCTGCAAGATAAGATGAATATTTTATGCAACTCTAGGATTTTTTTTTGTCAGTTGTCAGCATGTTGAGTGATAGATCTTTATCACCTACTTAAGCCTGAAATTCTGCACTTATTTTTCATGTTACTTATTTTGGAAAACATAGTGAAGTGCTCTTCTCTTGCTAGTTTAAATAAAGGAGAACAAATTGGCATTTGTAATAATCAAACAGACTGACTTAGGGTGGAATAGCAATTCATTCAGCACAAGCCAAAACCAGGAGATTTAAAAAAAAAAAAAGAGTCAGCATTACCATGTAATGAGAGAAATTATGCCAATTGATGAATGCAAGTCTTTTAAAAGAAAATTCTGCAAAACTTGGCCTGTATTGTGTATTAGCCCCTGGCTGGTTTAATTTGTCTGGCACATACTCAACTCTGACACTAGGTGATCATATTACTCAAAAAAAAAAAAAAAAAAAAGGGGGGGGGGAGATGATCTTCTGCACTTGTTTTTTTTATATACGTACCCTTTCTGTGTCATAGAACAATATGCTGACAGATGGTACTTAGTCACCTGTTATGTCTGTTGATTATATGCTTTGATCTAAAATTTATTTTGCTCTTCTTGGCAGCTGAGCTGTTTCTTAATCCATTGATAAAACCTGCTTAATAAGCACTTATAAAGACATTGACATCACCAGAAACAGACCATGTTGGTGAAATCATGACGTGATGCCTGTAAACCCAAAAGAAGCCTTGTATTCAAGGCTTCAAGCAAAATGCTTTTTTAGAGAAATAAGTTACAAGCAGTTTTATTCTTGCTTTGCATACTTAAGTCTGATGGATGCTTGTATTTGTTTCAAATGTATCAATAAGGAGAGGACAGTTCAAATAGCTGCTTTCTTATGAGGTATTCGTATCTTGCCATGCTAGAAGCTTCCTTTTCTCTGTGTTAGGACTATTTGAAACATTATTTGATCTCCCTTAATTATGTGTGTAAACATAATTTTGTTGTCATGAAACAGCTTTGAGAGCCATTACCTTGTCTTAGGGTGGCTTGCTGTGACTAAACAGAGTTGACAGTTTGCCATGAGAAGTGTAGGTAGCTAAAACATGATAGGTTTTTTGTTGTTGTTTTGTTTGGGCTTTTTCTTGGGGTTTTGTTTGTGTTTTGTTAGGGTTTTCCGCAAAAGGTAAAGCTTTCTGTGTTTTTTTTTTTTAGTTTGAGGGTCCTGTTACTTATTAAATTCCTTTGGTAATGGCAGTGTGACTGATAGGAACCAGTTACAGTAATCTTAATATATAAACCTTGGTGGGGGGAGTTATGAATTCGTGATATCTTGAGGACTTCACTGCATTAGCATTTTAGCAAAATCAAGTCTTTTCTACTAAGCTGCATGACCATCTCTGGCCATTTCATACCATCACCAAGCTTCCCTAAGAGGGTCACGCAGTAGAGTTTCACTTGCCATCAGTTGGCTGTCAAGTCCATTCAATTATGAAGGCATATTTTGTCAGCGTGTAAGCAGTGTCTTCTGCCAGCTTTGGGAGCTTTCCAGTCTCGGAGGCCTGCAAGGCTGCATTGTAGGAAAACTGATTTTTGTTTAGCGTTCTCTTTGCCTGGGCAGCTTGCTTGATGGCCTGTGAAGGAGCCCTGGAGAGAGCTTTGGTAATTAATTTATACTAGGTGGGTAAAACTAAGTGACATGATAACATAAGAGGTTGTCTCCTCTTCAATGATCCATCCTCAAACAAAATACTGAAGATTCCCTACAGGGAAATTATGTTTATTTTAATGCAAGAAATGCAAATTAATGGAGAAGATGATTATGGACAGAATTATGGAATATTTAATTCTGAATCTGGCCATAATAACACATTGAGTGTTGCTGCTCAGATTCTTATTGAGTTGTGTTCAGAATAGCTCTTCTTTCTTTTAAACTAAAGTGACAAAGAAGGTAGTCGTTATTTTCCTTTATTGCTGTTGTGACTGTTCATTTGAAAATAGGAGCAAAGTATTTTTATAAATTTTGCCCTACATGATTACTTAAGAGAAGTACTTAAAAGTACCTAGGTTCCTGTAATAATTTTTCTTTGATAAAATGGAATCTATTGAAATTCCTGAGCAGCAGATGTTAAAAATATGAGTTCAAATTTTAAAATTTAAGAAAAAAAATTTAAAATGTACCATTTTTTCTTTCTTTTTGGTTTGGCACAGGAAAGGCTGATTTTAAAATATAGGCTAGAGGACTACTAGTTAAACTGTAAAATACTGAGAAGCGTGTTAAGGCATGACACAGTTGCACAGTTAACGATCATTTTTCTTTGGCTCGTTGCCTCTAGAGACGTACTGAAAAGGGGAGGAGAGGGGGGGTGAAGCAAGCAATTTAGAGCTTATACTTAAATACAGATAGGTTTAAAAAAGAAAAGGAAAAAAACAATCAAAAAACCCCCCCGAAACACAACAAACACAACCTTCCAGAAACTTCCCAGCCCCTGGAAATCCATAATAAAAATATTCCCAAAACACAAAATACTATTCTTAATCTCATATTTTTGCCTGCCAGACTTGGGGACATGTAAACTGCCAGACACACCATCTGTCACGCAGCCATTTTGGGGTTTGGCACTGCCAGGAATGTTTGCGCAGCTCAGAGAGGGTATAGCAAGGGGTGGATGAATGCCAGCATGTAATAACATTTACTTGAATCTTGTTTTTTCTGGGAGGAGAAAATGGAATTTTTATGTATGTATTAAGGGAAAAGGTAGTATGTATTTTATCTTGGGAAGCTCTCAACTAAAGAAAGAGAATGGACTTTGTGGGGGTTTTTGCTTTCTTTTGGGGAAGGTTTTGGGCTTCTACATGAGATGATGTGATGAACATGAGAGGAAAAAGCCCCACAGTTTAAACATACTCTTCGGGTGTTTTTAAAAACTAGTTGTTAGTTGTGATAAATGTTCATCCTCTCTGTCATGAATACTGTAAATGTCCGCTAGTTTGAATATTAATGAATCTGATATCTAACTTCTGGCTGACGAATATACACGTTTAAGTGGTATAAGAAAGTGAGTATCTTGTGGAAGCATTTAATAGTTTCATACGGTCTTCCCCATCCCCCCCCCCTTGCTTTAATTATAAGAGTATCCCCAAAAACAGTAGGCGAGAGGAAAAGATATTTTTTCCCCTCCCAGTCTGACACTGCCTCTACCAACCTCCCAGCTCTTCTTTCCGAATTCTTCCTGTTAGGAGCCTTCTCCCACTTTTACTGGGATGCCTTCCCCACCCACGTACATACTAGGATCTTCAGTCATGCCTGTCCTCGCTCTCATGCACAAGAAATATTCAGTTACGACTTCCACCTCTTTTCTTTCCCGCAGATCTCCAAAAGCCTGGTGAGAGTCACTTACTGCTTCACAACATTTCTCCGTTCGAGTGACACTGCCCATGTCCACTCTGCTTCCAGTTGCTGGTAGTGCAACACTGACTTTTGCCACCCCCAGTTTAGGTTACAAAATTAAACTTTGTTTATGTTAACACGAGTCAGTTCCAGATATAGCAGAACGCACCTCCGCTCAGCTTTGATATTGCTATAATTCAATGTCCATGAAGTTAACATCATCGTTTAAAAGCTGCTGTAGAAAGACTCCCCAGTGAGCCAATCCTCAGTTCACAGGCAAGGAATTACAGATTTTCAGGGCTTCAGATGAAGCTAACTATGCAGTAGTTTCATGTGAAGGATCTTAATGAGAAGATGCAGTGGTAAATAAAGCAATCAATGCAGTAATTCTATATTATCTAAAAATGTTTTTCTTGATGATGTTCCCACATTTATGGAGTTTTAAATGTTTTGATTTTAATGTTTTGTAAATAATTAGTTGTCATGGTTGATGTTCTGGTGTCTAAAAAAGATGGAAAAATTTTGAGATCGTGGTATAAATGAGATTATTAGCTAAATGTTATTGTGAGCATTTTTACCCTTTGACACTGAGGTTATCATCTTGGATTGCACCACTGGAAGTCCTCTCAGGTGATTGAGCCAATTTACTTTTCCAGAGTGCCTGCAGACTTAAAAATAGAATATCTTGTCTACTACCATCTTCTGATCAGAAAATACTGGTTTACAGCTGTAAAGAAAAAGAAAATGTTTAAAATTCAGATTAGAAACACATGTTCAGCTGGAGAGACTACTAGGATAAATTCAACAGCTGTGGATTTGCCATATATTTAGGACTATGGCCATGAAAACTTGAAGTAGTATTCCTGGTTTGGTTTTTTGTTTGGCTTGTTGTTTTGGGGTGTTTTCTAATTCCTTGTAGGTAAACAGATTTTAATAAAAGCTTTCGTTTGTGGGGCTTTCTTTCTCTTTACAACAATGATGGTAAACGTGACAAGCTAACAGGAAAACCGGTTGCAATGCGTGTGCTGAAGAGGAAGGCCTAGGCCAGGAGTCAAACATTCCACATCAGTCTGCAAGATTAAAGTGTTTGTAGTTTAACATTTTACACAGTTTTTATTGGAGTCTATCCAGAAATTTGTATGCAAAGAATTATTGCTCAATGAGATATTGTGTTGATACAATCTAGTATGTCGGGAAATTTCTGCTCTAGTATGTTCGTGTGCCAAGTATGATACCTTTTGGGAATAATAAAATAAATGACGTATTTGTGCCACAAAAGATAAGTAGACAGCAGCAGCAGTTTTCTATAATTTTGTAAACAACACAGTTTCTGTATCCCTAATCAGAGGCGATCCACATTTTTGCTAGTTTGTGCTAATGTTGTAATACAAAAAGCTGAAACCATAAACCATCCTTCAGTGTCTGGAAAATAATCCTCCTCTTAAGAAGAGGGAGTCTCTTAATATATGAATACTTGGGCTATCTATACTCCAAAGTGTGATTCTGCAAATGTGGCACTAAGTAGCACTTTCTCCATAAGCAGTTCAGGCACCACTGTGAAATTTGCTTTGTGGATGTTGTCTGCAAAATTGGGGTCTGGCTGCATGGCAAGTCCAGCATAAAAGCTAAGGACTGGATGGCTTCATCACATTCTTCACCTGTATATGCTGGAACCAGTTTCTTTTCAGAGCAGGGACTGTTTTTTTCTCTTAATGTTCAGGAGCTACTGTGTGTACACAGTTGCTGCTCAGCTGCAAACTGAGTAACTCCTGGTTTACACAGTATTTCCAAAAGTATTCTAGCACATTGTTGTAACGCTATTCAGAGCTGCACTAAATCAGAATAGTTTATCTGATAATTAACTAGAGCCAACATTAGTTGACAAGAGGAAATGATACCTGTTATACAGGAGCTAGTGTGCTCTGGTAGCTAACACATTCCATTTTAAATCTGCTCTTCCCTGTACCTTGTATATTTTCTACTGTATAAATGGTATTTTGGGGTTTGGTGGTGGACACTTGTTTCTCAGTCTCATTCACCTCCCAGAGCTCTGCGCAGCAGAGCTCTGCTTCCCATCATGACAAAGCTACTGAGACTTTTTGGTGACAGTAACCCACTCCTACAGTAAGTGCAGCGTGCCTGGTAGTACAGAGATTATTTCGTAAATATAATATAAACATTTCCATGACACAAAAAGCTAGTTTTTAAGCTAAGAGAGGAGGGGTGTCACCTTTCAAATAAAGTTTTGAGGCTGCAAATTCAGTTTTCTTAAGTAGCTGGATTTGTGATATTTGGTATTTCAGTATTAACTTCAATGGGGACCTTTCAGTTAATTTAATTCACTTGTACTCTTCATAAATGTTTTTTATTTGGCAGTAAAACAATTGTAGGAACAAGGATTAGTCTGTGTGTTTTGTGAAGGGATTACACTTACCGTTTATTGCATCTCATGTTTATGTTGGAATACCACTGACATTATGAAGTAAGTCGAAAAGGCTTAACTTTTAAAATGACAGCTGAAGTCTTAACACTGAAAGCTCTTTGATGATTAGAAGAAATGTTTTGTCTTGAGGAACAGTGATATGGGAAAAGAAAAAAGTGCTAGTGGGATTCAGGTCTCTGTCAACATTTTAATTACACAGCTCACAGTTTTTAGTCACTGTACTTAAGTCTTGGTTTGTGCATAGCTTTCATTTACTTCCGTTACATTATTTTGTAGTTGTTACCTATAGGGCAATGTCACAGTAATGTAGTAGATAATAATGTTAGTACTACTTAAAAAGAGCAGGGCTTGTGGGATTTATTTTGCTTTTGGTTTGCTTGGTTTTTTGGGGGGTGAGGTTGTTTTTTTTCTTTAAACAGTGAAGGGAAAAGTTTTCAAGGTAAATTCTTAGTAGTTGGCAGGCATATGATTATAAATGTTCTGTCAAGTCCTGTGTAAACTCCTACTTCACCTATTCTGTTCCTGTGTAATGAGTTTTATTTTGTGTACCAGGTTGGTGATAGCTCTGTGTGTCATTGGTCCAATGATTGCATTTGTTGACATAAAATATTGGCTCACGTGCCTTGTGAGGAAAAGATAAGTGGATAAGTGTCTTTTGGTTTCAAGGAAGGGCTAGCTCTGTTTTTATGGAGCTGGTGATAACGCTTACTTTTAACCTATTCAACACCTTTCTTAAAACGATGTACCAGCATACAGGTAGATGCTGTATCTGGCATGAAGCCCTCCGGCTGTTTTAAGAATCCCAGAAACAATTAACTAATCTGTCCATCTCTTAGGACACTGTTTTTAAGCAGGGGTAATATATACAAATATATTTATACATATGTACTTGTCAATCCTGCCTGCTTCATACCTTACAGTCCTGAAAAGCTGGAAATACCCACATTTAAAGCCAGTAAATACACTGCTATTGTAAGTAACAAATACAGTTTTAGTAGCTTACCAACAGTTCAATGTAGTTGATTTACATACTGAACTCCACAGAAAATGTTATCTATTTATAAACAGGGTGTAAAGTCGCTGTTGCAGAAATCTGAGAGTGATGGAAACTAGTCAAAATTTGGAAGAAAAGGAAAATAATGATGTTTTACTTTCTTTAGTAGCTTAGGGAAGTCAGTCAATTTTGTCATTGCGATGACATGGGCACATACAACTTTCATTTTCACAGACTAGCTAGGGTTGCTTGTAGCACAATGCATTTTCTAATTCGTACTGTCCTTTGAAATGTGTATTTGCTTTTTTTTTTCTTTCTTCATTTTCATTGCCTTTTTTCCTCTGTTGTTTCTTCATTTTTAATGTGTTTCCTCCAACTTTCAGCACAATTCTTTCTCCCTCAACTCTTCTTTTCACTTGTCACTCCTCTATTTCTAACTTCATGTACTAGAAGTGTTGCTACAGTAATGTAGAATTCCCAGAAAATCAGGGCTGATTTCTATCAGAGGATCTATTTCCTGCAAAATAATAATATTAAAAGTTCTAAAATGTGCTTTAAGGGTATAGAGTATACCACTTGAGTCACAAGGACCAGAAGATCAGTTCAGGAGATGGGGACATCTCTAATCTAGTTTTCTTTTGTGATATCCTGATGTGTTTCTGATGTGAAAGGGCTTCCTCTGCTTAAGCAAAACAGCTGTGTAGGGAAGGAAACCACTTTGCCATAGCACAAGTGTTGCGGTCCTGCTGCTTCGGCTGTGCCAGGGCCTTGGAAAGCTGGCTCCAGTGAGGAGGTCAGCATACAGGCAGCGGCAGCGACTGCTGGGGAGGCAGAGCCACCCCAAAAGCCATGCTTGGTGCCCACCCCTTCCAATCCATGTACCTCTCCAGCTGCCTCATGGTTGCTCTCAATTCCCTTCCTTCTTTCCATTCCTGCCAGGTCACCGGGCTGGCCCTGGTCCCATATTCTCATGCAGGCTTGCTTCTGCTGCACAGAAGCCCTGAGATGATTCTGTTTATGTGTTGGTTGCTCAGTGGTTTATGTGAAATGAGTTACTGACCTTTCCGCTTCCTTAGAGGCAGCGATTACTTCACAGCTGACATTACATGGTGTAAATAACATAGCTGAGAGCTGTAGGAACTGAATGATTGAGCAGGAGAACTGAGCGAGCTTTCAGTTCAGCCCAGGGTGACGCAGCCAGTGCGTGGGAACAGTTCTTTTGCCTTTCCTTCTCTTCAGTGCCACGCAGAGGAGTTCTGCTGTTGGGGTGAGCAGCCTCGTACCTCGTTCTCCAGAGTGTGCAGTCAATACCAGTATGATGAAATACAATGTACCACCTCCTTGGTCTATAGATGGCATCATACAGTACTGCCACCAGGAACGATATCTCCACCTGATATTATTTCATAGGCTTTGTTGCAGGATATTTCAATAAGAGGGATAATAATTGGTTTGGGCTGACTGTTTTAATATCCATTTTTGTTACGAATCAAATGACCAGCTACAATTTCCTGTCATTGCCTGTAGGTTTCCCTTGGACTTACGCAAGCTCTTCTCAATTAGCCTGCCTTCTGAAGACTTTTCAGGAAACAAATGTGTTTATATGCATCTATCTATACACAAGGAAAAGAACAAGTCAGATCTGTGAGGAACTGAAAACCAAAAAATCCTCCACATTCTTACCATAAAATGGCACTAACCCAACATTTTGTGTAGTGCAAAACACTGCTGCTGCCATTTGTTACTAAATATTACAGAAGGATGCTGGAGGGGGTACAAACCCCAGATTTGGTTATTTTTCAATAGTAGATCTCAGTAGTATTTTTCTTGGCAATCATACTCATCCTCCTCTTTCAGATCATCTTTTTTTTGTCTTTAGACAAATACCTTTGCTGCTTCAACATACGGTTACTTATTCAGTGGGGTCTCCCAATAAGAGTTAGCATTTCTTGCTACAGAAGTTGGTAACACTATTAAAACTTCTCTCAGTTATTTGCTCTTATGAAAAGCTGTTGCTCTATTTTTTTCCTACTATGAGGTTTTTCAATGATTCATTTCTCTTTGGAAGTATTATTGGGTTTGATCTCATACTTAATTTGCTCTCATTTCTCATAAGCTCAGAGCGTGCTGAGAGCTTGCTGGTTTCAGAAATGTGCCAGTGTTAGTTTTGCATTTGGATTGGTTGCCATTTACAAGCCAAATGCTAACAGAGGTGGATACTAGAGCCTCTCTGTCGTCTTTTTGCAAAGAATGTTGATTTTGATGGTGGTGGTTATGGGTATAGCGATACCAGGCCTGTTTGTGTGCACAGCAGGGGTTAAACAAGTGATATGGGACAAGACCTTGGTGGAGTTATAAGGCCTTTCGAGAAAGGCTTCCAGCTCCTTTCAGGTCTTGACAAAGTTGCTCACCTGTGAAAGCTTTACCAGTAGAAACTTGTTGGAAGGAAAGCAGATCCAGGTGGCTATTGTGTAAATGTGGGGAGACCTTGTCTGAAAGGTTGTTAAAGGGAGAGAAAATTAGAAGAGGGAAAGTAGATGTTTTAGCTTGTCCTCAGTTCTGGGGCTGTTTATACGTATATGAGAGAGTTGTCTGTGAGAAATTGAATACTGAGATAATTTCACACTTGTGACTAAATGAATTTAATTAAAGTTATTTATTGCTCTTTCTCCCTGCTCCCACAAACACTTAGTCAGTATCTTTATGTGGCTGTTAAAGGGTCATTAGAGTAGAAAATAAAGCATATGTTTTATTCCCTTGACTATTGGGGAAAAAAATGTCTAGAATTAATAAAAATGCCATGTTTCGGATGTGCTCCAAACCACCAGGGACATGTAAGTGAACACTGATGGGGAAGTGGCTTCAACTTGTAACTGTCTGTTGGCTAGAGTTGTTTTTCCGTTCATTTTTATCATGGGTGTTTTGAAGAAACTTTTCTTATTATTGTATCTTTTTAGGATTTGTTGGAGAGATGACATGTACTTTCTTGCAGATTTTTCTTTTAAAAAAAGAACTACTTAATTTCTTCCCCCAGTAAAATTATTTTCCATGTGGGTGATCTTGGTTTCATTTTGAGCAAAATATGGGTTGCTATTTTGACTTATTCAAGGAAGTGTCTGTGTGCCCATATCACATCACACACAAATACCCACATCAGTCTTAAGGCAGAATATCAGGCCTTACTTTCCAGAATCTCAGAATTAGATGATGATACTCCTTCGGTCCCAGTCACAAAGCTGAAGTGATTTCAGAATTTCCATTACATCTGTATTGTTGGCAATTATTTTTCTCCCTGCAACATGGAGAATTTGGATACGAAAAGCTTAATTTCTAAAAATACCTTTGAATTTTGTATTTATTTTTTATTTTTGAGGGAACAAAAATTTGTAAGTAAATGAAAAAGGTATAAGAAACAATTCTGATAATAGTTTTGGGGTTTTTTGGAAGTATACATTCTGAAGGCAGAGTTCAGTCAATGTCTTTTAGTAGCAAAGTAGGTTTGCCTTTTCTACAAGTACAAGTCCCTCTTCTTGATGAGTTGTGGAATTATCTTTAGACAGCCATGGACTGTAAATGGCAGGTTACCATTCTCTGATTTGAGTTAGAACAGTAACTTCCTTTCATGGATCTAGTCTCACTTTTTGTTCCTGCTTATCTTGCCTGTTTTGTAAAGGGCAGGTGGTTGAGGAAAAGGAGGAACAGGTTAGTGTGCTCAGTATCTACTGAATTTAAAAAAAAAATTACCCTTATCATTTAGATGAGTACAATTAAAACATGTTACCCTGCTTAGATTTCAGCTGGTTTGGGTTGAGCCACACAATGCGTAGCTGCAATTGTGCTGAACTGTAGATATAATGTTCCCTGAGAATTCTAGTTTCAGGTCAATAACCTTGCCTCTGTACAGTATTTAAGAATTTCAATGCATGCTATTTCATTAGTCCTTGGTAAGGTGAAATCAATATGGGTTCTTGCACTTCTAAGCAATATACTGTATAAGAAACCATGCAAGGCAATCTCTTGGGGGGGTTCTTTTTTGTTATCACACGAACTATACGTAACAAGAACCACAGAAAAAAACCCAGCTCTTCAAAGAACATATTCACTAAAGTGCTCAGTGTGATTCAGCATTGCCTTGAAGGCCAGGGCAAAAAATATCTTAAAAGTACAGGGGGAAAGAGGGAGGTATACAGAAGCATGATTGTACCCAGTCATTTGAGACAAATGTCAACAGCTTCATGCTATGCAAGTCAGGTATTTATGTCATAATGCTTACGTTAGAGAAAAAGAAGTGCTTTCTTTCAGGGTGAGGATGTATACAAGGTATAGAAGGATTAAATCACTGGCTACATTTACTATTAAAAAATAAATATAATGAGTACAACAAGATGAAGTGCTACTTGCCCTATCTTATTGTTTGTATCCCATGGACGACAGTACTTCTGTCTGATGTTAAAATGAACCATGTAATTTGATTTATAGAGGCAAAGTGAACATAAACAAAACCATCTGCTGTTCACTGAGCACTTCCAAAACCTTGTGTTTTAAGGAGGTGAAAAGTAGTTAACAGCAAGTAGAAGAGTGCTCTTTTATCTGATAATTCTATTTCAGCAAACTCGGACACTGTCACTTGAGCAGAGAGAGAGAAAGCAGTTTTTACAGCTCTGAAAGGGTGTTTTAGTATGGTAGTAACTACTACAACATATGTATTTTTATTTTATGAGAGTGATTTTGAATTCATTTTTCTTGTATTCCCAGCTATATTCATGCTATGCCCTTTGGATGGTTATTCTCCAACAGACAAATGTATGGCTTGCGTGTCTGAAGCAACTGTGAATTTTTGGCAACAGAGCTGTTTTTCTTGCATCAAGTGAATGAGATATATTCAAACCAATGGCATACATTTAAAGATAGGTGGTGTGAAGTAGTGCTCTATAACTTCACTTGTTTCTGAGTAACTGGTGACTTCCCAATGTATATGAGGTATGGAGTCATGGGAGAGCTGTCCCTGCAGACCCATTCTTATGCACTGGGCCGTGTAGGTTTTGGGTGTCTTCAATGCAGTAATTTCAGTAAATATGCGTGCGTTCTGATCATGGATCTGGTGTTCCAAAGAAGTGATGTGAAAAAAGCCTGCTCCCAATTTCTTTGCACTGGACTAAATATCAAAAGAGATTTAAAGCAAAAAGAAGGGAATGATAATGTGAGTCTACAGGTGCAACACTTCAGATTGCATCTGTGATTCCCTCTCTAAAGTCACTGTCCTCTTGCTGCAAATCTTTTCTATTTATTAATCTTCTGAGAAAATGCTTTTCCAGAGTTAATGCATGAGATCAAATCTAGAATAGGCATTAAATTTTCTTTCAGTCAGTAAAAAGTCAATTCATATTTCAAAACTTATTCTGAGAGTTTAGGGAATAAAAAAATTCATTAGAATTTGCAGATTTGCTTTTGTGAAATGTTGAGAGGCAATCTGTGGAAGCTGGTACTGTCCTGGTTGGAAGAGCTCCATGAGCTAGGGCTTTGGCTCATTCCCAGAAATGTTTTTCTATTTCTCATATATGGACGTATTTTAATCTACTCTCTTTATGTATTTTTTAAGATTAGTGAACTAACGTTCACCATCGTCTTTTTCCCTGGAGGTCACAAATAGTCTAGGTAGTTTCTTACAAAAATGTTTTAGTTCTTCTCAAATAGTAAATTATATCCATATTAACATGCAGATCATGCTTTCCGGTGTTTGTCAGTGTGTGGGGAAAATATGGGATCCATAAACAGATAATTGAGAAAATTGTACCCCATCTTTGATTTTGGAAAGTGGAGAATGAATGACTTACATTACAGAACTGACAAGTTTCACAAGGGAAATTAAGTACTTTCCCTAAGTTACTCATACTACTTTGAGAAGAAAGATCAAGTAGGGACTTGAAATAAGATTCAAATGGGACTTCAGTGACAAAAGCACCTCCCATCATCATAAACAAGCACAAACTTTTGGTAATAAGATAATCGATATGACAGTCAAATGCAATGAATTGCAAATACAATTGATTGTAAAGTATAAACTTAAGTCAATCATTTCTGTTCAGATTTATGAATAACTTATCCGAAAGTCTTTCCATGTTTTTTATATTTAGTTTATTTCATTTGTGAAAGTGAGATGTATGAATTACTAATGTGTTCTTTAAGAAAGATAATTTTTTTCTGTGATGATTCCAATATCAATGGTTTGAAAGCAATCAAGATTATTGTGTTGCTCACATCATACTCTTCCTCTGTGTACTTTCCTGGTTTTAGAATCTCTCACTATTTTCTCTGTTTAGCATTTCTAAATATTAAGTGGTTTTCCCAAACTGACTGCTGTAATCAGTCTGAAATATTGTCTATATTGGAACGATATAAAACACCTTATATGTGTTTTCCAAGTGCCTTGCAATGAAATTGGTCCTTTCATTGTGCTTGGCAAACATCAGAATGACTTTTCCCTGCAGACAGTCTTGAACGCAGAAGCTATAAAATCATGAACTCTCATAGCAATCCATTAACTGTTAATATTCTTCTTCTGGACAGCTGTATTTTGAAAAAACTGTCCTAGTAGGTGATAATGGGGAAAAAACAACCAACAAGTTCAGAATCAGCTGAAGTGTATTTAGAGACAGGCCAATTTTTAGGGGGAAAAAAGGAAAAAAAAAAAGGATAAATTTTGGACAGGTTGGAAAATTAAAGGCAATGTGCATGCATGGTGCATCTTTTGGTTTTTTGTTTGGTGCTTTTTCCCCTCTTTCATCAGAGACTCTGGATCTGAGCATTAGTTATGTTTATCCTTTAATCCTACTGTCTGGGTTTGCTTATGTAAGATTTATTATATAGCAAGGTTGGGTAGTTAAATTAAAAACAAAACTGACCCTCAGTCATTGCAAGAATACCTAAGAAGAGATGACTTTAGACAAGTTAAATTTATTCTCAATTAATTTTGTAAGAGTTTGGGCTCCACGTTTCCTGAGTCAACATGAGACGGAAATTACTGCCAGTTGTATCTGCCTTTTTGCACTTAGCTCTCTAATGTATGAGCAGTAAAACAAGGAGGAAGAGCAGCTGCGTGCTTTTTCCATAAGTATTACCTTAAGATAGAAACTCACTTAATGACCATGTTTCATTGTTCAATTAATTAAAATGCCATTATAATTGACTGTACTTACTACTGGCTGCGTACAAATCTCACCCAGTAGGATTTTTGTTGCTCTCTGGTAACCTTTACTTTACAGAAAATAATGAATAGATACCAGAAGCATAGGGCTTGGGTGAATGAACATGAAAACCATAACGTTGTGAGTGCCTCCACCTTTTTTTGGACACAAACCCAGTTTTAATAGGTATAAATTATATTAGGGATTGAATGTATTTACCTTTAAAATAATTGCTGATGTTGCAGCTTGTTCTGTTAGCGCACTGTAGTTTGAAGCTGGGTTCCTGGTGCTTTTTGGCTTGTTTTTTTTCCTTTATTTGACAAATGTGCTGAAGCAGACTGGAAATAACCAGTTTGCCTAGTTGTCTGGACAGTGACTGAAGTAACAGTTGTGGAGATCACAGATGCTTTCGCTCAGTGTGCATTTTGTATTCTGTACTCGTAGGGCAAGTATAGAAAAATTGTGGTGGGCTTGTTCTGATGTGCTGCTAGGAACTACAGATTAAATTCATCCTGGTTTAAAAGACCTACATAAGGTTTATTCATTTTTAAAATCCCACTTAAATCCTGTTTTAATGTCTTAAGTAGGAGTTAAATGATGTCTAGTACAGGCCCTTTGTAGAGAGGGTTAAAAATGACCCTATAGGTTACTAGAAACGTAGTATTTTGCAATTTCATCAAGCAATATGCAATGTTAGTCTATCAGTGGCCCTGAACTCCTATTTTGTGCAATCCTAACTGTATATTCTCTGAGTAAATAGTTTCCACTTCATAAAAAAACTGAAGAAACTCAAATGGTTAAGTGACCTAGCTTAGGGTCTTAAACAATGGATATTGCTGGCTCCATATGTCCTCTGACTATTCCCTATGGCTCCCTACACATTTATTTCATTTTAAAATGTTTTGTTTCATTTTAAAATAAGTTTGGAGGGCTTTTGTTCTCTGCTTTTTTTTTTTTGATCGCTGCTTGTGAAACATATGCAAGCAAAAGGCAAAGTAAGTTAAAAAAACACTGCAGGAGAAATGCTGAAATTAAGGTTGTACAAAGTAACTTGTGTAAAAAAAAAAAAACAAAAAAAAACAAAAAAAAACCACAAACAAAAAACAACCAAACCTGCTCCTGTTCACTTGCTTTGATGCCTCTATCACTGATTGCATATTCATATAGTTGATCATGACAAATCTAGGTGGAAATGCCAGTTTTCAGTTATTACATCTTTAACAGCGATGCAGAGAGGTTAAACATCCTAGTGATGACTCTAAATCCGAGAGCAAAAATTTAGTGGAGTTCTGCAGTTGTTCTGGGCTGTCATATTAGTCCTATAGAGGAGACATAAGATTATCCTGAAAAAATGTTTTTGTTAAAGTCATGTTTCTTTGCTCTGAGTGCAGCAGGTTTATGGAGCGATGTGGGTGTGTGGTCCTGTGGTTAGAACAGGAGAATACAAGTAGGACAGGAACTCTGACTCTGCACCAGCTCTGCCATTAACTCTCTCCATGCAATCTCGGGCAAACCACAAAACCTCTGCTGTTCATTTTGCCCATTCATACTGGATAAAATGCTGATTTCAGAATAGGCCAAGAACCTTAATTAGCAGACATTTGATTTGCTTGAGATTCTTGGAGAAGAGATGCTATGGAAATTAAAAAAATACACATAATTACTCACCTGGACTACAAAGTTTTGCTAATATCTCAGCACAGTTACGCAGTGAAAGATACTGCATTCTCTTGCAGTGTCAAGAGTAAGTGGTTTTGGCTTTCAAAGGCCAGAGTAGTGTTTAATTTGCAGTTTTAAAAAATGAAATACCAAGTCACATCTGTACAGTGTATATCATTATTAACTATATTTAGGATAATATTGAGTATTTTTTGTCAGTTCACGGTTGGTTTATTACAAAGTAAGTCTAAATCCAATTCATTGCTGTTCACGAGCTTTTTGAGGTGTGGTATGGGTTTTACTTAATTTCCCTCAGGCAAAATATTTATGTTACTTAATTATGTGTAATAATTTTCTATCTTTTTGTTCATCTTGGGAGCACTAACAAAAAAATCAGGACATAGTTTGTTGGAAGCAGCATGGACTGACAGAAGAAGATGGCAGGGGGCATGCAGGAAATGTTCTTTTGAGGCTTTGTATTCAGAGAGATTTGAATTGGAATACTGACTTTCTGCACCTGAAACCATTGCTGAAGTGATGAATCAAACTTGAGGCATAATTTAAGGAAGGATAGTTAACACAATGCAACAGGCCAACTAGGAAGATTAGGATTTGGGGATCTCCAAAATAAAAAAAAGTCAGAGTAGGTGGGCTATTTCTTTTTCTCCATGAACTATTCTGCTGAAGTGGAAAAAATACATTTAACCAAATGGTTATTTAGACATTACTTTAGTCAAAGCATAAAATAAGAGGAAGGCAAAGTCATTACATCAGCAGAGAGTGGATGAAATGTATTTCGTCTTTGCTAAATACAAACGTTGCGTGCATGGGGAAAGGGTTGCTGATACAGATTATTAAAACGTGATTGTAAAACATGTATTCTCCATGATTGCTGCTGCTAGTTAATGAGAAAGGTGTGTTGCTGGTTGTCTTATAAAATTGGGCTCTAAATCATTAAAGTTTAAAATTCACAGGAAGTCTAGCTTCTGTATGGGCTACCGTTTGTAATATCTATGTTTGCACATATGTTTTATGTTTTATTTTCTGTTTTGCTTTATCTTTTCAAGGGCAGTCATTCTACTGATGTTCAGGAGTTCCAGACCAGGAAAAGAGGAGGAAGATGAGAGCGGGGATGTCAGGAAAAGCAAGCGTTGAGAGAGGTGAGCGTTTCATGAGCTCTTGTTGCCTGACATAGATGGCAGGGTCTTCTGCATTGCCCTGTCTAAATTAGCTAGACCAGTATCAGTTCCTCAAAAGATCTGACAGCAGCCATAGGGTAAGAAGGAGATCTGTGATTATCCAGACAGACTTGTCCAAAATGAATAATTTTAAACCAGCTTGACTTTCTCTGGGAAAATGTAGCAGGTGGCACGGATAACAGAGATCTGGGCAATACCATGTAAAGTTTTTCATACCACCTTGCATGCTTATCAAGCAGCATCTCATTTGTTTTATGGACTTGCTGAGACGATTCTGAAATGCATATACTAGTTGGCTGGTAAAACATATTCAAGAAATTGCTGTCAGTGATCCTCTATCAGATGAGAAAGTTGTTTTGATGGCATTTATGCAGGATTTACACTTTTGGATCAAGTACAATTTACATGTTTTCCTTGCTGATAGGCATGGTAAAATAGAAAGGGTACATATTGCATTGGCAGGTAACACTACGCTACAACCAATTTGAAAAATGGGAATAGCTTTGAAAACTATGTAGTAAAATAATATTGAGAAAATATAAGAAAATGAAGAAAAAGTGTCAAATTATGCACTTAAAGAATAGTTAGATGGTCATTCTATAGGGAAAAATGCATTAAAAATTGCTAGGATTTCTAGTGGATTGTGATGCAAATAGTGGTCAACATGATTTATTGTAAAAATGACAAATGGGATGTTTGAGTAGATGTATCATTTGTAGCAGATGTAAAGTAGTCTTCCACTCCATTAAATGCTCTTATAGTTTCATCTGAACTACTGTTTTCTGTTATTAGCCTTCAGTGGCTAAAACAGTAGCAGGTTAAACATTAGGAAAGGTTTTGTTACCTCTAACAGCAGTGTGGTACCAGAATGGTTGCTGGGTTGTGGAGCTTCCACGGGAGATCTTCAGGAACTTGTTAGATCTTCATTTATTAGGTGTGAGTTGGCTGCACCTGAAAAGAAAGGGGGGGTGGGGGGGTGGTAGCCCAGTTGAAATCTTAAACCTCTTTTAGTCCTGTTTTCTGTGATTCTGTGTATCATTCATATACACATATGAAAACCCGGCTTTTGAGTTCTCTTTATTATCCATTGTGCATCCTTAGCCCAGAGATTTGTGACTGGGACATAAAGTGAGAATTCTGCGTGTGCTGCCAGAAGGCAATGAAATTTTGATGCTCCCTTTCAGTAACATAGGCTCTTTTGAAGAATGGAATAACTATATGCCTTGGACAACTTATAAAAGTACTGACTCTGCATTTTACAAGCTGGATGCATTTAATACATGGGTCAGTTCATTATGGTACACCAAGTTCATTTATAGGTTTTGTTACATCTAAGAACTTGCTAAGGGGCTCCTCTATGGCTCCAGTTCATTGACAGTCACAGCTTTGCTAGGGTGTGATGTTTGTCTCCTTCCAGGGAGAAGCTGGAAGTGAACCAAAATCAAATCTAAAGTTGGTATTTTCTTAATACAGTGAAACATGTTCCAGATAACTAAGATTTACTACATTTCAAGTGGATAGTTTTGTGTCTAATTCCTGTGGAAAGGGAAAGGAAGGTTTTTTTGAGATCTCAAGTGTAAATTTCCAGGTATTTGAACAAATACATTCAAATAAGTAGTAGCTTTAAACTGTAATTTCATGCCTTCTGGATCATCTAGATCATCCTGGAAAAGGCATGTAATTCAAAGAGCTACTTAAACAGTGGGAAGCTTTTGAGATGTTTTCACATGCTATCTGGGAGTTCAAACCAAGAAACTCGAGCGAAGACCTTTGTAGAAAAAGAATACAAGGAAGGCCAAAATCTGAAAAACTGGATGGATGATGTTTTGTGCCAGTGAAAGGCAACTGCTAAGAAATTGTGTTTAACATGAAGCCAAAAATTTTTCTCTAGTTGTGTGTCAGGTTTCTAGGTGGAGTTACATGAACCAGTTTATCATTGGGTCCCTACTGTATTCTCCTAAGCTTCTCTATAATCCAGGCTATGAATTATAGATTATTCTATAGCCATTGTTTCAAAGAACTGCTTATCCCCTAATAATTACCTGCAAGCATGCTGATACATATTGACTTCTTAAAAAAAAAAAAAAAAAAAGTGCATAGATATGACTTGAAGAAAGCAGACCTTTGAACTGCTTTCATTCAGGTTACATAAGGTAATATTTTGTTGCCTAATGTCAATTGTTAGGAAGCTTAGGATGATGCCATTTCCTAGGATTTAAATGATTAATTAGAAGCTTGGGTTGAGATATAAGATGAAATACTTGTACGAATATGGTCAGCTTTAATTTTGCTAATTGAAACTGTAATGGACTGCTATGTAAGGCCAGAAGTTCCCACTTACAGCAAAAGTGGAAATGCAACTGGTATGCAGCTCTTCAGCAAGAGATAAAACAAAACTTAATTGCTTAAATCATGCTTAAGTTACATTTTCAAAATATTTTGAAACCAGTGGATTGTTTCCATTTTCATTTTCATCACAAGATTTTTGAGTGGGTGTTTTTGTTCCTCTTATCCCTTTACTTCTATTATATCTAATATGTATTTAAAAAGTCGAATTTAATCTTCTTTGTTACCACCATTGAAACTTTGGTAGAACTGAGTAATATCTGCAGTTTATGGTCTCGTAACAGAAAGGGACACTTGTGTGGGGCCAGAGATCTAGGCCTGAGAGTATTCTTGCTCGTGATTGAATTGGGTATGTTCTCCCACTAGATTACAGGACGCTGTAAAGCTGTGTCCTGCGGTTACACTTGGTACGGTGCCATGGCAGCCTCAATTTCCAGTACAGAAAGCCAAAGAAAAGCCAAGCAGGGGAAAAATCAATGAAGAAACTTTGCATACTTTATTGAGGCCTATTAAAGGGTGCAAAACACAGGAGCCTTATGTCATTTCCTGTGTGGTTAATTTCTAATGGGGAAAAAAAACCAACCAAAACCAAAGTTGAAAGACATGATATTTGATTTACTTTTATCTTTTTTTCATTTGGCCAGCAAAAACTTCTAGATCAAGGAATGTAACTTTCAAAGCAAGTATTTTACTGACTTTATTTTATTCTGGGGGGGTGGTGGTGGTGCAGGGGGTGTTGTTATATACAAAACATGATGGTTCTGGTCATAGGTTTTAGAGGTGACCTATTCAAGTAAAATTTTGGACGAGTGAATAAGCACATTTTATGAATATGTACATGGAGAGAGGCAGCAAGGAACTGGATAAAAGAAACACTTTTGAGAATAAGCAAGTCTGAAGCCACAAAAGTCATAGCTATGCTGGTGAAGTAATCGTTTACCGCCCTGAGGACATTACCTTATACTGAGAGAGGATTGTGTGCTGCTAATGACTGCTGTAAGAGGTAACATCCTTTACGAGAGGTGGGGCTTGGCAGAGCTCTGAAGCAAAATCTCTGAGGCTGGGATCTCTGTTATGCCACTTGTTCTGCATCTCTGGTGGGCTTTCTCTTACCCTGCTTAGAGCCCTGACATTGATAGTGTAATTTGGATGTTGTATGTCCCATCTCCTCTATGCTTTTGATAGTTGGGGCATTAGAACAACATGTTTTTCCCCTACAAAAGTAGGCACTGGTGGTGGTGGGAAATATTCCAAAATAGTTTTCTGTGACACAAACAAAGCTCCCTTTCCCTGCCTAGTATTTTAAGTGAAACACAGCACTAGATGGGGGTGGGCGGATATTCTTATCATACTGAGGAAGGACAGCATGACAGCTTGAAAAGCACCACCATTCAGTCCTCTTTTTTTTTTTTTCCCCTTCTTTCCCTCAGCAATGAAGGCACCTAGCCAAAGTTGTTTTTTGTTTTTGTTTTTTACAATTATTAGTATTTTTTCAGTGCTAACAGCTAACTTGAGATTCCAGGCAGGTGTAATTCAAATACAATATTAAACCATGCTAGAATATCTGTTCCAGAGTGCACCACTGTGCAGTTTAAATAACCACTGAGGTAACACACCAGATAGTCTACACTGCAGAAATACTGGTCATTTTTCAACAATAGTAGTTAATTTGGCTGAATAGTTTTTTACCAAACTGCCCCAGAGAAACTATCATTAACAATTAAAATAACAATACTTCATGCTAGCAAAGACATTTTCAAATATCAAGAAGTTACTTAACCATCAATTATGTTTCATTAAGTGATTCTCAATGAATTCATCATCTAAATTAAGCTTCATTAAGTGATTCTTGCAGTATCATTCAGAAATGTTATAATTATTTCTCTTTTAAATACAGGGAAACTGAGGTAGACAATTCAGGTGGTTTGCTAATGGCCATGTACAGCATTTACTCTATAACCAAAATTGAAGGCTAGGTTCCTAGGGCTTCTCTTCTGGTATTAAAACCACTAGCCCTGATTTGATACCTGTTTGGAAAAAAAAAAAAAAAACAAAAAAAAAAACCAAACCCAAACCCCACGCCACAACAGACAAAAACCAAACGCGCACCACCACTGCTCTTCCCCAAAACCCAACCCCAAAAACACATTCCATCTTGTTTACAAAATCTTCAATTTGACTGTACTGGCTGCCCAAACAATGTCTGAAAATTATTCCATTTAAATAAATATATTTTAGAAAGGGCTTTGATACCTGATAGAAATTAAAACAAGAAACTTTTGGTTTTCAGACCAAGTCTTATTAGTCATGGTTTTACCATTTGTAGGCTCTAGGGTGTAAGCATGTCTTACTGTTTCTTAGGCTGGAAATGCAACATCTCTTCTGTCAGGAATATTTCTGTGAAGTGTGCATTTTGACCTTTCACAACTCATCACAGTAATGCATCCAATTTATCTGAAGATTTTCAAAATCCCAGTGGCTAGATAAAAGCACCCACCACAGAACTCACCTCTGTTTTAGCTGAATGACCTGCAGAACTGATAGTATAAAATAGCTGAGAAATAGCATCCTACATTTGATTTCCCCTACCACCCTTTTCAGATTTTCAACTCGCTGTAAAAAGTGGCAGGACTGAACTTGTGCAAACAGGCTGATGTCTTTCTGAGTGTGGCTGAGAAGCACAGGGAAAAGGATGAATAAAGTGCTTCTCTAGCTCTTGCACAACTGCATCAGACCCATTGGTATGTGCTTCCCCCAGTCCCTGAGCAAACTGGGGCAGAGGAGCAAAGCTGTGACTCTCTCACGGCTCAGCTAACGGGGCTAGTATTGCCTTCTGTACGTGGCTTTGTCTTCAAGCAGAAAGAAATGTACTCCTTGCTGAGGCTGTATTTAAAAGCATAATTTAACCCATAAATGAAGGCCGATTCCGTCCTTATCTAGTGATTAATATCGTTGTTCTCTGGAGCAGGGGGAGGAAGCAGCCTTTCAAAGCCAAGTCATTTAATCTCAAAACTTTATTAAAAGTGTATAGGAATCAGATTCTTACTGTCATCTAGTTACCATGTCTTAGAGGACACCACAAGCGCAAGCAAGTGATGCTAGCTCATGATACATTGGTGGGTTTCATTGCTGCTGTTTAGCTGGACTACGTGACAGGCTGCAGTGAGTGCAGAGAACAGGTACCTCAGTACATGTAACAAATTATTTTGCATACAGTTATTATTTTATGTATAAGACAAATACTGAATGCTGTTTAGAAAATAATAATCTGTAAGATTATTTCGTGGCAGAGGGTGAGTGGATGAATGTGAGGGTTGGAGTTTCCTTTACTTTTTGACTAAGCAATGACTGTGGTGGTGTTCTTGTTCAGCTAACACATAACCGTGACAGTTGTGACTTTGTTTTGAAGAGCAGAAAAACAGTAGTTGATTATTTAGTTGGAGCAAACTTTCTTAAACTCTTAATCTATTGCACATCTGGTAATGTAACACATTGCACTAATTCTGCCCTTCTACAATACATGGATGTGTTAGACACTGTGATTATCTATAGGCTGTGTCCCTTCCTTTCCCGAGATAATTAGAGTTCTCTTTTGATAGAGTAATGGCTTCCCCTCTAGCGTGTCACAAGTTGGTTTTCTTTACAAGGATTCTGTCTCTGAGCGTTCTTGCGCATGTGTATTCCACTGCTTGCAGTAACAGGTTTTGTGCTGAATGTCTCTAAACTGGTGATTTTCAGGGAGCAGCCCTTGCAGGGGCAGCATGTCCAGCCCTGGCTTCTCGGCGTGGAGGGGCAGTTCTGCTCCACCCTGCCCTTTCTTCTCACGGCCAGCGCTGCCAGCTGAGTCTTCCTGTGTTGCCTGAAGCTGAAGTTGTTCTTGTTCCAATTGTTTACATGTAAATAACTTATACACTTTGTTAATTAATGGAGTTGGTGTTGGGGGGAGATGACAAAACTCATCTTCTGAGTGGGAAGGAATTTTATTTTTCTTGGAGCCCTAGGGTGTTTTATTTGATAGTCTCCAGTGCTGACATCTCCAGATTTTGAACATTGCCCTTCTTGCCAGAACGTTTTGCTTCGGCACTGATGAAGGTAAAGTATATCTGGAGAAGTGTATCGCTTTGAAAAAAAGCTATCTGAAAGAAAATGAAATATTTGCAGGCTTTGTAGGCAAATTGCTGGATTGGTGGAAAGTGTTGGTTGCTGAGGCCCCTACTGCAAAACATATGCACCCTATTTGAAAGATTGGATTTTTATAAGGAGAATCTCATGCATGCTTACCCTGAGAAGAGGTGTGAATCTCCTTTCTAATAGGGTGCTTAGGAGCTACAGTACCTAACAGCCTAAGCAAGCTTTGAGTATGAAAGTTGGTAGTTCGTAAGACTGGGGGGCAGGGGTGAGAAATCCAAGAAATCAGCCTACAAGCTCTACAATCAACCTACAGCTAAGCTTCACACAGCCCCCTCAACTGTTAGCAGCAGCAAGTCCTTCAGGTACAGCTCATGGTGGGGTCTCTGCTGTCACAGCAGGACAAGACTGTGGCCACCCCAATGTCTGTCTGCCCCCAAGCCGTGGTCCCTGCAGCCACCCCTCCAACTAGGCTGCCTCCTGTGTTTGGATCCCAGCAGGCACACATATTCCGTTAAGTCGTATGTCTTGAGGTTTTTTTCATCTTTTGCTCATTCTGTGCCCAAACAGAATCGGTATGGATATAAGTTGAGGGACTCGGTTCCTAGGTCTAAGCATTTCTGTTGGGCTTGATGACCTCTGGTCCTAATACGTACCTGCTATGGTCCACAACAGAGATGCTTCTCACTAGCACATCTTTGTCAGCACTTGTTTTCAGTGAAGGGAAGGACAAGCTGAAGTACTACAGAAAAACACATAAATTACTAGTATCCTTCTGTGTGAAGATATTCCAGACTTAATGCTTGTATATTAATATGCCCACTTTAAATCTTGTAAAAAGGCGTTTAGCAGACCTCAGGTCCTCTGACTTGTGTAGCTAAGAATTAAAACATATCTGACGTGTTTCCTCACATCTGATATCAAACTTTATAATTATTACTGCAGCAAGTAAAAAGCAAAGATGGATGCAACTTTCTGATTTGAAAGGCACAAACTGTTTCCAGACACAAGCAGCAAGGCTTTACGCTTCCTTAAGGATTCTGGGATAATGCATAATGTGCTTCTAGAAAGGCAATGTGAACTTCAGCAACAGAGCCATCAGGACCAAGCCAGGAATGTTGAAATATGCAAGGGATGTCAGCGTTTTTTAAAAAAAAAAAAAAAAATCCACCCCCAAAAAACAAACTGCACAGTGCATTTGTTCAGTCACACCGCTGCTTCAGTTGTCTTAATATTTTGAAGTAGCCTGCAGAAATGCAGATTATTAATTTTCTGTATTTCTTTGTTCACTGTGCTTCCACAGCATCTGACACTTGATCTTCAAAGGCTGTTGGGCAGTGCTCTGATGTTAAGTGAAATCATGCTGCTTTCATTTTTATATTTCCACCATATACAGGGAGCCCTCTTACAAGACTGTATGGTTTAAATTACTTGAGTATGCCTCAACTAGAAGCTGTGAAAGATGTTTCATAAGCTTCAAGAAGAAGGTGCTTTGCCTCCAAGAGACAAAATGGGCTGGTTTCCTGACCTTTCCTTGTTATCAGAAACTGGGCATCTGAATTTTAAAATGAAGTTTCAATTGGTTTCCCTAGCATCCTTTCCTTGAGTCAATGATGTATCAAATCGATGATGTTGAGCTATATTGCTGTGAACAAATAAGCTGCTAGAGGACTGTGGAAAAAAACTTGGCAGATGTCCTAGTTTCTTTCCATTCTCTTTCTATTTTAGAAGGAATTAAGCAGCTGGTGTTTTCCATCTGACTAAAACTAGGCTTTTACACATACCTTTGCAGTGTAATTTTGACTTTATGAAAAGGGAATGAATTATTGTTGGCATGATTCTGGTTTCTGCTGTTAAAGCCAGGCTTGCAGGACCAAACTGAATCAAAACAACTTTTCTTTTAAATAGCTGCTTGAAAGTCCAGATTATGAAGTGGTATGTGGTATCGTTTAAATGCCTCAGAAATACTTGGAGAATGTTGCAAGAGCTGATTCAGATGCCCTTAAGTTTGACGGGTTGAGTTGGCTCTGCTGGAGGCCTTGAAGAGCTGTCAGTCCCTTAAATCTGACTGGATTGACTTGGAAGGCTGTGAAGATCATCCTTAAAAGGAAAATAAGCAAAAATCTATTGTGGTTGAACTCTAAGGATGAATTCCTTCAACAGATCTAGTTACAAATGCAGGTTCCTTCTTCCTCCATTACTTTTGAAGACTGTAGGTCTGAGCAGTCGGAGGCTAAGAGCAAAGCCTGTATTTTTTCTCCTGAAAGACTGTGGGCATTTTTTATGGCTCAGGTATTACAGCTGAGCTGTATTTCTTAATGATTTGAGAGTAAGCTTGGAGCATGCCACCTGTGCAGAACTGTAACTTACCTAGTCATCAATGCATGTTTTATGAATAGGAATTCTTTCAATGCTTTAATTCCTAAGGAGTAGCAAGTAGTAAAGGCAGAATAATAAATATGTCTGCTCAAAGTTTACTTTTAGTTGAATGTATATTGAAAGAAGTAAACTGAAGAGGGATTATCAAGTACTGATTTTTGTGGTCTTAAAACATGCTAAAAGCAGAAGTGTGTGTGACACTTAAAAACCCTGATTCAGAAGAGGAAAGCTTTGCAGCTGGTCACACAGTGGGGTGTTGCCCTGTGCCCTCCATTTAAGCATTAGATACCCCTTAGAAAACAATGTCACTCGGCTTCTGCCCCTGCGACTGTGCAGGCTTTGTTATCTTATTACGTGACTTTTAAGGAAACGAAAGGCAAAAGAATGTTTGAAAGCCTCCTCAGTGCATCCCTAATGATCTTTTGTAGCTTCGCAGCTTCCCAAGGACAGGCAGACAAAGGTGTCCATCCCCTCCCAAAGCAGTGGCCGGTGGTCAGGCTTCCGCCCTCCCAGAGAGACCTGGAACTCCGAGCAGCCAAGGGGATGGAGAGGGAAAACGCCGGAAACGTCAGTCTGGAAAAACTGATTGCCATCCTCCCTGCAGATAGGTGTGCGCACGTATGGGTGTGTTGGACGTTAGGCTTTGGCACCGTTGAAACTATTTTAATTAAGTTTTTAAAACAAAACAACCCACCCCAAACTATAAATATTATCTACATGTCTTTAAAACCATATTCTAATCTTTAGAATTAAAGGTATTGTGCATATTTGTGGGTGGGTGGGTGTTCTTATCCCCCTGCCCCGGCCTTAATGTTGATAGTATTTTTCATAAGTTTCTAATAAAGGTAGAAAAGTTTTGGTGTCTGTAAAGTATCTCACAAAAGCTAGAGCTTCGTACCTTTGGCCTAGTAGATGGGAGCAAATGAAAATGCTTGTCTCGTTGTCTAAACTAAATGAAGTACAAAAGTAAGCAGTTAAGAGTATGGAAAATGGAGGGTCTTTTTAAGTATTTTCATTTTGATAGACCCATGTTAATGATATCAGAAAATATTGAGAATTTTATTATACAGCTAAGGTTCTGATTTGATTCTATTCACAGATTAACGTGTTCTGAGTAAGAAAACTCAGAACATAATTTTCATCACCCGTTTGCTCCTGTGTCTTGGAAAGTAATTGCCATTAATTTCAGGAAAGAGTTACCAACTTCAGTTTGTTCTCTTTCTCATAGAAAAATAAATGTAAGGATTGTTTTGTGGACTTGTGGAAAATATGTCTCTGGCCAGATCCTGCATTTCAAGCTCAAGATTTCAGAGGCACTTTTGTATGAGGACTGTAGAATTTTGATCAGTGTTCAAAGCATGGCTATTAAAAAAAAAACAAAACCAAAAAAACAACTCCTACTTGCATACAAAGCTTATGTGCATTGATTTGTTGTCTTTTCTCCAAGTAGTTCATCTGTTTAAGTATCTTTCCAGAAAACGAGGTCTTTGATATTAAATGTTATTTGTTATACTTCTCCAAGTGCAAATAATTTATTTATAGAACACTTTCATGCAAAAAGATAGAAATTAGTATTAAGTAGTGATTATTTTGATTTAAGTGCTTTGAGTTAATTCTAGTGAAGATAATGTAATCATTTTGGGGATGTTTTTAAACTAAGAATGGAAGACCAGACCCTGGCCTTAGCTCTAAAGAGGAAGAAAACATGTATTCATGACTGCATTTAATGTGTATAGTCTACATGAACAGTAATTATGGAGTGTGTCTATGAAAACTCCATCTCTTTATACCTGAGTAGAGAAGTCCTCTCTGTACAAAGCATTCCCATTCTTCACCTCTTTGAATTAAGTTAAGAACAGAAATCCTTATGCTGTGATTCGTATTTGATTAGAGTGCTGATGTGTGACCTCTGTTACCACTTTGGATTTTTCTTAAAGTCACAGTGGAGAAAACAGTATGACCTGAAAAACTTCATGAATTAGACAATCTTTCTCTGTTGTAGTCAGATGAAATAAATTAATATATCCTTCACATTCTAAGAGGTACGAGTCAATTTTAACCTAGTTCACTTTTTAAAAACTCTATTTATTACTGTAATTTCAAATCTGCCCTAGTTTTAAAAAGGCTCCATAACTCACTGTAAAGCTTGGCTTGGGACTGTTGTTTATTGCCTGACAGCACACGTGCAATGTAGCATCAAGACATCTTTGTTATCAGCAGAAATTGGTATAGTCATGGCAAACCAGGCAGGACCTAGCAAACAAATACACCTGCACTTCTTGTTTCTCCTTTATAGAAAGGTGCTGTGCTTGTTAGCTGAGGGGTGTTTGTTGTACTAGGAGTGTCAGATAGAGACTATGTATATCTTAAAAGCAATCTCTTCAAGTAGGTTGTTAGTTCGTCACCACCATGGTATTCGTGTACTGTTAGAACGATAAAAGCTAACCCATCCTCACTCCTACATACTGCCTTCAGAGCGTTTTGTCGTGCAGCTCGTTAGAAGTTATTGTAAGTACATGCATCTGAGGGGGAGGGGTCACCAAAGGAAACCCATTTTTGGTCTCTTCCAATTCTTTGGCTGGGTTTCAGGCAGTCACTGTCTTCTTGGGAGGTAAATGGGATCTGTTCCTTCTGGAGCACCTGCAGTCAATGCAGCCTGAGATGCTGGGTAAAGGACTCTCAAGAATAATGCTAGGTACCTCCCTGTCCCACTGCTTCCAGCAACTGAAAGGGGAGGAAGTATCTGACACTGGCAGAATCTGCTGTGATGTTGTGCTGAGAGGAACGGAGAAGAATCATTAGTCATTATTTTAATGACCTTTGGGCAGGAATGCATTTGATGTTCACCTGTGAACAGAGGACCCAAGATGTACTGAGGAGTGTCTTGGAGCAGTATATCCACGTGACGTTATGGATACTAACATACCGTAATATATTCTGAAATCTCACAGCAGTACCATTGAGGTAACTATCATCCTCTAGATACGTGAGCGTGCAGAGGAATAAATCAGAAATTAACCCCCTTTCTTCCAGCTGGCTGTGTGGTTGATGTCAGCTTTTTCTTCCATGCAGTAGGGGAGCAGATGATGCTGTATCTGCTGTTGTTCTTCCTCCAGAAACAAGCATAGGTGGGGTGAGGTGGGGATTGCCTTCATAGGTTAGCAATGTTGGACAGAAGGCAGGTTGTGAGTAGATAGACTGGCAGGGGGAGTACAGCTCTATTCTTTCCACTGTAAACCTCTGCTCCTCTGAAGCTCAGTTCGTTTCCTTGGCGTTGCCTTCAGCGACAGGGCTGTAGGCCCTCAGCTACTGTAGAGCTGTAAGCAGGAACATACTTACTTGCATAGCTGCTCTTTGCGGTGTTACCATGAAAACTCTCTAAAATATGAAAGGCTTAAAAGACCTGCATGGGGTTTTATCAGCTTATCTTCATTCTGATGTGTCATTCATAATGACTGGTTTTAACACTGGTATATTGAGCTTCAAACATTCTCTTCCATAGGCTACACGAGGAAAACATAAGTACAATAGCACCTATTGGTTTATCTTGCTATTAGTTCATATTCTTTCTGTGTCTGACTTTGAAGTATTTGCAGCAGAGATTTTTTTTTTTAATCCCTTCCAATCCCCACTGATAAGTTATGAAGGCTACAGCCAGTAACCCTTTGTTGTAATTGAAAGTGTCTGTGCCAATTCATTATTGATCTGCATGCAAAGATGTGAAACAACTTCCCTTCAGTGCTTGATTCCCCAAATTATACAACATGAAACTAACTCCCTAGTTACCTGCAGAGGTGAAATGAGTGTGTTATTCAGCTACAGAAATGTTGATTAGAATCTGAAGCGTGTTTTTCAAACTAATGTTTGCTTGCAGATGATCAGTTGTGACACATTGTGACCTTCCTTAGGTAGAGTCAACAAATACTTCATACTACTGTTTATTAAATCCTCACTGGTCTACAACAAATGTGCCATTCATTTTCTTCAGTTAGTCATGGCTGGCCTGACAGTGGAGGGCTTTCACTCCTGTTTGTGTGGCCATCCCTTGTATATGACTGCTAAACAATGGTGCGCCAACTGCAGTAAATGATGTGATCAATTCATAGTCTTAGAGCCACCAGAAATATATCAATTTTTGCAAGTATGCTAACGAACTCTTAACCTGTTAATGAAGTTGCTGCAAACACCAGACTTATCTCCTAGCTTCTCTTACTTATGTTAAAGAAGGTTCTTTAATATGTAAAAATAACTGTAGTTATTACTACGGATGCATAAATTGTACAGTTAATGTTGTTAGTGTCTAAAAATCAGTTTCCTGTTTGACACTGACCTTTTGATACATCTCTGTATTCATGTGTGCTATTTAATGCTCTATTGAGCAATGTGAAAATACCAGAATCATCCAATAATACAAATCATTCAGCAGTAGCATCCAGATCCTATTCACAGTTCACTGAAACCAGGCCTTTCCTGGCTTGTTTTTGTTAACAGTTGTATGTGATGCTTTCAACTGCTAGATTACACTTCTTGCCATTTGTATTCAAGTGATACCTAAGAGAACACCAGACTTGGCAAACGTGGAAGAAAGATTTCAGAGCAATAGTAATGAAAAAAGTCTGTCTTATTTCATTTTCAGTTCTTGAGGTGTTAGCACATGTTTCCTGGTGTTCTTGCTTATTGCCTTTTTCTGTGCTCCTCCAGATTCATAGGGTTTATTTCATATAGAACCAGTAAGATTCAAATATCAAAATCAGTCACTATTTCTGGTTTTATTATTATTTCTCAGGAGTTAAAGCTTTCATTTTTTTTTATTGATCCTCAATCTTCTCTACAGTTGTTGAAATTCAAAGAATACTCATATCTATAGAAAATATTCATTCTTTGAGTATTTGAGCAAAATGCTTGGGACCAGTTTGTGAAAACATCTCACAGCAATTAAAATGAGTCATAACCTAATTAAATGATTTCCTACTTCATTTCACACAGTCATGACCCTCATGACATCTCCAACTGTGACATCTCCATCGCTATTTCCATTTAACCTCAGCCAAGAATTTGGGACATTTGTCATAACGGAATAGCTAAAGCAGACTTTATCTATGTGATTCTTGCGACCATCAGGTCCCCTAGTGTCACGTTCCTGGTATGCCTAGAGGCACTTGATGTAAAGTAGATCTTTTATAATAATTAGGGCAGCAGAAGAACAATATACGTACTGTGGTCTTACAAAGACCCCTTTCATTGGACTGTAATGTTGTAAATTTCACTGTGCCCAAAGGGTTAAAAGTAGCTGTTTTCTACCCCAATAATAAATAATAATTTTAACAAGAAATTTCTTATAGATACATTTTATTGTGGAAGTTCTTAAAAATAAAAATAAAAAAACCAACCAAACAAAAAAAAACAACACAAAAAACCCCAAACACTTTGTCAAGCTGTTTTTTAAATAGAATATTTTTATCAGATTTGGCAAAATTAGTATAATGAATGTTTCAGAATTTGCATTAATGCTTTGCATATAACAGGCTTTTTGTTTCTTGTGTGTAATCTGGCATTCTCTCTCTTATTCATTCTTTTTGTTTTTCCCAGTTTCCTTCATTAGTTACAGCTATTTGTCACGTGTTTATTTCCAGAATCTGCAGAAATTCTAGGCCAAAATGTTATCTATCACTTTTTTTTTCCTAATGTCCATGTATTGTACAAGCATTTATTCCTATATATCCATTTTTTCTTTTCTTCACTCAAGGTGAAAAGAAGTTTTTTGCTGGATGCTGTAGAGTTACAATGCTTCAGTTGAAGAGTATAGGGTTGAGTGTTCTCCTGGTGCTCTGAGCATGCCTCGGGGGCAGACTGCAGTGCTGATGAATCAGTCTTGGAAGATTTTTGGACTTGAGCTAAAATTTGGGGAAGCTTTTGGAGAATGTTTCCTTAGGTTCTGGTCAGCTGCCTTTTTCATTACTTCTTTTTGGGGGCTGACAAACAACACACCATAAGAGGGGTTTTTTGTTGGTTTGTTTTGGGGTTTTTTTGTCTGAAAGCGTATAACGTGTCCGATGTTTTTCCTTAAATGATGAAACTTCTCTTCCCTCTCCCCACTTTAAATTGTTGGGGACTTGTTTGACTCTTTCCCTCCAGTCACGCAGTTTGAACACTGTGCTATTATACCAGACTATCAGCTTGCTTGCAGCATTTTTCTAGGAGAAACTATAAATTATACTAGTGAAGCTAACTTTCTGTTTGCAAGGATATTTTTTTCTTAATCAGAGTGCTTTAATTGGGAGAACATTGATTTCACATACTTGCTAGTGCTGTAGATGTAAACACCTAGAATACAGGTGGGTTTGTTTTTTTTTTTTAACTGGCCTAGAAATGATTTTGTGGGAAGATATCCCGTTCCTGGGAAGGGGTTCATTCAGTACAAAGAAGAAATTTGTGGTGGTGGTGGTGTTCTATGACCATAGAAAGACTGAGTAATTAGAGGAAACCTATGGATCCAGTAAGGAATCTGGGACAGTCTGCTGGTCTTAAATTATCTTGGCAGACCCCCATCTCTGTTCTTCTTTCTGTTCTCCCTATTGACAGCTCCCTGCTCTTTCAAGAGACTACATTATGATTGGATTCTATTAATTTCTTGCATCCTTTACTTTTTACAAGGTTTGTCTTTTCCCTGCGAGCATCTTAAATAGATTAAAAACATGATTATAAGCAGGAGATATTGTTTGAAAATGATCCGATGTGAATGGATTTAAAATACTGCACATCAGTGTGTTTGTGTCAATGACTTCTGAGGCATTACAAATAAGCATTTTTGTGACAATGATGTAAATGTAAATAAATACATTCTTTGGGTTCAGAGGAGAGCTTATATGTAGAATGCTTTGCTCTTGTCCCTTCAGGATATCCTGCACCTTTTCCCCTGACATTTTGGTTACTTGGTGTTTATATGGCAAGGCTTGCAAAAACAAGGAATGGTGCAACAAGGAGCACGGATGACTGTATGCACGCAGGCTGCAGTGCATCTGTACGTGGATGCAAACCCTTCTCCCCTTCTGAAAGGGAGCTTGGTGCTTAGGGCTGTTTTGAAACATTGACTTTCTATTTTGGAAACCCTCACATACAATTTGCTGTGTTTTGGAAAAGTAGGTACGCTAAATCTGGATGCGTAATATCTAAAATGCTTTGTAATTAATGCCTAATGATATAATTAATCAAAGCAGTTTGACAGCAAGATAAAATCAAGCACACTATGACCAAACGTTGATTTCTAGATGAGAGAGTTATTTGATGCTCCTAGTTTCGTCAGCTTTTAAAATGGGGGGGAGGGGGCGCGGGGGGAGTTGGAGTTTTCTGTTAATGCTTCAGATCTCTTTTAGAAGTACTTTTTTCAAGCAGGCTTGAACTACTCTGCTTTTGAATGCTAACTACTGGAAGTTGATCTTCATTATACTGCGTCTTTATTATACAGATTGTTCTAGGAGTTGAATGTCAACTTAGTGTCCTGTGCAAGACATTTCTGTGTCTCTGTACCTGGTTTATTGTAGTAGTTGAAAGGACGGTTCTCTGTTTAAAATCCTTTCCAATGCTCCTCTATTCAGAATCATCTTGTCCTTCTGCCATGTCAGATGGTAAGATTACAGTTCTGGCCATTATCAAATGAAAAGTATTCAGACAAGTTGCGGACGGTCACCAAACAGAGGAACAATGAAATATCTGTTCCCTGGGTGGGAGCAAAGCAATTAATCCCCTTTCTTTTGTCAACTGGTGGAACAGCACTAAGCTCTTGCAATTCACATTTTCTGTTTTCTCCTTTGTTGCTCATCTTTTAAGTATAGCAAGAAAGAAGCTTGCTAGAGTGTTCAGCTACTGACCGTGTCATTCTAAGACTGACTAATAAATCTTTTGAGCCTGTTAACATGTTTGGGTTTGGACATTAAAAAAAAAAGTACCAAAAAGTATAAAAAAAAAAAATCCCAAATCTTTCTAATTTCTAGAATACAAATCATTGAAAGGAAAAGCACTGAAGCTATTGCAAGAGATTTGGTTATACTGAGAATGAGATTTATCTTATTCAAAATGTGATATATTTTTTTTATATCTTTATGGGCCTGAATGTGTACTCAGTAAGAACAATGATATTTTTGCCATTGACTTCAGTGGGAACAGATTAGTACCAGTAACTATTAGAGCAGTTATGTAGACTTCATGGTGTTACTAAACTAAAAGAAGTTCAGTGAGTGAAATATATTTCTGAAGTTTTTGAAAGCTTAAATTAAAAAAAATAATAATATCTCAGAATATGTGTATTTTGTTATGGCTGTTAAGCAGAGCTAAAGAATAAGCACCGAGTCCATTAGCGGTACTTAATCCTTCACCAGAATTTTTCAAAACAAATGGGAGAAAAGAAACGCAATATATCCAAACGAAAGCTTTTCTGTTTTAAGCAGAACACTTTCTTGTTCTGAGCAGTTTGCGGCCTTCCTCACTGTAGTCATATCACTTAAATAGATTATGGCTAATGCAACGCTGAACTTATACTAATTAGCTGTCTTAATTTTACATTCAGCAAAGCTTATTAGCACAGAGAATAATCAGCCTGTGCAACTCGGTGCCCTCAGAGGTGCTCCCAGCAACCTCTAAGTAACCTGAGAGATGCTTTTCTTTTCCCCCTACAGGACCTACATAAGACTTAATGCAATTAACTCTGTGGGCTCAGGGCCCTCTGGGGCTGGGAGCTCCAAGGCTGCTTTACCATGTGGGCAAACCTCTTCTGGCACCCCTGCTCAGAGCCAGGCCGTGCTTCAGCGCCGGCCTATGAGGCGCTCGGACGCTGCGTCTCTCCATCTACTGGTCTTATAAACGCTGTCGGCTTTCGTGCTCCGACAGCTTTCGGTTTTCAGGTATTTTATCTTCAGAAAACCTCGTTTACTGAGGTGCCGTTTCCTTTCAACGGAGGGGAAGGGAGGCACAAAGAAGGGCTGGCGGGGCGCGTCGCGTCGCAGAACCCCGAGGGCAGCCCCTCGCCCGGAGCGCGTGAGGGGATGCGGAGCCGGGCGAAGGAAGCCGCGGCCCGTTGGTCGGAGAGCCATCGGGAAGCACCGCGCCAGGGGTGTGTGTAAAACCACACCTCAGGGCGTGTGAGTAGGAGAGGAGGAGCAGTCCCAGCTTTGAAGTCTCATCCAGAAAGCAGGTTACCCAGGTTTAGGTCCCTCCTTTGCCCGAGGGGATCCAAACCCACTGCTCCCACCTCCTTTTGGAGCTCCTTAATCTTTGTGCTACCGGCCGCTCTTGGGTGGCAGTTATCTCCACCCTGCTGCTGAAGCCGTGCCCACGCCAGGTCCTCGCAAAAGCATCCCGACCGTTCCCTCCTCCCGTACCTTCAGCGAGTACCAGAAGCTGCCCCGTGTACCCGCTCCTTGTTGTAGGCCGACCGCAGCCTGCTGTGATGGAGGTGGTGGGTAAAGCTGGCCTAGGCCAGCCGTGTGCCAGCCTGTGAGGAGATGGAGCGTGGCAGCTGGGCACATCCACGTTGGGGGAAAAAACTGTTCGGTAGCAGCACGACATTGGAGGTGGGCCTTCAAGCATCTTTTGTGGACCGAAAAAGATGTGAAACAAATGGAACTCCCCCCCCCCCCCCCCCCCGCAGCGGGT
>NW_010972609.1:8442137-8459396 GCF_000737465.1 Haliaeetus leucocephalus
CCCCCCAAGGTTTCAAAAGATTAAACGTTTGTTGGGAAGCATCTATGCAAAGTTTTTTGGCATATTTATACGTATACGGATGTGGTTTTGATTACTGTGCGTTCCTTCAATTTCAAGTGGAACCCTACAATCTAAAGCTAATTAATGCCAGTATGAGAATGAAAAGGCATCTAGGGCTTTGTTGTTCTGATCACAAAGTTAATGTAGGTCTTAATACTGAACGCTTTGGATGGGACACTGGATGAAAATTTATGCCGGTACAACTTGCTAAACCATGACATTTAACTCTGCATTTATATATAATGTATTACAGCTGTTCTGACTGATATTATGCACTTATTAAGCTTTTCATTTGGTTATCTGAGTGCTATACAAACAGTAATTTATTTGAACTTTCCTATGTCCTGAGAAACTTCAAATTGCAGCTTTTTAAGAAATGAAAGCAACAAAGTAGATTTTTTTCTAGCAAGTTGTTTGGACGTCTAACGTTAATGATACCCTAGCAAAGTTCTATTTTTGTTCATATTGAAAGAATTAAAAATACAAAGAAATACTTAGTTAGGGAAAGGGCTTTTCTTCCTTCACAACCATCCTCTTAAAATCAGAAGTTAGCAGTTAATTGTGGAATAGTCTGTCTGATTTGTATTGGCAAAGGCCGTGTATTTTTTCATACAAATTGCATCTAATTCACTACTGGGCCTATGAACGTGAATCTCAGCCTTTTCCCCAAGCTTGTGGGCGTGCAGAGTAACACAATAAATTGCTTAATAAAAAGAGTTGTTATGCCTTCTTGAGCTCTTCTTGCTGTTAATTCTCTCAACTCCTAGAAACTACTGTATAAAACTCAGTGACGTTTTGCATAGTCCTATAAGTACAGCCTGCTTTCATGACTAGAGCTCATATGCAGAGCATGGATGCAAATGTTCAAAATGAAAATATGTTTTGATCATAAGATCAAAGTGTGTCTGATGTAGAGCAACTAAAGTAGCTGGTATGCAAAGTTACTGTCATATCCATCTCACCTAATGGCCAAAGACTGATCCCTGCATATGGTCAGGGAGGGGGAAGGCAGGGCTCGTTTTTATAGAAAACTGTGTAGGGAAGGAAGAGGCTTTGCTGCCTTACTATTTCCTTAGAGCTGAGTTTATTGACACTCTCAAGTGTGAGAAAGGGCTGTAAAGGTTTCTTGAAATTAATTGCTAAAAATATATTAGGCTAGACTGGTGTGAAAAGATTGTAACCAACACAACTGGCTTGCATGTCCACCTGTTTTTTTTCAGCTCTGTGCTTTTCATGGGTCGCAAAATAGTGCACCCCAAAGATGCCAGTTCAACCTGTATTAGGTGAAAGAAGGAAGCCAGTTCAAGAGTCCAGGATATATCCAGCCACTAGCCACTTTTGTTTAAGCTACATAAATATTTAATTTTAAGCTACTGTGCTGAAATCAAACCAAGTTAGAATTATAGATTAGTTTTATGGACCATAAATTCTACCTTGGATATATCCTAGAAATTGATTGGGAGTAGTGCCAGAAACAGCACTTTGCTACTAAGTTCTTTTTCGGTGAATCTTTGTGATTGTTTTAAGAGCTGCCACCTTTGTATCGTGTTGTAGTAAGCCAGCATTGCTCATCATGTGAAAAAAAGGTTCATAATTTTACAGTGCAGGAGGAAAAAAAAAAAAAGTTTTTGGCTAATACCATAATCTGAACATCTAGAATAATTAGAGGATTTAATAATTCTCCTAAGCCTTGCTTTTCCCAAGGTGGTGTATTTGAGAAATTCTCACCAAGACATAATATATCATCCTTGTAGTTTCCTGTGGTTTCTTTCTCAACCCTTGTAGGAATGAAGTTGTGAGACTAAGTTGCAGACAGCACTACTCCAGGTCTATAGCTCAATTAAGTGCCTGGTAAATTGTTCAGTTATGCGGTTCTGTTCCTGGTTTAACAGTAGCAAAGCCGAGCTAAAAAGCATCTGTCTGAATAACTAACATACTCCTAAGGGGAGAGTCTCTACTGAGAAAAAGAAATATTGCTATGGGGCTTGTACCGTGCTGTTCCAAGGCCTTGAATGCCTGAAGAAACCCGGTGTTTTGGTCAAAGGAGTTCCCCCTCCTACTGCTCGCCTTCCCCCAGGAGCTGGCTGCCTGCCTCCTTCCCCCGTGCTCCCAGTCCCCCGAGGTCACTGGTACCCACTGGAGTCTGAACAAAATGCTGAGGGGACTGATGCCTTGTACTGAGGTCTGAAAAAGCAGGGGCAAAGGGAGAAAGGGAATATGCGTGGCAAGGAGAGAGAATGCAGATGAACGCAATTGTGTAGAGAAGATGCAGCCACATGAAGACAGCAGATGTTATCGCTGCTGGCATGGATACCGGGTGAGCGGATTGAGTTGTTAAGTATAGATTATATCTTGTAGCAATTCTCACGATTCCTAAAACATGTCAAAATTCCCTGCAACACAGTGGATGATTTATATAAAAGATTAATATATTTTGTTTGCCTAATAAGGGCCCTTGCCAAGACACTGCAGCTCCTCTGTGTCTTGCTTTGGCTTCCCTACAGAAACAAGATGGGGAGGAGGGTAACTGTCACTGTGACATGCTTGTGATGGAATGGTTGGCCTGTTCAGCTGCTCCATGCTGGGAAGGGAGGAGGCAAAGTCCTTGGGCAAGCTGTGTTGGACGCTATCTAGCAGCAGCTCTCCTTTGTCAGAAAAGCCAGGACTTTTTTCAAGCACTGGAACAATTAGCTGATGAGGTGCCTAATAAGGAAGGAATATTTTGAAACACGTTAGAACTGCTACTGCAAATCCCACTCTGTAGTGCTTCTTTTCCACACTTCTTTCCTTGAACGCTGTCGTGCAGTTGCATAGGAAGAGAGTAAATGCCACAGTCAGCTGTTGGCTACTTCTTGCTTTGCTGCTATTCAAACCCATTTCTTCCCTCATGGCTTTTCTTCTGCTTGCTTCCCAGAAAAAAAAGTTATTTCTACACTCAACCTCAGTTCTCCTCTCAGCCAGAGGGAATGAAACACAGTCTGGATTTGGGCATGTCTGCTGTATAGTTTCACCCTGAGTTAATTGTTTGCTGTTTAGAAAGGCTAGTCTGGACACTGCCTGAATGTTTGTTTTCAGGCTATAAGTGTTTGCTGCCTATGCTGAAGATGAGGATGTATGAATTTTCCGTATATACAAAATTGACTAGACTTTTGTATACGAATATGTGGTGATACGGTCTCGCCTCTTTTAACTTGCTGACATAAATTTTTGGCAGTTTTTTCTTCTGTGAAATATTTACTGGGCTAAGAGGCTGGGGTTTTTTTAATGTTTCTAACAATCAGTTTTGGCTAGAACGCCAACAGTAATGATTAAGATTCTTTTCTTCCCTTTGCCAAATGATAGAAGAAAGGAATATTTATATCGGTGCCTTACATTTGTGTATAAGTGGATTTCTCCCCTCTAGATTGCTTTACCAGTGTAAGATTAATGTTAAGGCTTTCTGTAAGCATCTGTTTTCATGCAATCTTGCTCCGTAAACATCTCAAAACTATCAGTGTAGCACATCTTGGGAATCTGAATGTGTATCTCTCCTTCCCACTTTTATGCAGTGTAGTAAAAACAGGACAAGAATGATGACAGAGGGAAAAAATGGCACACTACATGGCATGATTCTGCAAAGTCAGATTACTGTTCAAATTCACTCTTTGTGTGGATGCATCTTTTCTCACAGTCATGAATATTAAACCCCTTGAAATTGATGGAGTTATGGGTTCTAGCTCTTTTGCTGGGTAGGCTTATAGCACAAAATAATAAATACATAATAATTATTCACCCCCTTGGCCAATATTTGAAGTCTGAACCTCAGATAAGAATTTGGTCTAGCTTGTATTACAGTTACTGATGGATTATTTTTATTCGGTGAAACCGTACCAGATTAGTTTCTGCCAGTAGGAAAAGACTGGGCCGGACAGCAGAACAAAGACCTGTATTAGCCTGTTGAATCGGTATTCTTGGGTCCTCTAGCAGTGGATCTGTGAGTTAGTGTCAGGAGCATATGAATTTGGGTGGTAGCCCTGCTTGCATGTTTTGTCCCCCTATCTGCCAGCAAAGTGGGGCTGTTGTGGGGCTCTGTTACAGATTTTACTTGTTCAAGGTGGATGGATCTGCCTACGCTGGCTGAAGCAATTCTGTTATCAGCACTGGCATTCTGTAATGTTAATTACAGTAGGTCAAAACCCTTGCAATCCTGAATGCAAGATTGCAGTGCTGAGGTTTTTTCCTTGATCAAAGGCATTGATAGGTTTCCAAAGCTAGGCAGCCAGGTGCATTCGGGTGCAGTGTTGTTTCTTCCAGCTACCTTTGGATATGTCTCATATTCTTAGCATCCTGGTGGAGTAGTAGAGCTAAGCTTGTGCCTTTAGCAGTGACAGCTCTTGACTTGTGTTTTGTTCTGTGAAAGTAATTGGATGTGGGAGCACTTCCTAGAAAGAGGTCAGGAGCTGTGACAATTGGGTATTTTTCCTGTCCACAAATTTGACATGAGCTGAGCATCAGCTAGGTCAGGCAGCTGGATTTGTGGAAATCTAGGCTTTCACAATAAATATTTGTGATTGTCTTGCTCAGTTACTCTGTGGACCTGCTCAGATCTAGCACTGAGATGTGTATGCTCAGCAAGGAGACTACTACAGTGTTATGAATGAGAGCTTTTAAAAAACAGTTCAGTGGGACAGTGCTGACTTAATTCACTTCCTTCCCATATATTACTATGACCTAGAAAAGTTGGGCTTAGGAAAGATCCTAAATGTTTTCATGTTTGTCCTCAGTCTGTATTTTAATAAGAACTGGACACAATTCTTCAGAATTGCAAGAAGGTCACCGGTGGTAACTCTAGACAGGTTTCAATGTATGAAATTGCAAAAATTGTCAATGCAAAAGTTTTTTCTCCTGGTCTAAACCAATATGCTTCCCTTCTTATTAGTTTGCAACTTTAAGCATCAAAGGCGTAATGTTTGAATTATGTAGCAGGTCTACAATTTTCAAAAAGAGTCTAAGTGATTTTTGGACTGTTTTCACATGTGATTTTTCAAAAGCAACAACCTCTTGGAGGACAGGTCTCACTGGAAGTCAAAGACACTTAAACCTGTACCTCTTCGGAAAGCGGGACTTGGGTTCCTAAGTCGAGGGGTGGCTTTCGGTGTCTTATCCATGCCCTCTCTCCCCTCAGCAAACCTCGCTAAGGAAGCTCCTGTGGGCATACTCTGGGGTGGAGATGATGTTTGATTTGAAGTCAGTGACTGTCAGTCCTGCCAGACTGGTTGGCTTGCGCTAATCCTTTTTCAGAAACAGGGCCAAGCTTAGGCATGATATTCCAAATGATGATGTTTGCTTAGAATCAAGAAAGATGGTTGAATGCAGTCGCTTGGGGACTACTGTTCTATTGTTTTTTGAAATGAGTAATTGCTTCAGAGTGGAGGGGTATAGAGGATAATGCTATTTGCCAAAAAGAAAATTAGGCATGGGTGTGCCCAAGTGACAAGTGAGCAACAGACTTCTCAAACAGCATTGGAGATCGTCTCATTGTAGGCTTATATTTGTTTATGGATAGACTGCAGGCAGATGTGAATGTATGACACTCATGAATGTCATGGAAATTTTAACGTTTGTACCTTGAGCTGGAATTTGACCCTTATTACTTCTAGTGAAACAGGCAATGGATTGTTCAGCTGCATTTCATATCCTTAAGGATTTTAAAAAAACCCAAACAAAACAACAGCAACAACTTCCCCCCCCCCCAACTAAAACCAAACCAAACAAAAAAACCCCACACAGGCAAAAATACTTTTTTGGCCAATGCTAATGTACTAGAAGTTCTTTATATTTGAATGCTGAATGTAGTTGGATCTTTCAGATTTGGCACTTGTACATGTTTAGACTTGATTTGTCAGTGAACGTAATAATAGATTATTTAATTAAGAGTTATTTAAACTGAAGACTGATTACACACTGCTTACAAACATTCCACACTGAAATTAACCTAATTTTTCTCCTTAGTAATTTGAATTTGTACTTGTCCTTCATTGACATACTTTTTATCTACTGATGTCTAAATGATATTCATACTTTAAATATGGGATCAGGAAGAAGAAATTAAATCAACCTTAGTCATCTTGTGTTTAACTGAGTAGCTTATGAAAATGAGTTCTGAATTTCTGCAAGCATTATGCTATTGGAAGAATTTGTTGGGAATTGTGAGGTACTTCTGGAGCCTCTTCAATTTGAACTGTATGTTAATATGCAAAGAATTTCTTTACTTCTAAAGAAGTCTTGACTACCTGTCAACTTCAAAGCAAAGGAAAGAAATAAGACTTTTTTTATTAAGTGATCTCATCTTCTCATGATTGAGCAGGATTTTAGTTATTTTGTTCGATAATTGACTGTATCATGATTAATACGTATAGTTATACTAATGAGCATGTTCAGTTAATCAACATTCAAATACATTTATTGTATTTGCAGTTAATTTTTAAGAAAGATTTTGCAAGACTAATCTGCTTTAGCTAGTGTCTCTGCCATAAGAGGAGGCACAATCAGAAACACAAGGCAGTAGGAAAAGGACATATGCATATCATATACTAAATATCTATAAAGCCATATGAAAAGTTGAAAGCAAGTTCCAATTGCACCATTTTCCCAAGCCTTCCATTATCTGCTTTTTTTCCATCTAGTAAGTAACTATTCAGGGCCTGCTCTTATTAAAGCTCATAATTCAATATCTAAAATACTTGATGACTTAGACACTAGGTTTGGTACTTTCCATTCTTGTGTTTGATATTATTTTATTCATCAGCAATTTGAATAAAAATGGAAATTTCTCAGGTTAATTATATACTATGTGTCATGGCTACCTTCCCACATGCAAGCTTTTGGTGAGGGTCCAAACTGTTTGGAACTTGTAGAGCACTATTCACAGTGGGTTCCTAGACAACAGAACCAGCCACAATGTTCACTTGTATTGTATAATAACTAGGGCTTTCATCTAGACAGATCAAAAGATACACGATAAAACGTTTGGAGTTGTTCCTTTTGAGCCCTAGTGAAAGATGCAATCTTTCTTTGTATTGAATTTTGGTGTAATAAAGTCTTTTGTGGCAATACAGATCTCCAAAGCAGTGCCCTTCAGTAACTTAAAAATATTCCATTTATATGTTTGGGGTTTTTTTAAGTAAAGATGAGAACCTCAGGACTGAGGTCAGTTCAAATGGCTGTACTGACAATAGTCTGTCTGAAGGAAATAATTTTGTCTTAGGTGCCGCAGCCACTGATACTGATTCTGATACTCCTCTTCACCTGAAATTGCCAGGTATGGGTGATGGAAAAGGAGAAAATTTCCGCTTGGCTGCCGTGTCTCAGGCAGAACAGCAATAGCTAGAGACCTCAACTGAGAGGAAGCTGGGCAGGCTTCAGAGTGATACCTGCCCACTGGGTGAACCACATTTGTCAGGGTTGGTCTTCAAAAAGTGGTTTGCTTTTGCTAGATTGGCAAATTAAAATATAATAGCCTTGTCTCAACTTTCCCAACCAACTCTGTTCTCCACAGAAGACATGAGAATTAATTTGCTTTTCATTGAGGCATGTTTTAGTGCACTGACTTGGCTGTTTTGATGAACAATTCAAGTATCCCAGTTTCTGATATCCTGTGAATAGGTATCTGGAACATTAGGCCAAACTCCTGTTTGTGTTTCCATGGAGCTACTGAACACTTGTTGGTGTCATTTGAACTAATGACAAAGGTTGGACTTCTGTGATCAACAAATTGGAAATAACTCTTCAGACTCATGATTTTGAGTAGTGTATAATATAAATATGCAATGGTAGTACATAGAGAAAAAGACAAATGATGGAGCTGAGGCCCTAAGTGAAACAGAAGCATCTTTTTTTTTACTGAGTCCCAAAACTATAGATTTGCTAAGTATACATAGCTAACAATATTGAAAAAAATTAGTTGGAAAATTTTACTCATGGACAGATCTTCACAGTATGTGTGGTTCTCCTTGTTGAGAAATACATACAGATATCCAAGAGATGGAGAATGAAACAATGTTTATAGAAATAGCAGGTATTTATGCCACTAACATGTAAATGAATCAAAAATCTTCCTCAAATCATAAATTCTTTGAGTATAAAATTGTAGGCTTGAGACTATTAAGAAACATGGTTATGAAATGTAGTAGTCTAGTACAATCCTTTCCTAATACTCTTTGACGGTCCTGTATTTCTTCAATAGCTTGAATAAGTCTCCACACGTTACCTGGTTATACGGCTCCCGTGGCAGTAAGGGGTGGAGATGACTTTATACCTCGTCTGCTGTCTGTACCACATCACAGGCTGGAAGTGTGGGTCTAGCAGAGAGGAAAACAGATTGGGAATCGGGAGAGTTGGCTTCTGTTCCCGTCTTTGTTACTAACCTGCTGCACACCCAATTCAAGTCACTGCAGCTTCTGTGCCTGTCATCTCAGTTGATGTCTGGCTTGTCCGTCTGTACTGTGATCTCATCAGAGCAACGGCTGCCTTGTCCAGTGTCTTTTAAAAATACAGAGTATAATAACTTCCTGTCTTGTGTGGTCCTATTGCTATACGAATCCTAATAAGAATGGTATTACTTAGCTCTAACTGAAAATGTATAAATTAATCACTGGGTTCACTGGCTACATCTTCAGGGTTTCTAACTTGTCTCCTCTTACAAGCAGATTCTGATATTCTGGGCAAAACAGCGGAGCTTGTGCCCTTTGGCATAAGCTGGTGGTTTGGTTACCCATCTTTGAAATAGGAAAACATCCATTCTTCAGTTTTATAAGTAAAAGAAATCCCAAAATACCGGTGTGAAAGCAACTCGTCTGGAACGACTACGACTTAGCAGTTGTAAGCCTTGAGTTGAAAGTGTGTGGCAGATGACTTCTGAACAGGCAGATATCTCTCACCCTTGTTATTTGCAAAGATGAAGCCCAATTGCTAATGACTGGAAGAAAAGAAAAAGGCTTGGAAATTCTGTGGGGAAAAATATTGGAGGGAGGGGCAATGAGAGAGAAGTTAATAACGAAATATATGTTCTATAAAGGTAAACTATTCCTTTAGGCATACTAAAGCCATAGGACTTGATAATTATGGAGGTGGTTATGAAGGTAAAATGCAGAAAGGAGTGTAAGTACGGGTCCAATTAATATTGTCAAAACATGGTAATTGTGTTCATTAACTAGATTAAGTGATCTACTTGTGAATCACTTCAGTGACACATGATGAGAGACTTTAAACAACTGAAATTTAAATCTGGCTCAGTTGGCTTGTTTTAAACAAACTAGTTTGCAAAACTTACTTAGAAATGCCATTGCACATGCTTTGCAAGCTGGCTTGTGTAAACTGGAGTAATAGGTCTGGATTTGCTTTTACCTTAAGCTTGCCTATTAAATTGAGGTAAATACTGGGTTTACTTTGTGCCACTGGTTTTGGCAAATCATGTAGGTAAACACTTAGAGCAACATGACAACATCCCGGATCATAAAACAGCAGCGAAGGCTTAATGTTCTAGGAAAGGAATGTATTGTGGAGAAACTCTGATGATATAAACTATGTATCATCTAGGGAAACACTCGTTCCTCCATATTTACCAAGTGTAAGTTAAAAGTGAAGGAAAAAAACAACTTGAGAGTGACATTTCATCCTCAAATTCTCAACGCTCTAGCCTATTGCAAATTCTGCAGTTGCTAGCCTTCGCAGCTGAGTTAACAAAACCTCAGGAAAATCACAAGATTTTCACTGATCTCTCCTTCCTCCTGTTCACCTGGTGACAGTATTGATACCCTGTAAAGATACTGCGGCATGGATTCCCGTCCCTCCCAGGCTGCTGTTTGTTAGATGGGGTTGTCGTGAAACACCTTAAAGCACAAGATGCGCGGTGGTTATCGCAGACTCCGTTTTCTCCCCTGTTACAATGCAGGAGTTGATTTGTGCTGCCTGCTACTTTCCTATTGTCCAGGCCTCTTGCTGGTTTTTGTCCTTTCTTGTTCATTCCCTTCAGCTACCTCCTCTCCAGTTTGTGTGTCTTGGGCTCAGTTCTGTTCTCTTCTGACGCGGTTTCATTCTCCGCAGTCTTGTCCCTGTCCTTCCCCAATTCCTTAGGCAGTGCAGAGGCAGGGAAGTTTTCCTTTCCCACCAGAACAGAAAGCAGCAACATCCATGCTTATTACTACCCTGACTGGCTGACAAATCTCTCTAAGCCAGAATGCTGTTTTCTTACCTAACTGTACACCTGATAGGTAGGGAACAGGGGATACTGTTTTTAAGAATCCACACCCTGAAGTCAGTAAATATGTAAAAATAATTCAAAATAGTCAGATGATCAGGTTATTCTGTTTCACATTGGAATCACCTGCTGAAGATCATTAGTTACCCCACCAGGGCTAAGAATAAGTAATTTACAATATACTGGCTTCAAACCTGCCTCTTCCTGTATTAGTCTAGGAAAGACATTTCTAATCAGCTCATTTCTGTAGATGGTGCACAGCTGTATGTACCGTTCTCTGTGTTACAGATATAGGACACCTGGAGCTGTGTGTGCTGTATCTTCCTTTGAAGGATGGCAAAATTCGAGTGCCTGACCCTCTATTATCTGGTCAGGGTAATATTTTTTGAGACCAAGCAGAGAAAGTAGGAGACACAGAAAATGTGCAGGGACAGGATTATAAAAAAGATGACAATCCTGGCTTTAAGCTTTTAACCTACTGGCGATTCATGAGTCATCTGGTCACTCGGAAAAGGAAACCTGTAGTAGAATTATGGAGAGACCTGACTGTGAGACAGTGAAGAGCAACTGTGAAAGAAAGGGAAACATAAAAAAGCTAGAAGTTTGCAGCTGAAAGCAAATAATTTGCTTCTATGTTGGTGGTAGGAAGAATAAGCACCAATGTTTTCAAAAGGTTATCCATGCCTCTCAATTTCTAAAGTCACTTTTCGTCTGTTCTTAAGATATGTCTATCAAGTGGAGATTCAGTGGAAAGCAGGAAAAAAAAATATATTAAGCTACACTGATAATTAAATGCATAAACTAATAGCCTGATTACATCTGGAAAAAAAAATACACTGTAAGAGATTAAAACAAGGGGATTACATTAAATTGGAACAGGGATTAAATATTTTTCCTAAAGGCTTTTAACACATTTTCCAAAGACCTGCTTATGAGCACAATTTGACTGATGAAAAGTATTTCTTTTGGAGATAATAGGCTAAATAATCACATAATTAAGCCATGTGAAGTGTAGTGCTAGTAAGCTGATGATAATATGTTTCAGATATGTAAGAGCTCTTTCTATGAGTCAGGTTTTTTGGTTTTGGGGTGGTGGTTTTTTTTTTTTTGTCTAGTAAACTCTGTAAAATACCAAGACTGACTTTGCAGGATTGTGTTCTGAGATCACTCTGCACTGTTTTCACTAAGTGATTAAATAGGAAAGATGATTTGAAACCATTCAGAAAAGGGAAGCACACACACTTCAATGTTAGGGGAACTGAGGCACAGAAGAGTGAAATTGTTTAACATTTTCATTATAATGGGACCTAGAAGGCCTTGAATAGATTAGGCCTCCTTCAGCCAGATGGTGTACAATCACACAGTACATATCTTCACCAAAAGCTTACACTCCAAGGGAAATAAGATACCACTCATTACTCAAGTTAGTCTTCAAATCAGGAATAGAAACTGTATCCCCCTACCCCAATGCTCCAAAGTAACGTGCCCCCCAGAGTATCATCTGAGGAGATGTGCTCCCTCCTCGTGTGAGAAGTACTTACCTCGAATTAGGAGAAGAGGAAAATTCAGAAGGTAACTTGGAAACATGTTTAAAGAAAAAAAAAAGAAAAGAAAAAAAGGGGAGGGGGGGACACAAGGGAGTTGAGCAACAGTGGCATGAAACAGCTGGAGGGAGTATGTCCTTAATCCATATGACACATTATTACATAAAGAACTACAAAAATACTGCTGAGATTGCCATGGACTACACAAATAATGAGTTTTTGCCACGACGTAGAAATAAACTTTCTTTCTTCAGGTTTCCTACCAAGTAGGATCCTAATACTGAATCCGTGGAGTCCCACCAATTTGAATGAGACTATTCATGAAATTCAGAGCAGATGCTGATGAGTAGGGGAGGAGCAGGTTGGCAGGAAGGAGGAAAAAAGTTATTGGGAGGGAAACTTTTTTCATCAATGGGTTTCTGGAACACTTTCAAAACTGAGGGAAGGGGATTTTGATAAAACTTCCCAAATAAAGCCTAAAGTGTAAACAAACTGATATGTAGGTAATGTGTAAAGCCTGCAGAAGTTTTATTTTCAGGGTATATTTTAATGCTCTGGTAGAGTTAGTACTGCACACTCTAAGAAATCAATGGCCAACTCAGTAGTGTTATTCAGCATGTGAAAGGGTGTGACAATCCACCCTGCATGGAAGGTTCTGCTCTGATGCATTTACACAAGTAATGTATTAAATTATGCAAGCAGCATTTTTTAAAATACTATTTGACAATTCTGCTTGAAGATGTTTGGCTAATTTGCATATAGAGCCAAATTTTGCTTTGAGTTTATTAAATTTTCCCTTTCTGTTAAGCTTCCAGGTTCATTTAACAATGTGAGTTTGTATAAAAGAAGTAACATCCGTGTAGACTCCCTGCACTTTGCGATGCTCATTTCTTTACTCTGTATGCCAGCTCAGGAGCAATAATATCAAGTGACTTCAAAGGACAACTGCTTCCAACAATCTGCAATGGCTTGTATTTCAACTCTGTAACCAGCATAGCTCACCAGACCTGTTATTTTATTTCAAGGCCTGTGCTGCTCTTTTCATGTATTGAGCTACAGTCCCAGCTCAGTGCAAATGAAAGGTGGAGGGAGGAAAAAGCCCAAAGTTGTGTAGAATTTGGGAGGGGAGGAGGTCTGTGTGCATGTGTCTCCAGACATAGGCAAACAGACTATTTTTAAAGTAAACCTGGAAAATAATTTTCACACAAGCAGTCAATAATAAAGCTCGATGACATGTTTTCCTTCTCTCACACCCACTTGCTTCCCTCCTTTGACTGTATCTTGTCTGAAACCAAGACTGTAGGTTCTTTGGAAAAGGATCTGTCACTGTAAATCAACCAGACTCTTATTTGGCTGGCTACGTGCTGCTTTAGAATGAATGGCAATAATTAATAGGTCATTCATTTTGCATGTCAGTGATGTTCATTACAGTAAAAGTATTTGCCTCTCCTCTTCCCTTCCCATTTAAGGCATCAAATGATATCCCTACAAAGTGCTTATTCAAACTGGCAGATCTCTTACATGTGTTAAGGACTAGAAATGTATTGAATTTGACACAGTCTCTTCATTCTGATAATATTGCTTGATAGCGGGTTTCTGAAACAAGGTCAAGGCTAAAGCTGGGCTACTTGACTCATTTTGGGTTTAATATAGGTTAGTGTAATCGATGGCAGTGAAACTTCAGCTCCAGCCTTAGCCTTCCACCAGAAACCTTCTCTTTAGACTGTGAGTGTGGGGATTATTTACAGCCTGAACTAAGCTTTTGCCAACATCCAAGTCAGCATGAGACAGTGCCCATTGCTGAAAGAATCAGTTCCACCTTTCCAAGTGCCTTCAATTTCTCATTTTTACCACCGTACCTTGTCATTGGCAGAAGCATTCGTGTGACTGTACGTTGAGCCGCATCAGGGAGTCACCTAAATTAAAGCTCAACAATTTTTTTTTTTCTAATCTGGTTCACTATCTGGTCCTACAAACTCTTGTATAGGCACAAAAGAAAGTGCCATGTAGGGTCAGAAAAAATGTGGCCAAGAGCAGCAAACAGACTTGTGTAGTAGTGCTTGATAATGCTTGTTTAAAGGGTGCCTGAAACTAAGGCCTGATTCTACCTGATTATGTCTCCTGGACAAAACTCCCTTTGATTTCTGTAGGTATTGTGTCCAAGAAAGGCCTGGCGGCCTTGGTCCTTGAGGGCTTCTTTGAGAAGCAGATAGAGTGTTGAATAAATAGGGCAATGCGATACTATACACAGATTTATCTTAAATACTTCATAATGCAGTTGGTTTTTTATTTAATTCACAGCTACCTATGTCTGCTTGTCTGGTCTTAGGATGAGAGAAAGATTAGACTGGACTTGACTCTGGAAGACAGAAGAGAATGATACAGAAAAAAAAAAAAAAGCAAGCAGGGGTTGGTTGGAGCTTTCACCTCCCTCTTGGCAGTGCCAGAAGGCAAACTTCTGTCATAAGGTTGGTCGGGTTTTTTAGTGCTGCTCGCTCTCTCTTCCATTTTTTCAGAACTGGAAAGGAGATAAAAATCCTGCCCTTCTACCTGTGATTCTGAATTGGCTCTCCTAACCCTTGGCTATGTGCCCAGCAAAACCTCAGAGCCAAATTCCCTGTCAAAGCCAAGCATCCTGTGGCTTGTCTCTATTATCTAAGTGAGGATATACAGGTCCGGAAGAAGATGGGAAGGGAGAAGTACCTGGTCCAATGCAAACAGTGATTTCTTCTTGTATGCTAATGTTTTAATAATGGTTTGAGAGGGATTTGTGAAGATGTTCAAATTCAGTCTGTGTGCAAGAACAAAAAGTGAGCCTGTTGCAACTGCATTTGTAACTGTTTAAATATCAAATAAATTTACCCACTTTTACCTGCACAATATAGGAACATATTCAAGTATGTGCTCGTAGGAAGTCACTGCAGCTCCCACCAAAACCTTGAGACTACAGTGCCACCTGCAGTGTTCTCACCCTTGTCCTCACGGGACAGGGGCCAGCAGCTCACCAGGGTCACGATCTACCACATCATACCTGGGGTACCGAGAGGCTAAGAGCAACCACTGCATGGTGCCCTACAAGCGTGTCCCTCAGCGACCCAGAGCAAAAGTGGTTTTGTCCTGGTTTTAAGGCTTTTCCTAGCTGAGGGTGAGTAGGCAGACTTTGCTTTGCAACTTTGAATTTCCTGGCTTCCTTCACCTCGTGCTTCACAAAATACCTGACGCCTATATCAATAGCATAATGATGTACGGCCTGTTGCAGCTTATTTCTAGAATGTGCTTGCTTTTTATTTGCTTGGTGTGGCTAATGGGAGAACTTACGTAAAGCAATTTCAGGTTTATTGCTTACATCAGTCACTGGAGAAGCTATCAACAGATACTTGCATCACCCACCCGTTACACCCGGACTGGTTAACATGATGTGGGGCAACAACATGACTCCCCCACCCCCCAACTTATTCTTCAGCTCTACTTCCATATAAATATTTTTAATTGCAGAGCGGGGTGAAATGCCTCACTCTGGACACGTGCCAACACTTCTAAATGCCACTACACTACCCCTGCAGTGACTAAATCTGAGGAAAGCACACCCTGTTACCGGTACCTGAGGGAGCCACTCACGCCGTCAGAAGGTGAGGGGACGATGCTGCCATGAGACAGACTGGAGAGGTCTGACTTGGTGTCTTTCTACTCGCTTTGCAAGAGGGTAAATGGCACCACAAGACAACACAACGAAATCCCAGACCTGACGTATATGTATTTTTAATCACATTCAATTGGGAACGCTTATTTAGTCTTATTAAGAGTTTTATTAGCTCTAAAAATAGGTTCTTAAATATTTTCCAAGGTTGACTAAAATATGAAAAACAATTATATAATCAGTGTTTAAAATAAACCACAGTTTGTTATAACTGAGACCCGTTCAGCGGAGTAACGTTTATCAAGAATGACAGCATGTAGGGACTTGTACAGCCTCAACAAATCCACAGCCAGTATTTCTCTGACTGCTTTCAAACTGACCAGTTGCAGAGTCTAGTTGTCTGTTGTCCAACAGAACTTCTACCAGCAAGAACACTGCAAAAGAGCAGAACCCTGTCTTTGGGTGAGGAAGCTGTGAAGTTTTTATCGAAAATAATGAACTGGTCTATTGGTGTACCCCTTTTTTATACTTTCTTATTGTTAAATGAAAACTTTCATAAATAGCCTTACATAAATAATAATCTCAGAAGTTTTAAAAAGTTCACACCACCGGTTGGACCTGACTCAACATTCTCTGGTCTCTCACTGCTTTAACTGTTTCCACAATTATTCTGGAATACAAGAATCCTTAAAGTCTCTTATTGTAAGAGTAGATCATATACTTTCAGTAAGAGTTAAGCTGCAGAGGAAGATTTGGCAGTGAAGTGAAATGCATGTTACAGCTGATGCCGTATTTTTTTTTATTGGAATAACTGGAAACATTAAGCTGTAGTGCAGGTAGGGCTTGAGTCATGCTTTTATCATTGTATCTCTTGGCCTGAGATGAACTATATTATTAAAAACAGTAGCTCAAGCTGATTCTGTACTTTGTTTATCTACAACCAAGCTCAGCCAAATATCAGCTAGCCTAGTGGAAAAAAATGTAGTTGAAGGCTGTGTACATACAGGCACTGCTAATTACTTTCAATGACTGTCAAATGAACGTTGATACTAAGAGATTTCTTAGTATGCCTTTAAACAAAGCACTCTTATCTATGCATAAGGAAAAGCACTACGCAGAGCAGAGTTAATACAACGCCTTAATCTGTATGTTGATTTAGTTTGGGGGGGGGGGGTTTGTGGTGTTTTTCTTTAAAAAAAGTGATTTATCACCCCTTCTCGTTGCTGAAAGGAACTGCACTACCTTCCAGAAGCTTGTGCCCTGGGAGCTCCCAGTGTCAGTTTCAGTAGTATTGACACCTCTTTTCCTCCGTAGCGTTTAAATGACCGGCAGCTTCAGTCTCGGTGACTTTTTGCCTGGAAAGGAGCCGGGTGTATTTGTAAATGACAGCCAGTATAACCCACCCTCTGACTTTGCAATGCCGAGAAACTGCGAAGGGGATAACCGATCGGCCCTGCGGAGCGTGCCTCCTGGCCTTTTCCTGGCCGAGAGATTAGCCGGAGTAGCGGCCGCTGCGCTGGGGAGAGCGGGGGGGACCCGCGGGCTTAAAAAGGCCGAGCGGGAAACCTTCTTGGGGAAGCGGGCGGCGGGATTTAAGGAGCGAGCACTCCCCGACGTGCACGGAACGCAAACACGCCGTGGGTTTCTCTTCCTCAGCTGGAAGTACCGGCGAGCCAGCCTAAACGCTGCCCGCGGACGGCTAGTTAGAACAAGTTTAAGCTCGGGAGCGAAAATTAGCAGGCTTCCTCCGTGCGGCTGCCTCCCGCACCGGGCGCGTTCGC
>NW_010972609.1:8459778-8461010 GCF_000737465.1 Haliaeetus leucocephalus
CCGGCGCCTCCGCCACGTCCAGGGTGCCCAGCGTCTCCAGCAGGCGCTGCAGCTCCCGCTCCTTGTCCTCCCACGCCCGCTGCGTGTAGTCCAGGTCGGTTTTGACGGCCTCCAGGTCCGTGCTCAGCTTGAGGCCGATGTAGAGGCTGGTGCTGAGCTGGGTCTTCACCCGCTCGTGCTCCAGGTGCAGCTCGCCCTGGCCGCCGCCGCTGAGCTCCGTGGTGTCGCAGTCCGCCTCGGCCAGGCCGGGCGCCGCCGCCAGCGCCAGCTCCAGCTCCTCCCGCCGCCGCTTCATCCAGCGCTCGTTGAGCTCCTCCTGGATCTCGGCGGCCAGGTGCTCCAGCAGCTCCTCCTGCTGCGCCCGCTGCTCCTGCAGCCGCAGCACCTCCTCGCACTTCCTGGCGTAGTCCTCCTCGGGGCGGCCGGCGGCCCCGCCCGGCTCCCGGCCCGGCTCCCGGCCCGGCTCCGGCTCCCGCTCCCCGGCGGCGGCCCCCACCAGGTAGGTGTCCTGCACGTAGTTGACGCCGTGGCGCTTCATGCGGTCCAGGTGGATCTTGGCCTCGTAGCGGTCGATCTCGCGGTCCAGCTCGCGGAGCCGCTGGATCTGCTGCCGGATGGTGTGGTCCTGCGAGAGCACCAGGTGCACCAGCGTCTCCATCCTCTCCGCCGACGAGGCCTCCCGGGCCAGCGGCTGCTGCCGCTTCTTGTTGATCTTGGCCAGCTTGCGGAAGGCTTTCCTCACCACCCGCCGCTGCCGCTCCTGCGTGAGCGCCAGGCTGGCGCGGGCCGCCCCCAGGCCGTGGCCGGGGCGCTCCTTGCTGAGCACCACCCGCGCCTCGGCGCTGCGCGGCCCCGCGTTGGGCAGCGAGGCCTCGCTGCGCACCAGCACGAAGCGCACGTTCTCCTGCTCGTCGCCCCACGCCACCCAGAGCCGCAGGATCTTCGTCTTGTTGGGCAGGATCCGCTCGAAGCCGCGCCACTTCTCCACGATGCAGTAGGAGTGCGGCGGCCCCGACAGCATCCCGCCGCCGGGCTCGGGCGGCGCCGGCCGCTGCCGCCGGTGGTGGTTGTCCTCCAGCAGCACCCGCACCACGTCCGAGCAGGTGGTCCGCCGGGAGAGCCCGGAGATCAGCTTCTCCTCCTGGCAGATCCACACCGAGATCTTCCGCTCCTCGGGCTCCATCGGGGGCGGCTGCGGGCGGGCGGCCGGGGCCGCCGGCTCAGGGCTGGCC
>NW_010972609.1:8461306-8475623 GCF_000737465.1 Haliaeetus leucocephalus
AAGTCCGCCGGCGCGGAGGCTTCGAGGCGGGCCGCCGTCGGCTGAGCGCCTTCCTCTGCCCTGCCTCCGCCGCGGAGGAGCGGCGTCGGGGGATCTTCCAAAGTGCCGAGGGACGGGAGCGAATCCTGGAGCTTCAAAGCGAAAGCCAGAACTAGTGAGGAATTTCCAGTTTTAGTAACTCATCCGCCTGTAATTAGGAAACTCATGTTTGTAAAGCACTTCGCAGGTGAAATATGCAAAGGACGGGAACGTCTGGGTGTTATTAAAATACTAGCTGGGCCAGATTTTAATGGGAGCTTGCTGCGCGCTTTGATGGGAACGGGAGCCGGCTCCGAGTGCGGATTAAAATGAGGAGATGTAAAAAATGGTAATAAAACGCAGGGTTGCGGCGCTGATTTGCACGGTGCGATTGCATCGCAGGGTTCACGGACCTGTGCTTTCCTACGCGGCTAACAAGCGTTGTGGCAGGGGTAGAGGGGGGAAATTCTCTAAAACCTGAAGGCTGGTCTGTACCTTCTGGGGGATTTTTAGAGCCAATAAAATCGGTGTGCTGTGCGGAGAGGATTTTTGCCTGAATAAGGTTTGCGTTCCAGTCAGTGGAACAGAACGGGGCTGCGGTGTTGCAGCCTAACTGCTGTAATTCTGCTGTTTGAAACAGCGAAGTTGGGGCACATAAAATAGCGAGTTAACAATTATGCAGCCTGACATCCTCTTTTCCCCTAAAGTACGCGGGCTCAACGTGGGCAGCTGCTGCCCTGTCTTCTCTCGTGTTTTTGTGGAAGGACTAGTCCTGGGGAAGAAAGCCTGCCTTCTGCTCTGGCTGCGTAAGGCAGCTAATTACGATGGTGGTTTCTGCCGTGCAGCCTCCTGTCCCGTGAGGAAGTGGGCTGAGGGACCACCGAATGCCAGCATTCCTGGAGCTGAAGATCACACGGATCGTGTGCCCGCTGCTAACGTCCTTTTCCTGTATTATCTGCTAACGTCCTTTTCCTGTATTATTGCAGGTTAAACGATTCCAAACCGAGGTGGCCGCTGCATGTTGCAATAAGGGCACGCAATAGAGGGGTGTTGGTAACAGGGCTGAATTTTGCTTCCTGACCCCAACCGCCTTACGTTAAAGTTGCATATCCCCATCCAATGGTAAAGTCTGTCACTGCTCAAGTCATTTTGCTCTCGTGATGTGTCAGAAGCGCTAGATCATTATGCTTTCTTTGTATAGAAGGAAGTGTTTGCTGATGGAATGTTATTCCTGAGCTATGCAGTCTTTTTGTTCAGCATGTCGATTATGCCTAAAAGCATCATTCATGCCAGGGCAGAGGAAGGTGGACCCAGCAATGGCAGTCCTGTAAGAGAACAAAATGGCTGTGACAAAGGGGGTCCTAAGCACTCTGGGACAAACCCAACAACTCACGCTGCCCCAGAACGATGGGGTGTTGAACAGGAATGGGATGTGCGATTCAGCTTTGCCACTGAAAGGCCCACGATGAAAAAACTCAAGCAGAGTAGGAAAAGAAAAGCCTTGTTGCTTTTATCAGGCTGGCAGAAACTTGGAAATTCCTTGTTGTCTTCTGCAGAATCAGGTGCAGCAGAAGGGTTAATGAGGCAGTGAGAAATTGTCTGACTCCTTTACTGGTGGTTCCTTGCCTTTCCCATTTAGTTTTGATCTCATTTTACATGTATTTCCTATGGGAATGTCTGTACCTACTTTGTTCTGGCAAAGAACAATACAGGAAGAGCAGGGTGTGATGTGAAGAGACATCTTATGCTCCCCACAGGTCAAGCTGCTCCAACTTGTCTGACTGCCTGTATCTATCCAGCATCCAAGCCTGGCTTTGTGCGATGAAATTGGAAGGTGATCATTCTATCTTTCCTTGACCACATCTCTGTGTATGGAAAACTGGCTCTGCCTCCCCAGTGGAGCCCCCAAGGCAGCATTGCCAGACAGAGAATGAAGATGTTGGCCATTTTGTTGGAGATTAAGGAGACAAACACTTGACTTTGGTAGGATAAGCCTATCACATGAGTATGTATTCTGTGGTTAAAAAGCTGGCATTAGAAATTTACATTGTTAGATCTCAAGTTTAGCCCTCAGGAATTTTGTTTCAGGCTGTCTGCAGACTCAGGAAACTGCCACCAAAGCTTCAAAAGTTTGAGCGCTTAAGCACATAAGCATCTATCTGAAGCAAAGTTTGGGCCTTGCTGTGCTGAATCCCAAAAGACAACTGAATGCATGCAGCCCTTTGCCTTTCCTCCAAGGATCTTAAAGCATCTTGCAGAGGAGGGTAGTGTTGTTATCTCATTTTTACAGATAAGAATGCTGTGGCATAAAGGAGTCAAGTGCCTCGCCTAAGGTTATATAGCAAGGCAGCAGCAATGTCACAAAGCAAATCAGGTTCCTTCACTCCAGTGCCATTAGTCACTGAACTTAACTGCTTACTGCTCTGCCTCCTTCCTCTCCTTTTTAATTATTCCATGAGAAAGGGAGATGAGGAAGTAAGCATAAGTTCAACAACTACAGGTGGTGATAAAATGAAAGTGCAGACTCAGCAGACGATATATTCTCTATCTCCAGTGAGACAACAGGAGGCAGTGGCATTACAGCCTGCTTCAGACATCTCCTGCGTGGTGAAGGCAAATCTTCAGTTGACTGCCTGCAAACTGCGAGCCTCACCAGTGACATGCTGAGAGGCTGTGTCATTAAAATATCAAATTGGAGGGAAGGACAGTTGGTCCTCTCTTCACTCCCTTCCCCACTGAGCAGTGATATATGAGGTTGTCTATAATTTCTGAAACAAGCATATCGCACAATTTAAAGCTCAAAATGTCATTAACGTGATCTTCTGTAATCCGGAGGCTGTTTCTGTACTGTTGTATCAATGCACAGATGTCAGCGGGCTCTGCTTCTGAAGCGTAGACTTCTTGACAGAATGCTATCCAGAACACCACTGCGTGGCATGTATTTCTTTGATTTGTTTTATTAATTGCAAAAATTCAAAGTTGATGATACTTTTAACGGCCGCCTAACCTCCAAAAGGAGATTTATGAGCTTAACATTTTAGGCTGTACTGAAAAGTCCAAGCCCAGGTATAGACTAGTTTATTTTTACCTGATGCAGAAGAATTACAAGGCCAAGTGATGGGAAATCAGCTGTATTCTGGTATTTCACATGAAGTTCTTTCTCTTCCTTCCTTTTTGTTGAGGTATGCAAGTAAATTACCAAGTCTTTTGTGATAAGAACAGCATTTCCCATTATAGGGTTGCATACTGAGGTGTCTGTTTCTTTTTTTATTCTTTTTTTTTTTTCTTGAGCTGAGCTACCAGAATGAAACTGCAGCCTTGATATTTTTGATAAATAAAATGATGCAAGACTTTATCTTAAATACTTTGAATCTAAAACAAATAAATAAAAATGTATTTCCTGCTTCCATAGTTCGTACAGCAGGAAAGTGGAGGAAGTCTTAGAAAACTGTATTTGAGACACAAAATTAATTTATTTCAAAAGCATTTGAATGGAAAAAGTGTAAGGATATGGATTCAGGCTGCTTTTCTTTTTTTCCACAGTGAAGTTGCTTTTACTTTTTAGATCACGCTCAGGACAATTTACTTATTTTTCCTGAGGTTACAGTTCAAAAGAATACAGTCTAAGTGAGATGAGTAAAGGCAGGCTGCAACTGGTAATCTATTGAGCCATCACTGTCTGGAGAAGTTATTCTTTGCTGTGATGCTGAACAGCAACGCTCCTTTCCCGGCTCCTCTTCCTGTGTTTCTGTTAATCTTATTTTGTGAGGTTTAGCTGTTGGTCCCTTCTACTTGTTGCTATCTAATGTTTGCCTCAGCAAACAGTGATGAAGTCCTAGGACATAACTTGACTGTTAACATTACAGACTTCTGCAATGCTTGCTTACCCTTACAGATATATGAATAGTGGAAGGGGCTACCTGAGCTTACAGGTCACTCTCTCACGGATGCTTTTTTCTTTTGTACCTAGTTTTTCCTGAAAGTATAAAGCTGAATAACCAAATCATGTTGTGAATAACCAAATCATCCCTAGTTAGCATGCACAGAATGAAGCACTTGAAAAACTACCTCTCTATTAGCAGAAATATTCAGACTTTAGTCAAAACAGTTTGTAGACGTAGACTTTCATTTGAAAGAAAGTTGTTCAGTTTGAATCTGAACAGCTGTAGACATGACATAAAGCTTCTTACTTTCCGGTTTTCTGTTGAAGCCACTGAAGGAACTGGCGCTTTTGATAAAGGTGACGTGTAAGAAGAGTAATAAACTCTTGATCCAGTTCCTTCAGTTTCTTGCGTCTGATGTGTACTGTTTTGCTTCTGAATGCCCCCCGTGCAACCAGTAAGCTGACATATACAATCTGGAGTAATTCTTTGCTTCACATCACAGGTGATACGTGCTTGTGTGATCCACTTGGGAAGACTGTGGTGTGGTCTGTTTGAATAATAGCTGCTCATGCTGGGTTATACTGCTTTGACTACTTTATCCAACTTCGTCTTTTTTCATGTGCACACACCCAAACTACAAACAGGTGTGTCAGGAGGAAACCGTCTTCCAGTGAAATCAGTGGGGGCTGCATGGGTAAATCCCTCTGCAGTGCTTTGAAAATGCAGGTATGTCTATAGACTACCATTAAAGAAAATTGTGATGACGTATATTCATATTACAGTACAGCCTGGAAGTCTTGATGTTCTAGATGTAATGTAAATGCATGGGAAGAGACTATCCCTGCCTCGAAGGCTTAACCAATGTCATGCAGCATGTTAAGGGCACAGCAAAGATCAGTGCTTAGAATACCAATTTCCAACTTCTCATCTTTGAACAGAGTCTTTAACAACTTCATTTTGTTTGTTTGTTATGTGCCTACAACTCTTAGGATGGAAAAGAATCCCTCTTCCTTTACACCTTATGTTTCAGGTTTTCCTTCCTTACCAAATGCTTTTTAGCATAAATGAAGAACAAAAGTAATTGAACAGAGCAGAAAACTTTTTTCCTGATAAAGTGCATAAAAGATATACAAAGCTTTGATTCTAAGTAGGTGGAGATGCACTAGTATGCTTTGGGTGAAAATATGAGAAAGATCAGACTCAAATGACAGCTATAATCTTCCTTCTCCAAAAAACATTAAATGTATTTGAAAGTGGTTTAATACTACTGTAATAGCTTACTCTTAGCTTGAATACTCAGTCTTCATTGATCAAAAAAGGAATCAAGAATTAGGTATAGTGACATTCCTTTCCTCAGCAGACATCCTCAGTGCAAATATGACAATTTTAATTACTTGGCACTTGTAGTTTCTTTGCTTTTACATTAAACAGTCCTCTTATCCCTTGAGAAAATGTCTGAGGCTCTCATGGTGATTGTTTCTTCCGTTTTGACCATTAAGCTCAAAACAGATGTACTAGATCATTCATTATCTTATTGAGATTTATATGGAAGGCTTTTAACTACTTTAGGGCCAAAATATTCTTGCTGATTTTTTTTTCCCTACTAACTTGTGAATATCGATTAGAATATATATTCTCTTCTTCCTGAGTAAGCAAGCACTGTGGCCTCAGTAACACAGGTGATGCAGAGTTTCCCATATAGGCACTCAGATGGCCTCTTTTGCAGGCCAGTTTTGTATGTGTGGAAGGGACTTGAGCTTTCTGGCCTTAATGGGGGTGATTGTTAGTGAAAAGTTCTTCTGTTGCTTTTTCTGCACAGGCCAGGTAGAGGAGCTGCTCTCTGTCTGCTGGGATCAATGACAAAACTCTTGACAGGTTTCACTGGGAGCTGGCCCTAGAGTGCTGATAGCTGGAAACATTAGTTAGGCATGAAGGAAACATCTGTTTTCATGCTGGCAACATGAGTAACGTGGTTCCTCAACATAACTGCCGTGAAGAAAGAGGCCCCAGATCAACCTTGGCGTTGCGTTTTGGCAAGCGTGTCCAACTCACATGTGCTCACAGGTATGCTGTATGTACTACGTTTCTGTAAGGCAATTCTTGAAGGTACAAAGAGAGGGATTTAATTTAATTATATATTATTTGAGCTGGAGAACAGTTAGTGACGTACTTTCCTGTCTGTGACTATGAAGTGTGTATTCTCATTCTACCACCCTACAAACACATTAACTCAGAAATTTGTAAGAATCAGAAGTTTTGTGTGCAAGCACAGGCATTGTCTAGATATTGTATATGGATCTCAAAACTGTTTAGATTTAGTCACATCCTTTTCTCCAGTGAAATACATTGCAGGGAGCTTTCTAAAAGTGTCAGAAAGCACCCTGAAATGAGAGATGATAATATCAGGATGTATTATTGCAGTAAGGTGTTTTGGCTGGTTAGAATGAGGACAACAGAATTCTCAGTGTTGGAATGAACAGAATGTTCAGTATTTCCAGTATTACCATGAAATTGTTTGAGTTTGAAGTCTGCCCTATAAAAGTACTTAACAGGCAATCCTTTTTACCTGTTCTATTTGTAGGATCAACAGTTGATTTCAGCTTTTATAGCACAGATTTATATTCAGATAAGGGTTTAAATATGTAGCTGTGAATCCATATGTAAGAAGTGTAATTTACTTTTCAAGTATAATGAAATCCTTACTGAATTAAGACTGTGAGATTATTATATTCTCCAGCCTCATTCTGTCCAGTTGTGACCTTTCTAACTCTTTGCAGAAAACATTCCCAAAGCCTTACTTCTGAACTTCTGTATTATTACCTCAAGACATTTGTATCTTCGATCCCTTTCTAAACATTTTTCTTTTGTATTCTTGGTAGATCATCATAATACTAGCCTAACTCAAATCAAGCCTTTGTGAGTAGTTCAATGAGTAAATAAAATTCATAGATGAATAAATAAGGATGCTTTACAAATGATTTCAACAAAAGGTAATGCAAAAGGACTTAAAGAGAATATGAAGCTGGATATAGACTGTGTATATTCACGTGGCCTCTGACCCCATTCTGACATTAACAGTGGCAGCTGGATTAGGTCCAGAGGCCAGAATTCTCTTTAGAAAGCAAGATGATTTCAATGATGCTGTTCTTTCCCTTGAGCAAACACGTCCTGGATGGGTTCCATGGACAGAAAATAAAATGACATGCAACTTAAGCTGGTGGAAAAATTTGAGTGGTAATAGGCAATGTGAGAAAGGAACCTAGGTTAAAGTGATGTGGAAAAAGCCCTGGAGTTGGGTCCATGTACTAGGGAAATAGGGTGTGTTACTCTTTGAAACATGGCTTTCCTGAGAGTCCCAGGAAGATGGTGTGATCTAAGGAAATGCTCAGTTTCCCCCAGGATGGCCCAGCACAGGCCTGAAAAATAACATTGTAGGAGATACCTGAAATGTTTAGCACTTGTTATGTTGCTATTAAAAAAAAAAACGTTTTTGCTTTATCCTTTTCCTCAGCTTAATAAAATAGCATGATCCCTAGCTAAGCCGTAAGTTTTAAATTGTAATAAAAGCAATGGAGAGATGACAGCAAGTGCAGTGCAAGGAAAATAAGAAAAGAAAAATTCGGGGGATGTCAAGAAAATCAGTCAGATCTGGCAGTTTCTAGAGTTTTGTTTTAAAGGAAGTGACAGCAACACTAATAAAAACAAGAATTGACACGGCACTGTAAAATATAGTGAATGATCCTGGCAGAAATGGGGACTGTATCTAGAGCCTGTGTCTGTGTAGCAGCAACCAAGTTTTTAGAAGGCCTAAATCCTCGCAAAACCACACAGGTATTACATGCAACAAATGAAAAGGCTGATTATTAGTGTGTCTGCCCTTCTGTATAATGCTGTGCTTTTTGCACAAGAGATTTTTCAGGTTAGCTTACAAATTGACAACTGTATTAAAAGTGAGATTGTATCTGCCTCATTTACTTGTCACTCAGGAAAGAATGATACTCCATCCATCATCAGCTCGCTGTCCTGCAGTGGGCCGCTGCATTGTAATCCTTATTGTAAAGAGCCTCCAGTCTTATCCTTTACTTTATAAACAATACTCAGGGAGTCTCATGGGGCTTCTGAGGTGGGTGTAGATTCTGCTGCAGCTGATGACTCTGGATGCCTTGCATGCATTTCTACTAAGTGCTTGTAAAGTCAGTTGTCAAAAGCTGACTATTCAGTGGGAAAAGTAACACCAGCAGGCCATGTTTACAGTGTTTCCTGTTGACTGGCCATTAATGACTGAAGAGTCATAATTTTTTAATGATTTAATATTTACCAACTGAAAAGGCTGCTATTGTAATGGAGCATATATATTTTACATCTAGTGAGGGCTTGAGACTTATGTATCACTAATTAGTACATATAATAATAAATAAAGTTAATTTAGGTGGTTTTTATATGCAGAAAACAAATTAGTCTGTTACTTCTACTAGGAATATTCATCATAAATCAGATTTTTAGTAGCTTAAAGTCAATTAACTTCTTAAAGCTATGATGACTTACGTCAGCCTAAGACTTGGTCCAGACAGCTTTTTGAAGCTGTATTACCTACAGTTTCTTGTTGTAATTCATAGCAACCTTTGAATCCTATGTACTTTGTTTTAGCAAGGAAACTTAACTGGATTTCATTTATCAAGATAAAATGCACTTTTAACTCTAAAACTTTGTCAGCTACTTGTTTTTAGGTAGAAAACACTGTAGAAACTGATACTATTTGAACTGAAAAAAAATTTAACTACATATGTCAAATCCCACATTGTTATGACAAGTCCTCTATTCTTTTCAGTATTTTATTCCTCCATTTAATTTCTGTCCTGCTTGTACCAGCATCAATCACTGGTTTTGTCAGTGTTTCTCAACACAAATATGAGGAAGGAAAGACAATCTTTGAACATGAAAAGTTAAGTGACTTTTCTCCATGGACTTTTAGCACTCTTGACAGCTTGAGGTCTATTTTTCCTGAGCAACTTGTCAGTATTTAGCATACTACTCATAGACACAGCCTCAGACTTGTCAAGTTGCTTACTGCTTATAGCTCCGTGTCTTGGGTATCCACTCTCCTAACATGCTTCTTGGCCACTGCTATGTGTGATCTAGCTCCACTGAACCACTCCTACTCTGGACTATAAAAGCTCCTATATAAAAATAACAAAGCAAATCAATCAATTAAAAAAAAGGAAAACTGAACCCATCACTGTGGGTTTTTTTTTTAAAGAAAAAAAGGAGGAGAAGAAGACAAGAAGGGAAGCCTCACATATTTGGCAGAAACCCTAAGATTAGTAGCATAGAAGCAGTGTCAGGAGTGAAAAATAGACCTTATTGAAAATCCCAGGAGAATTACCTTCTGAGTGAGTGAAGGCTTCATCCAGAGAGAGATCTTGGGTTGCTGCTGCAGGCTTCAAGGAAAGCTGGAGATGCTCTGAGCTATATGGCACAATCTTTCAACCTTCATAGCCTAGAAGTTCAGGTCTCATCTTTCCCTTGTTAGAATATATGCTTACTCATACTGCAGCCCAAGTTCGTGGTATGAAGCCTTTTGGCTAAAAGTTGAAAGGAAGCTGAGATCCTGTATCAGGGTGTTGATAGTGAGGTTCTTAAAATACACCAGACTAAATCCTGAGCAGTGGAGCCTACCTGCAGCTCAGTGCCCTCATGTAACACAATGATCGGTGTGATAGAAATGTCTAGATATCCACAAAGTTCTCAGCATCTTTAATGAGAGTGGATTTGTACAAAAACTTCTAATCCAAGGATTGAAATGAAACCTGAGTGCAGAATTTGTTGAGGTAATTTCCCCAAACTTTCTCTTACATATAGTTTTCTTTATTCATAGGGCTAATGGTGGTTTCCAAATGGCAGGTTGGAGGCCTTCAGGTGAATAGAGCTCTGGAAAGGTCACAGCCAGGGCCAGGGTCCTGTCAGGCTGGTTAACTGCATAGGCACAGAGTTAGAGATGTGTACCCTTGAGGAGTGGGACTAGCTAAAGTTATGCTTATGCTGGGGGAAGAGAACAACTACACTTCTGTTTTACAGAGAGAGAACAAGGATGCAGAAATAGACCAGACAAGTTTGAAAATGTACGAGCTCTGGATTTCTAAGTCTCACATGTGTGTTTGAAAGCCAGCTTTTCAGTGGTGGACTTGCGTGAGTTTGGGGGGTATTGAGCTGGCAGTCCCAGCCCAGGGCACAGGGGCTCGGCTTTGTGCCCTGAAGCCAGAGGTGCCATCCCCTGCCCTACTGCTGCCCTCACTGCACCACCACCAGCCATGAGAAGCTGGTGCAAGCCAAGTAATGATGAGGCAGCGACTCCCACAATTATTCCTTTGGGTCTGATTGCCCTTTAGTGCCCTATTTCCATGATGCTGTAGCATCTTCCATAGCTGATGCACCACGGTTGTCCAGCCCGCAGCCAGGTGTGGCTGGCTGTGTTTGAAATCTGAGTTTGTTTGATGCGTGGGGGGTGGTGTGAGCAGGATGCAGGATGAATATGGATGTGTAATGGAATTCACTTGAGTTCTCTCTAGCATTATTTGGCTCCTGCCTCTCTTTTCCTTTTCAATCAGTACAGTAGAAAATTCTTTTGAAGGGAGATAATTTTACAAAGTGCTGAGTTCAGTGTTCCAGAGCCTCTGGCATTCAGCAGGAGACTTGCAGGCTTTTAATCTGTCTTCTGTGTTCCTATATTAAAGGAAATGTTTTCAAAGTGATTTGAGCAAGTTACTTGTGTGAAACCTGTTAACAAATAATAGGATATACGCGTGTAACAGTTACTTCGCTTTCAAAGTTTGCCCTTAGGAGCAGAAAAGATTTCTCATTGCTAGAAAAACTTCTTTTCTTTAAAAGAAATAAAAGAAAGGCTCTGGTATGTGATTTTTCATTCCTGTCTCTCTTCTGCTGGCTTTAATCATGCAAACCTCCCACCAAGGTCAAGGGGAGTTCTGGCTGATTTATAGACTACAGGAACTGGAAAATTGATGCAGATTTAGGGACTGTCTTCATAGGACTGAGGGATGCAGTGGAGGCAAGAAGCAAATCTCAAAGCCAGGAACCTCCTCAATCATTTCCCCTTCATCAATGTTTCACTCCTTGAGAGAGAAGATCCCCACTATTTGAAGGGAGAATTCTTTAAGAGAGCCTGCCCACATGATAGCAGCATTTTCCTGTCAAAAGATCTGATCTTGTAACCATGTATTTGGGCTGGTGAATGCTCCCATTTCCCAGTGGGTTGGAGAATGCTGAAGTAATTAAGTCCCACAGACAGTTTTGATGGCTGTAGTCAAGGTGAAAAGTGTACCATAAGTATGCGTGTATGATATTGCTTCTTACAATTTCAGTTTTGCTAAGAAATGAGATTTCTTCAACATTTTATATAAACTGAAAATAGACAAAATTGCAGCTATGACAAACTGTTAAGACAAGCTGTGCAATAGTTTCTATCCATGCGGTGTGTTGCGGCAAACCCAAGGTTGTACCTCTTTCGCAGAAAGGTTAGCCACCTCCTGTTACTGAAGAGCAGCTGATAGGCACTGATTTGTTCCCATGCAAAGCAGCAGTTCACAGCCTTCATGGTCTGCAGTGTCCAAGACGACACTAGGACCTGCATTTCCAGGTGGGAATGCAGGGCATGAGTGGGCCAGGGTATTTGGGAGAGGAAAGAGCAAAACAGGCTGGGAGTAATGCGAGCAGTATGAATTTTGGGAGGAAAGGATTCCTGGCTTGGAATATTAGGTGAAATGAGAAGCACAAGGATCTGGGTATGCAGCATGAGGTAAATATTGAGAAAACATGGGAAGGTAGTGCACAGAGAGCAAAAGTCGTAAGTGGTGGAGAGTGGAGGATATGTGATGGGACAGTCATGAAGCAGCAGCCTTATTTGTATCCATAAAAAGTATGGCCCACTAGCAGACCACTGGGATAAAACATCTCATTATTTGGTTTCATTTATCATTACTTCCCATCAGGAGTAATTGAGCAAAAATACCTTTTTTATGATGACTCTGCTGCTCTGCTCTGCAGTCTCAAGAGTCAGTGTCTTGAGCTGATATCCGTTGTAGACCAAATATCTCCAGCCTGGTATATGAAACCCTGGACTTCTGTACTCATTCAGTGCATTTTTGGGCATCAAGTGCCTGAGAACTTCTTAGGTAGTCATAGCTTTTAGCTAAGATTTTACTGACATTTGGTACTGTGCTGGTTTTGGCTGGGACAGAGTTAATTGTCTTCATAGTAGCTGGTATGGGGCTATGATTTGGATTTGTGCTGAAAACAGTGTTGATAACACAGGGATGTTTTCTTTATTGCTCTTACACAGAGCCGAGGCCTTTTCTGCCTCTCACCCCACCCCACCAGCGAGCAGGCTGGGGGGGCACAGGGAGTTGGGAGGGGACACAGCTGGGACAGCTGACCCCGACTGACCAAGGGATATTCCAGACCATAGGATGTCATGCTCAGCATATAAAGCTGGGGGAAGAAGGAGGAACAGGGGGGTGTTTGGAGTGATGGCGTTTGTCTTCCCAAGTAACAGTTAAGTGTGATGGAGCCCTGCTGTCCTGGAGATGGCTGAACACTGGCCTGCCGATGGGAAGTGGTGAATGAATTCCTTGGTTTGCTTTGCTTGTGCACATGGCTTTTGCTTCACCTATTAAACTGTCTTTATCTCAACCCACGAGTTTCGTCACTTTTACCCTTCTGATTCTCTCCCCCATCCCACTGGGGGGGGAGTGAGCGAGCAGCTGTGTGGGGCTTAGTTGCCAGCTGGGGTTAAACCATGACAGGTACTTAGCAGGATCTCATTTGTTCTGTATAGTATAAATCTGCAGGACTATGGCCAATCTTAAAGCACTGCAATTTTGAGTCCTCTTTAATTTCCTTAAGCTGGTGGAAACCTCTCTAGAGATACAGTAGCAGGGAGCAACCGTGATCAAGTGGGGCGCAGAGTGTGTTTGCTATTCTGCCTCGTTCTTCTGTTCTGAGAAACTCTGCTTCCCTTACCTGTCGGTACTTAGCAGCATGCTCTGCTCTGTTTTTGTCTCATGATAGAGCAGGAAAGGCTGAGGTCAGATATTTGGCTGTGTCAAGAGCAATGTAGCAGAGCTTAGAGGAGTTGTGTGTGTGAAAGAGATGGCCATTCAGGGAACAAACAGTTTGCTGTCTGCTCAGCACAATGTGATGCTGTTTCTGTGATTTTGGTATTATTGTAAGAGAAAAGTGAAGGGCCCACAAAGAAAAAGAAAAAAAAAAAAGCAAACAAAAACCTGGGTGAGAAAGGCATATTGCTAATAACATTACTCCTTGGGAATTCAGACTATGATCTTTTGCTAAGTGGGGTGTATGCTTTTGCATGACTTATTTGACCCTTCCAGTTGGATTTGCCCAATTACATCTCTAGCAATAAAATGTGGCAATGTAACTTACCACTCCTCCCTGCTGGAAAGAAAAGCCCACTGCTGATTTTCTTATTTCACATTCCATCAGTACCTCTGCAACCACCCTGTTTTGTGTAGAAGTCATCTTTCTGCAAGTATTTTCCATCATTAGAGCTCCTTCTAATTTGAACAGCTGCTCACACTGGTTGGGCTGAGATTTAGGCCCACAGTGAAGTAGTAAGATCTCCTTCCTAACAGACACTGGAGGGAAGGATTTCCCCCTTCCTCCCTTCCACTTTGTTTGACCTGGCACCTGCATCCCCCCTTACTCTGCTCTGCATTGTTCAGCTCCTCTTCGACTTCAGGTGTCAAAACAAGTTCACGCAGTGTTGGAGAAAATGATGTCACTCCATGACTTCTAGATGATATTGACCTCCTGCTGAGCCCGCTCCAAAGCCCAGTGCCGTCACTGGGGGTCTGGTGGTGGCTGGGTCTGCTCGATAACCCTCCTGCCGCTACGGAATTAACACATAAATTCTGAGGTCTGCGTTTCAAAGTCCGTGAAATGTTTTGAACTGTGTATCCCAGGCTGTACTGGAATGGCTCCAAATGTGCCTTACTCCCACGAATTTCCCAGTTGTCTCCCAGCCGGGCCTCGGGCGACCTCCTAGCACCACACCAGCGTGGGTGGCATCAGCACGTCTGCTCCCCGTGGCGGTGGGCGCCGTCTCCGGTCGCTGCTGTTCTCCAGCCGCCGTCCTCCACCGCTCGCCAACCGGTACTTCTGACTTTCTACTCGGAGGGGACGGCGCCAACTTGGTGAAACGCATTCCGTGCAGAGGTGTATGGGAGCTGCCCTCCCGGGAGGTGCGGGCCGTGGTGCCCCGCAAAGCTTTAACTCGGTCACCGTCCTTTTGATGCTGCGGATCTCCTCAGCAGCTCGGCTCCCTCCCCACCTGCCGCGTCGCTCGCCCACCGCCGGGGGGCGGCTCCCGGCGCCTTCCCGCT
>NW_010972609.1:8475988-8491088 GCF_000737465.1 Haliaeetus leucocephalus
GCCGAGGGTCGCCGCCGGACGGGCGGGCAGCGGGGCGGCCGCGGTCCGGGCTTGGCCTGCCCCGGGCTTTCCCGAAGGAATCGTGGCGTGGCTGAGGCGGCCGGCGGGAGGGGTTTTGCCGGGATTCGGGCGGCAGCCGGGAAGGCCTCGGCGGCCCCAGTGCGAAGGCGCCTTGGTCCTCACCGCTGCTTCTGCGTGGCGCTCGCTCTCACTCGGGTAAAGAGCGGTCGGTCTCCTCCTTATTGTCGGGGTGCGCCGTTGCAGACTGCCCGGCAGAAAAGCCTCCTGCGTATCTACACCCTTGCCCGGGATGCTATGGTTTACCTTAGTGCGCGTTTTGCCTACTTCTGCACGGCCAGAGCACACGCTGCCCGCTTTGCGTGCAGCTGAGCCTGCGTAAATCTGAATCTTTACAGCAATTACAGGCTGTGCAAGAACAACAGGAAAAATGGTTTCCTGATGTGACATTTTCCCCGCAGAATGTTTTTTTCTAGCAGATTCCCCAAATCTTCTTGGGATGCTGAGTCCTTGACTTCGTTTTCAGGTGCTGAGAAAGGCAGAGAATTCAGCCAATAACCAAGGAAAGAGAAGACTTGACAAGAACGGCTCCTGCTTGTGCTGTGAGGTTGTGGAAGAGTTCCAGAGTCAGTCACAGGGCCCCAACAGGGATCATGTTGGCTTGGGAGGCTCTTTCTTATGGTAGAGTTTTCCTCTGTAACCCAGCCTGGAAAAAGCTATGCTAGTCAAAAGCTACGTTTTGTCTTCAGTGTATCTTCACTTTACTGAAAAGAAACCTTTAGTACAAACCACATCATTTTCTGGCGTCAGATAATAGTTTGGTAAGCTAGCACAAGAGTTAACTAAAAAAGCATAGTCTGCACATTTTGATCTGAACTCTTACCTCTTTACCAAGGATGTTGTGGTTTAACCCCAGCTGGCAACTAAGCCCCACACAGCCACTCGCTCACTCACCCACTGGTGATGATGGGGGGAGAGAATGGGAAGGGTAAAAGTGACAAAACTCGTGGGCTGAGATAAAGACAGTTTAATAGGTGAAGCAAAAGCCATGTGCACAAGCAAAGCAAAATAAGGAATTCATTCACCACTTCCCATCGGCAGGCCGGTGTTCAGCCATCTCCAGGAAAGCAGGGCTCCATCACACTTAACTGTTACTTGGGCAGACAAACGTCACCACTCCAAACATCCCCCTGTTCCTCCTTCTTCCCCCAGCTTTATATGCTGAGCATGACGTCCTATGGTCTGGAATATCCCTTGGGTCAGTTGGGGTCAGCTGTCCCAGCTGTGTCCCCTCCCAACTCCTTGTGCCCCCCCAGCCTGCTCGCTGGTGGGGTGGGGTGGGGTGAGAGGCAGAAAAGGCCTCGGCTCTGTGTAAGCACTGCTCAGCAATAACAAAAACATTCCTGTATTACCAACACTGTTGTCACGGTTTAACCCCAGCCACCAGCTAAGCACCATGCAGCCGCTAGCTCACTCCCCCCCCAACCAGTGGGATGGGAGAGAGAATTGGGAAAAAAGAAGTAAAACTCGTGGGTTGAGATAAGAACAGTTTAATAAAACAGAAAGGAAGAAAATAACAATAATAAAATGACAATAATAGTAAAAAGGGTTGGAATACACAAAGCAAAGGATGCACTATGCAGTTGCTCACCAGTCGCTGACCGATGGCCAATTAGTTCCCGAGCAGTGATTGACCCAGGCCAACTCCCCCCAGTTTATATACTGGGCGTGACATCACATGGTATGGAATATCCCTTTGGCCAGTTTGGGTCAGCAGTCCTGGCTGTGTCCCCTCCCAACTTCTTGTGCCCCTCCAGCCTTCTTGCTGGCTGGGCATGAGAAGCTGAAAAATCCTTGACTTAGTTTAAACACTATTTGGCAACAACTGAAAATGTCAGTGTGTTGTCAACATTCTTCTCATACTGAACCCAAAACATAGCACTGTACCAGCTACTAGGGAGAAAATTAACTCTATCCCAGTTGAAACCAGAACTGTTTTCAGCACAAATCCAAACCATAGCCTCATACTAGCAACTGTGAAGAAAGTTAACACTCTCCCAGCCAAAAACAGCACAGAAGTTTATTCTGAGACCTTGTAAAGATGGGTAACTGGCTACAGGGCTGCATGTAACAAGGAAAGGTCATTACAGCACTGGAGCCCAGCTCTGCCAGATCTCAGCACCAGGGTCCAACCATACGCAGCAAATCAGCACATAGCACACACTGGCAGTGGATAGATTTGCACAAATTTTACTGGTAATTAAATTAAATTAAATTAAATGGAATGTAAAAAGGGGAAAACTAATTAAGTGTGGTAAATATGATTGCAAGAGAGAATTCATTCATGAAAGTAGTGAGGCAAATTTATTTCTCATTTACAGTAATTTACCTTGTGTTTTGTGAGGGTAAGTTCAGTTGCAGACTGCTTTGATGGTAAGCTGATTCTCATTTAGCAAGGTGTCACCTTTAAATCAAAGTAGGCTCTTGAAATTAGTGAATTACATATTTAAATTAAGGATGTGATCAAATATTTTGACAGGAAGCCAATTTTTATAGTTTTCTGTTCAGCATCAGCGGGCATTTTCTATGTGTTGAAACTGAACTCTGTGCTTCTTCTAGCTCATGATGGTCTAAGGAAGAGATTTTACTCTCCTAATCAAATCTCTTACTTCTGAAGGTGTTGTGATCATTTCCCTGCATTAGCCTTCAAACCCATTTGTGCCGGGAGCTGGATGATAAGAGTCATCTTGCAGTCAAAACTCAAGTTTTGGAAAGGAGGAGTGCCTAAAGAGGCATTTATATGGCATGGGCAAAGGGGTTATAAAGTGTCTTTCACCGTAATATCTGCACTTAGTGAGTTTTGCACAACCAGCCTCCAACTGTTTGGTTTTCTTCCCTCCATCTGCAGCTGGACCTCAAATACTGTGTTCAGTTTTGGGCCCCTCACTACGAGAAAGACATTGAGGGGCTAGAGTGTGTCCGAAGAAGAGCAACAAAGCTGATGAAGGGTCTAGAGCACAACTCTTATGAGGAGCAGCTGAGGGAACTGGGTTTGTTTAGTCTGAAGGAAAGGAGGCTGAGGGGAGACCTTATCCCTCTCTACAACTACCTGAAAGGAGGTTGTAGCGAGGTAGGGCTTGGTGTCTTTTCCCAAGTAACAAGTGATAGGGTAAGAGGAAATGGCCTCAAGTTGCACCAGGGGAGGTTTAGATTGGATATTTGGAAAAATTTCTTCACTGAAAGGGTTATTAAGCATTGGAATAGGCTGCCCCGGGAAGTGGTTGAGTCACCATCCCTGGAGGAATTTAGAAGACCTGTAGATCTGGCACTTAGGGACATGGTTTAGTGATGGACTTGGCAGTGTGAGGTTAACGGTTGGACTCAATGACGTTAAAGGTCTTTTCCAACCTAAATGATTCTATGATTCCATGATTCTTAAAAATTGACCATAGTAGCTTATTAAGGCCAGAGGTGGCCTTTAGCTACAGTAGTAATCAACAGCTCTAACATCAGAATGTCAAAGAACACTGTTATTCATACTTCTTAGCCTGTCTGATATCTATTATAGGGGCAATCATTTTTATGTAGCTCCAAGTTCAGTGTCCCTAAGGAGTCCTATATAATGGGATTCAAAAGAAGTTTTAAAGATTTCTCCCTCATACAGTATATTTGTGTTAAAGCTGGGTGTAGCAAAGTGCTGTTAGGATGCTTCTTAGAAGTATTTAATAGAGAAACATTAGAAAAATCTTTTTTGTTGTTGTTAAAGAGCAGGTAAGGTTTTCCACCATTCCTTACTCCTCCTTCAAATCAAATGCAACTTTCTAAATACCCCTATTTAGGATCTTAGCTCAGAAAGCAACATGTATTGAGACCTGCAAAGATGTATCAAGTGGCTTACTGTCTGCAATCAATGACTTGTACTCTAGTACCCCTCCCAAATACTGGAATTTTTCTCTCACATTCATTATCAATGGTGTAGATTATTTCCTTCAGGCACATAGACTTTCATCTACCTCCAAATCCATCTTATTTTGTGGCAGTATATAACAATTGCCAGTGGACTCACTGTCAAATAAAATTTGCTTCTCATATTTCATATGTTGTTGTAGAGAAACACAGAACTGAGCAAATTTTGTGGTAACGATTTAGGTGTAGTACTCCACATGGTCAGGGAGCACCCCTTTCTTTAACTGGCCCTTTTACTGCCTTGTACTTCTGTTGATTTTATTTAGATTTTCTAAATGGGACAGGCACTAGCAGTCCCTGTGGTGTGCCATCAGACTCTCTCACCTCCTCTAACACATCGCTGCTGATCATTATCCTTTGTTTATAGAGCTTCTGCCAATTTTCCATCCTGTGACTGCTTATGTCTGAGGCAGTTTGAACCAAGTACAACAGGGAGCTGCTGTAACGAATGCCTTAATAAAATCCCCAAAGCAAAACCCCGTCGTACTCTTTGCATCTACTAATTTTGCAATCCAGTAGATGTGAAGTTTGTGCAACAAGATTTCTTTGCAAGTGCACATTGTTTATTGCTCAGATCTGCAGTCTTTGCTAGACGATTTGTAAATTTTGGCTCTAGGTATTGTTGATATTTTACAGGTGTCTGAAGTAATTGCGAGGACTAGTGGTGCTGTACTTGCTTTATTCCTCTGTGGCACGTACTGCAGTGCCAGTAATTTTAGTGAATATCCCGATGAGATTCACAGCAATGTACTTAAGGGCTGGTGGAGTTTTTAGGAACTGACATTAACGTGAGGTCAGAATTTCATCCCCTGGTGCATAAGTATTTATTTCTCATGTATTTTACAGTATATTTGACCTGAAAGACCTTTGTATTTGAGGCAGAACTCCCACACTGTTGTGCCTATGGTCTTATCAGCAGTTCTGATTCACTGGTTTTGTTGGTTACTCTGTTGGGTGTTTTTTCGTTACTCTTTTACAAATGGTCGGGTATAAGCAAAACAAACTTAATAGTGAGACACATAGGCAACAAAAATCCCTGCTGTTATTCCATGATCCCCCCACTCTGAGAGCTTCAATTACTTAATAGTATTTAGGCTCATGTACCGCTTTTCATCTTGAAGCACCTTATAAACTTTAATTAATTCCTATTACTGGTAAGCAATCTTTTGGTTTTTTTCCTCTTCCCAACCCCTGCTTCCCTCCACCCATCAAGACACACAGATCAATCTCCAGACCCTTCACTGCAATTGGAGCTGGAGTGACTAAGCAGTCAAAATAATTGCATCACAGGTTTACCAATCTGCTCTCCCAAAAAAGCCACCCGCCCTTTTCTTGATATTCAAGGCACAAAGGTTACAAGACTGAGAATAAGTTGGCTTAGTGTCACTGGAAGAGAGTAGGAGCACCATTGCTATGAGATGTGATGGAAATGTTCCCTAATTGGAATATTTCAGAATTCTTTTTTGTTTTCTCACCAAGGTCAAACAAGCTAACTTTTTCACAGTGCCAACATTTGCCTTAAAATAAAATATTCTTAACCAGCTCTGCCTAAAAACCCTTTGAAAATCCCAATTTCAAGCCCAGTAGTGCAGTGATATTTTTGCGTGACACTTCCTGTATTTGAGGAAGCATTTGGGTGTTTAAAATGTGAGCAGCTGGCTGCTGTACTGCGGTTATCACCTGTATTGTGCAAGGCCAGAGATAACTCAGTGTCAAGACTGAAATAAGACAGCCTCCTCCCTCACCTGCTGTGCAGTGCCAATATGTTAAGTAAATGTTTGACAGTAGGGTGATTTTATGTCATTTAAACCTTCAGGACAGCAGTGAGTGGTGGTTAACTGGTCTTCGGGTAATTCTTGTTGCAAAACCCAGCAGTGGCTGGAGTGTGGCTTTTCCCACTAGAAAGGAGTCAAACACAGCAGTGGCAGTTGTGCTTTAGCTGTGTCCTCCTGAGGGACAGCACTCAGCGTCCCCGTAACATCCAGAGCAAGGCTAAGGCAGAGAGCCCTCTAGAAGAGAAGGAGGAATTTCAGTTGTTCCTCCAGCAGTTTCCCATATGTAGGTGTGAAAAGCCATGAGGGACATGATCCTTTTATCCCTTCATTCAAAACTATCCAGCCAGCAAAAGATGCTGAAGAGGCTGTCCAGGTTTCAGCATCATCAGGACCCTTCAGAAGTAACTTAGGTAGCGACAGCAGCAGAAGCGGGCAGTTACTAAACCTGCTCTGGAGTCTGGAACTCTATCATGTAGCTGCCTTCAAGGTATGGGTTGGGGGCCCCAGAGTGAGGGCACACCTTTGCCCTTTGCATAAGCAGCCTCTGCTCCGCTCTCCCACCAGCTGCCTCACCACCATTCAGCTTCTTACCAGATCTCTCTCTCTCCTGCCAGAATTTGCTGCTCAGCTGATAGGACATTCCAGTTTATCTGGGCAAATCACCTTTTTCTCCCCTTCTCTTGAGATACGGACAACCTGATAGAGACCTGATCTCCTTGTGGTACAATCTTCTATCCTGTTGCAGTCCAAGTGAGAAATCAAACCAGTGGGATCGATCCAGCTGGGCAGTCCTGAGTAAATTAGGGAGGAGATTAGCTAGCTGAGTTATTGAATGAGGCTGATGGGGGGATTAAAGCATACCCTCTCCAGAAGCGAGTACTGTGGGTTTTTTTTGTCAGAGATAACTGCTAGTAATCTCTGCACTATTTTGAAATGTAATTTTCTTCCTTAGGAGGTGAATATTGGCAGAAATTAGTGGTTTGTGGAGTTTTTGTTTTCTGTGGGATTTTTTGAGAGGGGGGAGGTTAAGCAAAATCTCAATGGTTGCAGCTGCAAATTTGGACCTTCACTTTGTTCACATCTGAAAAACATAGCAGAATTAGGAAAGGAGGGTTCAAAACCAACCCAATTACAAAAAAGACTGTGTTCATAGATCAGACCAGAAGAGACAATTCTAACCATAGATATCAGCTTCCCATTTAAGCAGATCATGAGAGTTCAATATCTTAATTTATTTGAACAAGATCATCTCTTTTAGAAAATGAAACCAATTTTGAATTTAAAATTTGTAATGAGGAAAAGTCCATCATAAATCTTGGTATGCTTTTCCAAAGTTTTATACTTTCTTTTGAAAAATGTAACGTATTTCTAGTGTGAATATCATAGAGTTTTGGTTCTCATCATTAGATCTCTTTATATTTCTTGTTATCTTCATATGAGAAACTAAAGAATTTTTTCTCAGCCCTTTTAATCATTCTCACAGCTCTCCACTGTCTTTTCTTCAGTATATCTGCTGAATTTTCTTCACTTAGCACTGGAACTAGGTACCATATAGTTGCTGTAGTAATACCAAATGTAGTAGTAATATACTTCTAGGCAAGGTTCCTCCACCTCAACATCCAGGCATTGCATTCACTCTTTTGCCCCACTGTAACAGCTTGTATTTAACTAATTGTCCATCACACACCAAGCTATTTTCACTGCTTCTTAGAATGAAGTCTTCTGTCTGTAACACTTGGACTCAACCAGTAAAAGTCTCGGGTAGTACAACCATGTTCCAACAGCTAATATTAAGTTAGATTTAACCGTGAGCCAAATTTTTCTCTGCAATACCTCAGGCATGCTGACTGTAAAGTATTTGGAAGCTCCGGGTGCAGTGCCTCTACAGTTCCAGGCCGGCAAATTGCTCATGAACAGGTCACCTGTGCAGAGCTGTTCAGATGAGCCAAAAGCCCAAGACAGACATCATCTGACCAGTCTGTCTGTGCACTTTATCCCGGCATATGTGTGTTTGCAGTGGCCACTTTGCCAGGTGCCTAGCAAGCCAGGAAACTAAGTATCTAGAAAAGCAGAGGGTTACTATGAAAATGAAAGAAGCATGTGTCCTGTTTGACATTTCAGGTCAGATTTAGGATTTCACAGTCAAGTAAGAAAATGCAATATCGTATGAGATGTCCAGCAAACCATACTGTGGACTGACCGTACAGTCATTTTAAACTGAGGGTCCAGTGTGTAGGAGCATGCATGCCGTGCTCACTGCTTTGTGCTATTGACTGTCATCGTCGCTACCTCAGAAAAATATAGCACTGTATCACAGTCATTAAGCAAGAACTCTTTCTGACATGTCTTTTACTATTAATTCCAGGAACAGAGCAATGACTAGCTAATACATTCTTTCAACGCCCCCACTCGACAAGCAGGAATCATTTCCATTTTAGAAACAAAGACACTGAGGTAGATAGGCAGGCTGCAGCATGTCAAAGGATGTCGCCCACTGAAAACCTGCAGCATCTCAGGGTTAGAAACCAGGAATGTCCTTTTAACCGTTCTCTCTATGTGCTCCCCCCGACAATTTGCAGAGGGGACAGGGTATTTTACCATGAGGTCCAAATCTGAGGATTTAATTGCACCTAAGCAGACATATGAAATGAGTATGCTGAAGTGTGTTGCTGGAGAGGTCTGAGTGGGCAGTAGCAGGAGTAGCCCCAGAGTCACACAGGACTGAACACAGTGTTGTGTGGAGCTTTGATGGTGTTTTAGTAGGCTTTCTGTTCCCAACTTGATTGATTCCTGTATGCATAAACAGTGGGAGGACAGACCTCAGGCATTTGGAGAGTTTAATAAAGTAAATTCTTAACTTTTTGTTTGTTTTGAACATTAGGCATATCTGTGTGCGGGTGTTGGGAGCTTTTCATAACTTCTTAATGCCATTGAAGTTTTCTGTGTCAGTACATTTTGGCCAGCTCACAGAACTTCCTGTCTTTCAGCACAGAGAAAAAGGTGGAAAACTTTTCTCTGAAAAAACATTAAAACACCATCTTGGGACAGTGCCTTCATTGAGTCCTGAAGTAGCCACAGGGCTCAGCTGAGTTCCCCTCACTGTCCTTCCCTGTATGGTTCAAGGCTTTTCATGGCCTCTACTGTATCAGAAATGTTGCTGGAGGTGGGAGGGGAGAACTCTCAGCTCCAGCACTTCGACTGAAGAGCCTCCGAAAAGTTTTCAGAGGATGACAGCTAATAAGCGAAACTTTGAACCTAAATACAGACGTTTACCACATGGCTCCTGCTGAGTACAGACTCTGGAATTTGGCATTGCTGCCTTGGGCTCTCCAGGATTTCAACAGATGTAGTGCATTGATTTAATGTTTAAAAGGGAACCCTGCTGTGGCTTCCACAGCTTGTTTCATCACTTTAGAAATCAAGCAGTAACATACAAACAATACAAGCAATTTTGTGTTATAAACAACATCCAATGTTTAGGGAATTGGGATTAAAATAAAACGTCTTCAAGACTTTTGGCATTCCCCTGTCCTCCATCTGGAGATCATTTTCTTTTTCCAGACTCTTCCCATTTTTGTCTATTTCTGAATTTTCAGTATTTTCCTTGTAACTTGGAAATATCTTCAATTTGCACTTTTTTTTAACCACACACTTACCTTGACAGGGCTTGTTGTTTGCCCCAGATAGTTCAGAGCTAATAAAAAGGCTAACTTCACACATATGACAGCACAGTGTTTGTGCAATGAGCACACCACAGTGCTCAGTGTATTGTACAATACTCATATGCAATAAGACACAGAGCCCACAATAAGATCATTCCTGTGTTAACATCCATGCTTTTGTTTATACATGCTTGGGACCTGATGCTTATACTAGGCTCTTTCAGTTTGTATGTGGTATGGGGAGGAGGTCATCATGCTTCTGAAAACACTTCTAGAAACATAACAGAGCAGAGATTTGCTAAATCTTTTTACCATTTGCTTTCAAGGATTTGCTTTCAGAAGCATTCAAAGGAATTTGCAGAAATAAATCTAGGTTCCTTTACTTCTACTTCTGTGTCATTGACATGATTACACTTCCAAAGAAAAATAGTAGAGCTAGAAAAGAGAAGGGCAGATAGGGTAGTAAAAGATACGGACCACCTTCTGTGTTGAGCGTGACATGAGGTTTTGTTGAGCATTACATGAGGTTTTTAGCTTAGAAAAAGACAACTGAGTGCAGATGAGATAGAAAAGTATAAAAATCATGCATGGAGTAGAGAATGTGACTAGGAAAGAATAATTTACCATTTCTCATAGTTCAAAAAATAGGTGGCAAATCTGAAAGAAATTAAGAGATACTTCTCCAAACACAATGTAGGTACACTATGAGCCTTACTGCCAGAAGGTGTTGTTAATGCCAAAAGTTCACCTGGATTCAGGCTAGACCTGTTCATGGGAGTAAACCCCACCAAAAGCTATTAAACATAAAAGGTACTATCTCCGGTTCTGGAAATTATTACCCTGTGTATCTTTGAAAGCTGAAAGAGTTTGTCAGGGAAAAAGTGCTATACGCTTCTTCCATTCTCTTACTCTTCCATCTGCCATTCAGCACTGTGGAGACAGAATACTGGGCTGTATCCTGCTGTGAAGTTCAGCTATTGTTATGTTTCTAGTCTAAAACTTCATTTCCTTCAACTTAGCTTCTTTTCTCTTTTGTTCCTGCAGTTTCTATCGCTCTTCAGTTTTTCCATCTACCAAGCCATACTTTTTGCTGCCTTTACTACCTCTGCTATTTTCTACTTTAAGTCATCTTCAGAAATTAATTTGTTTGACCTCCAGCAGATCTTTTACTTTGAGACCTAGAAAAGACTTTAGCAGCTTGACACCCATCTAAATTTTCTAGTTATCAATGATCTGGGGGTCTAAGAATGAATTATCTCAAAGAGCACTTGGAGTATTCACTCCCTGAAAAAGAAGTTTTGTTTAAGGAGTCTCTATCCAATTACCAAAGAAGTGTAATATGCAAGAATTTGGTTGTTGCTACTATTTTACTTGTTCCAGTGCTTGTTAAATTTTTATGCCTTTAGGTGAGGGGTGATTTTTAAAAAGCGAGGTGTTGTGGCTGCAATATTGGGCACAGTGGGGATCATGAAAAATGCCAGATGGAACAAAATTATTCTGATTTTTGATCCACAAAGAGCCTAACTGTCAGTCATGCTGAGCATCCAGCAGCTCCCATTGAAATCAGTGGCCCCAGGCCAATCCTGCTAGAACTGCTTAGTTTAGTTTGCTGGATTGACATTACTGCTGAACCTGCCTTGCACCACAGCTGAGCTTTAAGAATACAGAGAGAGATGATAGTGTCAATAAAATAAGGAGATGCAAAGAAACCTTGGGAAAAGATGAGAGATGGATGCCCCATTGTTCCTTCCTTTTTCTTTTGAAGCTCCTTTGCATTTTTCATTCAAGTGCTGAGTCTTTTCTGTTTACCACTGCTCTACTCTGTCAGCTGTATTTTGATTTAGTAGGACCTGGCAGGAAACATAACTGATTTGGAAATATAAATTTGCATCTCAGGTAGTAGCAGTCTAACGTCATACTTGCTGAATCCTTTGCCTGTTTTGTAGCACATTCTTATGTCAGATTATGGGGGAAAAAAATCATTGTGATCATACTTGGTTGTGGTACACTGGAGGGCATGGCTGCAAGCAGCGGAGCAGTTCCTAAAAATACACTTAGGGTTCACTCATTAAGTTTATTCAGGGGATTATTTAGTCTTCTATTTTGGTTTAGAGTATTTTTCAGGCAGCAGTTTGGTTTTATTTTGAAGTACATCAAAGCTCCAAATCAAAACACACCTGAAATTGAAATAGCGAACTTCAGACCCAAATGTAAGATTATTTGGATGTTTGTATCCATGTCTGGATTTAGCCCACTCTTGAGAACAGTGGAGCTGTGATGCAGATTCAAAGTCCAAAAAACCTAATGATTTTATTTCAGTCTATCTCTGTATTAAAATAGCAAAATAATTACTGATATGTTTAGAAGAATAAGCATAAATACTCTGTTGAAGGTGGTCTGTTGCTCTGTCTGCATGAAGATAAACTGCAGAACAGAAGGATCCTTTCAAAAGGTTCACAAGCAATGGAGGATACATAAACTTCAAAGAATGAGGATGAGATAATAGAGAAGAAGGAAACAAGGAAAATAACAAGGGACCTGAAAACTTTGGTCACTGTGTCTTGTGGATATAATTCTTTTTCTATTTTTATGGATGCACTCTAAAGTATTAACAGTTTCAGCTGGCTATTAACAGAAATGTAATCATATGCTCACCTGTGAACAGAGGGACATAAGTCTGCAATTCACTTGAAGCATATCATGAACAGAATGCTTTCTTTGAAAACTGATCTTTTAGCATAAGCTGGTTTGAGTTCTGCCATCTACATGGTAAGACCCTTACCTGAGATGATACCATAATTCCATGGAAATCTTGCAAAAGCATTAAAGTGGTGGATTACGCTTTCAGAAGGTTAGATTGTGCCCTTCCATATTTAAATTGCTTACAAACATTCTGTTCAAGCTTCTAGCAACACCTTTCAGTCTGGCCTGCAATGCATTTAGGTTTGTGATGTATTAGTCTCCTATTTTGTGTTGCATAGAATGGTGATAGCTGGGAGAAAAGAAAAATGGTAGCAGGAATAGGAATGGGAAGCTGGAAGTGAGTGCTAGGAGCATTGCAGGTGTTTTCCCATGTGCAGTCTGTGGGAGAGGCTAAGGCTGTTAATAATGGCTGTGGATAGTTATTATTGTCAAAGATAAGCAATTAAGCCTGGACTGCCCAACATCTCGGCCCCATACATAAACCGTATGTGGAGGTCCAAGAAGTTTAATTGCTGCTTTGCACCATATCCACAAATGTCAGTTACATGCCTCCTGCCATATGGCAGAGCTGCATGGTAGTGCACTGTCTGAAGATTTACAAATGCGCTGCCAGCCCAGGTGCGTGTTTTCTGTGTGCTAGAGATGAGGCAGTTGTGTCAGGAGAAGGCTGGCCAGTAAAGCCAGCAGATGGGCTTGTCCTTGGAGTAAATCAAGCAATGAAGCCAGGTGGCTGAGAATCCCCAGCTGGCCACCTGTAGCTAGGGAAGGCCTGTCTGGAGAAGCCAAACTTGAAGCTTTATCCCTGAGTTTTCGGAGGCTTATATGTAGCTCCATGAGAGACAAAAGGGAAAACAAATGGGAATTAGCATGATAGCAGGCTAATATTTTGCCAGGCTGTTTGCTTTGCTTTTTGATGTCACATAACATCATGAACAATTTCTCCAGATGGTCAGGCCTCCTTCCAGCTGTCCTTTGAGGGTGGACTATAGGAGAACGGGATCTTCTGGCAAGTAATTGCAGCATAGGAAGCCTATACTGGAATCTCCTAACTGTCCATTTGCAGTTTTTAACTGCCAAACTTGAACAGACTACTTTGAGTTTGCTTGTACCAATTTGCAGCTTGGTGGCCAAGTTCAGCTTGGTCTCTAGCCAGTGATTACTCCAGGATAACTATTTGCCTTAGCTTTTTGTCAGCCTTCCTCTGTGGCCTGGAAAAGGTAGTCAGTGCAAACTGTTATTGTCACAATGTTGTTAATGAGTTTTTACTCCAGTGGGAGGCACTAAAAAGGTGTGTTTTCACCTAACTTTAGTAAGTGCATCTACATATGAAACGCAGATGAGAGGAGATCTGTGAGAGAATGAGTGGTTGCTTAAGCCAATTTACAGTATTGATAGCTGGCAGATAAAGAGATGACTTGTTCAGGACTAGTCTTTGTGTTATACCAGTTTGGATTTTATTTTTCTACAGCAAACAAGCAATTTACATTACCAGGTAGTTTTTCCTTTTGTGGGAGACATGATGCAGCCTTTTCACTAGGTGGCCTGTGTTTTGAACATTCAGAACAATCACTCAGGGTTTTTTCTGACTCTTAGGTAGCTAAATGTTTCTATATATAACAATCCATCCCTCCGGCCTCCAGGAGTGGCTGTTGCCAGTGCAAAGCCAGGCACAAATCCTGAAGAGAGGAAACAAAATAAGTTCTCTATACTGTATGCATGTATGAACCCTGAACTTTGCAAGTATTGTGAACTCTTCACATGGTCAAGTAAATGTGCTGTCTCCTTTTAAATGCTCCAGCCGTATTGGTTGCATTGACATACTATACTTTGACTATTGCTCTGGCTGATGCTTGCTCTCAGCACTGAGTCTAGAGCTTGGAAGACGTACTCACCAATAAACTGGCCACTGTCCAGTGAAGGGGGGTTTTTTGTGTCTGCCTGCATGGGGTTATTTGTCTCTGTAAATGTGTGCTCGATTCGGTGCTGACAATTCCCACAGTTTTATGATACGGCTCAATATTTAGCACTGGCCTAAGAGCCAGACCTGGGGCACTGTGTGAGATGTGTAGAGGTCTTATGATTATAAATATGAAAAGGGGTGTTTTCCATTCTCTTGAGTACAGTGGATTGGAAACACCAAAAGGTAAAAGCAAAATTCCTTGAAATTGTTCTTTTTAAAAATTCTCTCACATGATTTTTGGGTGCGTGACATGGTTTCTTGCTGCCTGAAGTTGACAATACTGCATTCATCTGTTTTCAGTGAAACCGTGGTCAAGTCAGAGTCTGCCTTGGCAATGCCTGCAGCTCTGAGCTCCATTATGCGCTGATGCATCACAGATTTAGCAGCACAATGTTACTTGATGGTGCTTTCTGCTCACTGGCTTGGGAAATGGCTTGCACTAACCCGATCATACATCAGCTGCAGCTCATGCTCAACAAAAGTGATGCTACTGGATGCAGTGGCTTTTGGGGCAGAAAAGCACTAACGCAGGGAGATGCTTCCCGCCAGTTGACCTGGCTGATGAAGCACAACCGCACTTCCAGGGAGTTTGTTAACTGCCTCTCGTGGCAGTGTAATTTGTACCAGGTGCCAGGAGGACGAGAGCTGAGAAAGGTGGCCAGTGGGTATGGTGTCTTGTGTAATAAAGATAGCGAGCACTTAAAAACAGGTCTTTCAGCCACGCAGGGAGGTTTTTACTCTCATGAGGGGAGATAGAGAAGCTATTAACCTGCCAGCAGATTCACAGGTTTGAGCCCTGAAGGATCCACAGGGATAATCTAATCTGATTTCCTGTATAATATAAACTGTGGAATTTCCCTGGCTTAATTCCTGCTTCGTGCTCACCCTGTATGTCAACGAGAACACGTTTATCAGAGAGGTGTCCGACTGCAATTTAAATACCTCCAGCGACGGCAGCGCCCTCGCAGACCCCGACACACGGCCGTCCGCCGAGGGGCAGGCGTGGGGCAGCGCCG
>NW_010972609.1:8491227-8599521 GCF_000737465.1 Haliaeetus leucocephalus
CGGGGGCCGGGTGGGGGGGGGGGGGCAGGTTCTGCTCTCCGTTTTAATAGGAAATTCAGAAACTACCTCTTTGTTTACCACCTTATCAGAAGCTTTTGATGTGACGTTTCTCCCAGTGACATAATTTTAAATTGAAAGTCCGACCGCTTTTCAGTCCGAATCACTATGATACTGGGAAGCATGAGACAAGCTAATAACCTGATGACGATGGGGAGCATAGATTTCCCAGGCTGACTGCATTCGTTCCCAGAAGGTTTTTGCAGATGAGAGTAGCAGTTAAACAAATGTTTGTCTAAAAAGACGTGCCATGTCCTTGGTGGTGAAAATCGGGCTGCAGAGGGAGCTAGTCTCCTCCGTATGCCTTTTCCCTCTCAGTTGCTGTGATCCCTTCAGGTTGTTAATGCCACAGAGACAGGACTGCTGAAAATCCAGTTTCTCCTGAATATATCTTGTGTTGTTTCCCAGCGTGACTGTTTTCCAGGCCAAGTTTGAGGATTGAGGCTGTTTGTCTGGGATTTCATTACAACAGAGTGGGTGAAACAGTAGTTTTGAGCGATGAGCCAGTCAGCCAGAGGTATTGGCTGAGCACTGCAAATGTGTGCACCAACACCACAGTACAGGTCTAGAGGGTCTGATGCAGCCTAGGATGTATTGGACAGCTGCTGCACAGATGGTGAGTGCTTGCAGAGTAAATATGATGCAGTCAGAACTAGTCAGACTTACCGCACATGCTCATATTTCTGCACGGAAATACAGCAACTCAGGGATCCGCTGAGGACCACGGTGACAAATTAGTTTGAGGATCATAGAGCTAGTATAGCTCAGCCCTTTGGTGATCTCCGGGCAGCCCGCATACGGCAGAGATTTGCAGTTGTAAAGCCAGTTGTACTCAAAGTGCTCTCCGCACTCATGGTTGTTGCTTCGCCTTTTGCTCCTGCCACACAGTAGTAGCAACTTATGTCCCTTGACTTAGAGTATGGCTACTCCACAGCCCCAGTTTGAAGCAATGTGTTTCCTTCACTAGCTCTTAAAAAACAAAAGGAGCATAAAGCGAAGAAAACCGCTCTCAGCTGGGCAGCTCTCAAGCTGCTCTCTTACGGGAGGTGGTGGTGGCTGCCAACTCCATGTCCTAGTCTGGTTTTGCATCTCGTGGTCTGATCAAGCAGAAATCTGGGCAGGACAGAGTGTGTATCAACTCCCACCTCATGGCAGGAGGTAGCACTTAGTTTTCATCTGGCTTTGGTTGCTTGGCCCTTGACTGCGTGCCTGTGTACAAAATGTTTTTCATCTATGTGGATTTGGATTCCTCTTCACCATGGAAACACATAAAATGTCAAGTGAGCAAAGACTGATAATGCCAGCAGTAGAGAATAAGATGCAAAGATTTTGACCCGCGTGTCCTCAGTTTGGTGGATGCTGTTACTGTTTGATGAGTTTTCTGTGGCCCATGTGAAATGATTCAGTGCTGTAAGGTCAGCTCCTACTTCGTCTTCCACTCTGCAGCCAGCAGGCAATTGCAAGGCAGTACACTGGGATCGGTATCATCTCTTTATTTCTGAGGCATGTTGAGCAGAAGTGATTTGCCAGTGGTCACGCAGGTGGTCAGTGGCAGAGATGAGAGTAGATCTCTGTATCTTAGCCCTAGTCCGGTGCTGTAGCTACCAGACTCTGCTCGTCTCATGGCTCTGCACAGGTAAGCACGGCTACAACCTGTGCCAGGATTTCAAAATCTTCCTGCATATTTTTCCTGCATAAGCAAGCTGATAGAACCTCTTTTCCATTTTGTCTCAGTCCCATGGCCAGCAAAACATAATTTTGCTTTGTCCTTTTTAACCCCCATTTAAACTTTTGCTTAACAGAGTTGAAAAAATAATCTATTTGTCAGTATTTATCATAATCTAGTTATCTGTTTATGTCTATTATAACTATTGAAAGCAAAGGCTCTAATGAAAAAGTAAACAGTTTTAGAAACAGTTTGTTTCTGGCTGTGGTATTAAATATACGTGAATAGAAACCCAAATGCAAAGGGCACAAGGAGTTGAAATGCGAGTCCATCTCCGTCATGTTTTTAAATTAAACATATTTCTCTGCATTGCCCCAGGCTTTGGCTGATGGGTAGGGTTTCAGTAACAGAAAGTCTGCTCAGCACAGCTAGAAGCACTCACGGCACCAGGAATCCTCGGCACCTGGAGGTGGGGGAGAGCGCTTCTGGCACCAGACTGCTCCCCAGCAAAGGGAGAATGCTGTACTGGATCTGCACCACGCACTGTACCGAAACAAAGCCTCTCAGCATCTGTGGCAGGAAAGTCACCAATTGCCATATGTCACTCTGCTGTGCATATGTTAAGTGGGCCCAACCAATCGCATTTGCACATTCTCTGTGTGACTTGTTGTCCCACACAATGAGTGCCCTGTTGTCACCAGCGCTAATGCTATGCAATCTGCTTTGCCGTAGTGCAGCAGGCAGCTCGCCTTTTCCTATCGTAGCACATTTTGCCACATAAGCGTGGCCCTGGTATCGCCGGATGCTTTGCAATCTGTTGCTCTGCCGAGTGCAAGCCCTGCTGTCACGTTTGCTGCAGCCTGTTGGGCTACAAAGGAGCAGGCGGGCTGCGGGCAGGGACGCGCTCTGCTCAGCTGCCGTCTCAGAGCTGTACAGCCCCTGTACGGTGTCTGGGCTGCTTGGCAAGAATCAGTCACATAGCAGGAGTGACGGGTGCTGGTAACAAGCTTCTTAGCTCTATTGTCCATAACTAATCATTCCCGTCCCTTAATGATTTTTACTTGTATTTGCTTGGTGCATAACAAGCACATCCCAGACTGCAACTCAGTCTGACTTGCACAAAGGGAAGAAATGGGATACTTTCTTACGTTACTCAAAGCACTTCTTACACAAACAGCTGATACAGGCAAGGTAGAATAGTGGCCCAATGCTTTGCAAAGAAACAGAGCTCATTGCAAGAGTTTCTTCAGAAACTCTTTGTGTACCACCTTTGAATTCAAGTCTAGGAGACCTATAAGGCTTTCATGCTGTGAACTTCACTGAAACAAATCTTTCAGTGGCACAGCCTTGCTATGGATTGCAGGCTGAACTTTTGCTCAGAGGAGCCCCAGGAAAATAAATACATGCTTCTGAAGTATTCACATACCATAAAGGCCTTCTGCGGGATACAGTTAATGATGCTAGGCCACCTGTTGACCAGTGAAGATGTGATAAAGTATTGAAAAGCTTGTGCTTTCAGATGTAGCACCAAACCCACTAGTATCCATTTGGAGATTGTACTCTGTAGAATAATGTGTATATATGTGGAACCTAAATTAGGGCTGGGAGGACAGTTTTAATTTAGGCATGCCCTAAGACTAGGTGCTTGGTTCCCAGACTGTAATTCCTTATTGTAGCTTTCCTCAATGCAAAGCAGTTGGCCCTCTTGCCTGTAGTGTCTTTTGACATACAACTTCTATAAAGTCAGAAAAAAGCCCTGATTTAGCAGTGTAATTTTATAACATTCACACATCTGTTTCCACCAAGGGCTTTGAAGCCCAGTAAAATGGATAAGATAGAAAAGGAAAAAAAGAGACAAAGAAAAAAAACCCGCCTGTAGAAATATGATTAATGCCCAGACCTGTCTGTACTTGTTAAAATGTGCTAGAATGACAATGTTAACAGCTTGGCCAAACATCAGAAAATCACTACTTCATCTGACGCTATTAGCTGAGTTATTCAGTAAAGGCAGAGCTGGAAAAAATAGTGATGCCTCCCTGGGCCTCAGGGTGGAGCGGCAGAGAGATCTCACACGCGTGACTAAGAGATGTTAATGAGAGTCTGGCCCCTTACGCAAGCTGCCCCACGCTGCTGCCACCCTGTCTTGAGTGGCCTGGTACCACTGGGCCTGGAAAGCTTTCTGTATCTCACCAGTCAGTAATTTGGAAAGTGTGTAACAGGAGGGGGCCTTCCTGGGCAGCGCTTCAGAAAGAGACAAAATGCCACTTTATATTTCGCTTGTAAGACTATGTTCAGGCTGCACAAGAAATGGCCAGGGGGAGTCGCCAGCCACCCCGAGAATGGCTGTGTGCCTGATAGTCGCTTTCAAATGTCCCACTTCCCTGATTTTTAAACAGGAACACAAATCCCCATCAGTTTTTGTGGTACAACTAGGACAGTTATATTTCTACAGCATTGACACCAACAGCGGGATCTGTCTTTTTTGGTGTTTATCTTTGCCTGTTCAAAGGCACGCCTTTGGGGTGGGAAAGAGTTGATATTTGGATTTGTGCCTCACAGTTCTAAAATACTGTGCGCTGCCTTCGGGTTACAGGCCCCATCATGTCTGCCTTCCAGTGAGGCACGACTCTCACCCGCCTGCCTGAGAGAGGGGGAGATCTGCTGGGTTGTGTCTGTGCTAAATCCTGTCTAGCCAAGTGTCCTACCCTGAGCAAAGAGTGACGCAGAAGAGGGAGTCTGTGATAAGGCCAGAGGTGCTTTATACTGCAGCTTCGCATTTCCTGGAAATGTCTCTAGGAATAAAGGACAGTGCTTTAAACAGCACTTGCCGTAGGCTTGTACTTCATTATGTTCTTCATGCAAGGACACATTGAAATTCAGTTCAAAGAGAGAAGGAAACCCATTTTGCAGTAACCAGAGATCAGATTATTTGGTAAGCACAAAAGCCTTTTGAGTAATAACTTTTCTGTGGAGAGTCAGATGTTTTCTATATGCTTAGCAGTCTTAGTTTCCCTTGAACTGTATAATTCAATTGAGGTGCCTCAGCTTTTAAACCATCTCATGCCAATGTATCACAGCACAGCTGTATTCCTGGACTGGCAAAGTCACCGAACATCTCTTGCAAGGCCAGTAGCTGCCACATTTGGCCTTGATCTTCTTCGGAGGGATACAAGGATAGCCTGACTGACTAAAATCCAATTCGGTCTCCTCCAGTGACCTATGTTCAACAGTAGCTGGAAGCAAGGCTGGAAGTAAATTGGTGCTTTAAATTTCCATTTATACTACTCTAGAAGCACATAGAGGTCTCCAGGATAGACAGGGGGCTCTGTTATTTTATGTGCCCTGTGATATAGGATATCATATAGGCCGGGCGATAGAGAATTCAGATCCAAGCCAAGAGAATATATGGCTTACTCTATTGGCAGTGATGCAAAGAAATACAGAGAAATAAGCAATTGACCTGAAATAGAACTAAAAATTAGAGGGTTTTTTTTTAAATGTTAACTTTGCTGTCTCAGCAGAAGCCAAGAAGCCAATATGTTATGGTAACTAGTACAGTTTTCTTTCTTTTCAGCAGAGCTGAATGTTTAGTTGCTTTAGCAACTGAAAGTGACAGGTAGGATGCTGCTGGTACAGGGAGAGCTTTGGAAGAGAATGGAAAAGACAATGCATTACAGTTGCTTATACATTAGTAGTTCCCTAAAAATACATATAGACTGAGGTAGTAGATACAAGCTATTCCCAAGTACCGAACTGTGCTGCTGAACCAGACCATAGAGAGAAAGGGGAGGAGGATGAACATGTATTTTTTTGTGGTAGTTGTTGAGGTGGGTCAAATCTTTCCAACCTTGGTGCCTAATTTATGTTGATGGATAATTTTCTACATTATGCATTCAGACTGTGTGCTAGAGAAGACTGAGAAAACCAAATATCTTACCAAACCCTGCTCACCTTGTGCTGAGGGTCCCACTCAATATTCTGTTAATTAGGCAGGAAGGGATCAGCACATCTCCAAAGGAGACTCAGAAGGAGTTGCTGTTCGTAGTTATTCATGATGAATGCTGCAGGTGTTCTTTTTGAACACAGATCCAGAAAGTAGAAGGGAGACAACCTTCAAGATTTACAGCAGATCAGAGGAAGGTCAGTGGCTGGCAGGAATATGGGAGGGGGGAAGAAAGGTGAGAAGTTTCTGTTAAAAACAACAGTGACCCTCTCTACCTGCAGGTCACCAGCATCTTTAAATTGGTAGTTCTTTTCTCTTGTGCTAATTAGTAGGGGCTACAGTGGAAGTGCATATTTTGTCAGCTTAAATTCAGTTAGTCAAGAAGGTAGACTGTGCCTTTTAGGTATTCTTTTAGGGTAAACTCTTCTCATTAGGCACAATATATTATCTAGGGATCCATCCTTCACTCACTTGAGATAGTGGAAAATTTCCTGTGTCCCAGCTGGGATCACAAGTGCATCCAGAAAGATGAAGAACAGAGGCCTGTGGCTTTCCAGGATATCCTAGCATTGAGTGCACACATAAACAGAGCACACTGGACAGATGGGTCATGATTTGTTTGCACTACCTATATGTCCTATATATCTCTATGTTTCTTATTTATCTGTATATATATTTATTAATTCAAAGACCATTTACAATGATTCCCTTTATTTAAACATCCTTTAGATTCTATCTGCTTGTTTGTGCCTCCAGGAAAATCAATCTGTGTAGGGTACAGAGCACAGCTGTAATAAAGGAGAAAGAAATAAAATAGACAGTGAAATACGACATGCTCTCTCCAGAAGGGAAAGTAGAAGCCTCAAGCCAAAGTCCAAAGGTTACGTACTGTGGTAATGGTCTTATCTAACCTGGTTATACCTAGTACTTGCAGGTAAACAGATTGAGACATGCCGCAGTCATGAAATGACAACAGCAAAGCCTGATGAGACTCACTGCCACCCCATGCTCTACATTAGATTGCATTGCAGCAGCAAGCACCAGAATCCTTCAAGGTCTAGTTGTTGTCTTAGGGCCGTATCCTTCTCTTGGGCATCCCCAAAGATTTGGGACACTTCAGTGGAGGGTCTGAGGGGAAAATCTGGAACATGCATGAGCCTCTTGGGCTCCTGGCTGAGGGACTTTTTCAGATGTTCAGATCACAAAGTGATACTTCATATAAGCACAAACCCCAACTTTGTTATCATATGGAGGCTCAAATCCAGTTATTGTAGGGATTGATACAGTCTTGAAATGAGCAAGAACGAATGTTTGTTTTAAAGACATTTGGGGTTGTATCTTGGGCTGTATCTTGGTCAGACTTTCAAGCTTTTTTGTTCACTTGCTGGCAGAGAAGTTTCTACTCTTTTGCCTCTTACCATGGCCTCTCTGTATGGCTGGCATTTCCTATACGATGTGGGGCTGTGCACACTCTCAGTACTGAGGCTGTTTCCTAGTTGTCAGCAGAGCTGAGCAGCAGATACTCTGAGCCCAGAGTCCCAGCTTTTCATCAGGTACTTTTCTAATGGCTGAACAGTATCTTTGTGTTTAACCTTTGAACAGGATGTTTAAATATTATACATAATTCCTCTTTTTCTGTTTGTTAAAGAAACTGGACACACCACCTCCCCCCCCTCCCCCCATTACATGATTACATGCCTGTTGTCTGGGGACTACAAGGGTAACAAACCATCCACACTGCACAAATCTCTAAATTACATTGTGCAGGTATCAGTGTCCATAGATCTCCTTTGTAATCGTGACCATCTCTTACGCATAAATACTTGTCTGTCTTGTTAACAGGCAGCCGAAAATGAGCTCCAGATGACGAGTTGTTTTTTCAGCCATGAGCGTGTGTTTGGAGAGCTGTTAGTCTTACCACTTCCCTGTTCCCTCTGTTTTGCAGACACAAGCACACCACGCTGCCTCCTACCACCACACACTCTTCTAGCAAGGAAGAGCTGGTTGCTGGAGCTGACAGACCACTTCACAGGTCCATACTGTGCAGCTCTATCTCCATAGCTTTTATCTCCTTGCTCCCCTCGACCTCCCATCTGCCTCCCTTGCAGGGAACCTGTGGGCAGCCCTGATCCTGAACTCTCCACCCCCTCCCAGATCTTTCTTATCTGTAAATCTGTCTACTGCTGCATCCACAGCTTTCCCATGCATTTCACAGGCACACCCGAGAAAGCCTAATTTGTGCAGTAACTTCCGAAGTTGGCAATGGTCACTCGCAACTACCCACCAATTGAACATGCAGAGCTCTGCACCTGTTCTTTCAGTATTTCAGGGACTGTCTGATGCTCTTCTCCCCTTCCACACTCAGTGGTTTCCTACCAGGTTATTGGCCATATTCTTATTAATTCATATCAATGAGCATGCTGTATGCTTTCCTCAGTCTGGTTCTCTGGGTTCATTTCTCTTTTCTTTTATACTTTTCCAGCTGCCTCCAGTTCATTAACACTGACTTTTGTCTCTGCTCTTTTAAGTATCTGACCAGAGGTAGTGGAAAAGCCTCCTCTGCAGTTCTCTGAAATGGTCTTTACCCTATCTCTTGCTTCATCAGCTTCATCTTCAAATCATGGCTAATTCTTCCTTTCCGGTAGTATTCAGGTACCTTCAAACTAACTTTCTCCACTGTGCTTGTACCTATTCCCTTGGTGCTACAGTTTGCAGGGGTAGACAGTTCTCTTCCCACCTCCTCCCAAGCTGAGAAACCACACTGGCCTAGAGCAGGGCACATGGAGAGAGCCTGCCTGACCGCCCGTGGCCACCCTGTTTGTCTCCTCTCAGTGGCTCTTGAGCCCTTAGACTTGCTCTCTTGGAGTGGCCGTTACCTTTGTATCACTTCCAGCACTGGTGTTCTTAATGGGAAGATGTTTTGTTTGCGTGGAAAAAAATGCTAAGCTGATGCCATAGTTGTGTCTGAGTGCTCTGCATGCCCTGCAGTGCCTCACCCAGAGTAAAGAGGAGTTGTGAGCCTGGTGATCCTAGTCTCAAGTAATAGCCTTTCCGAGAAGGGAACAGTTGCAGAAAAATTCTGCAAAAATGGGGGGTCTCGGATCTCGAGACCCCCTGTTCATGTGTTAGTTCACTGCCCACATGACATTGTGTCCTTTTGTTGGCTGGGAGATGGGTGAAAGAGGGCAGGAAAGCCAAAAGGTTTGGAGTTTGCTTGTTACTGCACCACATCTACCCGCTCCTTCACGCTTATCCAGAGCCTATCGCTGGAGAGTCTTGGGGCGCCTCCCAAACATTACTCACCACCACCTCCCTCAAAAGGGGAGATCATTGGAGGAGATAGGGGAGCATGAACCCTGCTGAGACTAGTGTTCTGTCTCCCACATTATTGCTGTAAACTCTGGAGGTGAACTGCACTGTTGAGTTTCCACCCATCATGATGTTCTGATGATAAAGCTTAGACTAAACCCTATTAAAAATACAATACAGTAATAGTAAAACCAATACTTATATTTTACAATGAAGCCATCAAATTTTCTGTGCTGTGGAATGGTGTAATATGTGTGCAATGTGGTTGAATCTAGTACTTCATTGCCTGAGTTTGTCATATGTGGGTTCAGTTTAAAACTAATGGAAAGGCCAAACATCATGAAGACACAGGTATTCCCCACCTCCATCCCCTTCATTTAATGCAGAGCTGCATCAAAAAGGAAGTGTTCTCATAGTGTACTGAAGGGAACAGTTATAACCTGAATGCTGTTCTTGTACATTTTGCCAAGTATGATGCTCACTAGGAAGTTCAACATCACAGGTGAAAGGATAAGAAACGGCAAGTATCTTGGAAAAAAAAATTCTCTGATAACACTGTAGAGAGCATGTGATCTTAGCAGAAAGGAGTTTTTAGAAGTCTGGAAAAAAACCTTATTCTTTGGGCTCTGCCAATGAAAAAAATTGAGAAGGATCTTTAAATATGGCTAATAAACTTACATGCTTGGGGCAGGGAAAAAAAAAATCAGTTTGTAGTTTGTTAATCCACTGGCAAAGTCAGTTGCACCTACAGGTCAGTGCTCTGTTCAAACAGAGAGTAAGTCTGAAAGCTGCTGCCATATTATGTCTTTGCTGAGGGTCCAGAAAGCAAAGTATTAAGGTGCGTTGCAAGGTAAGCATGAGTAGTGAACTAATCCCCTCTTTGAACTCTGTAAGTAAGAGAAATGAAAAGGGTCATGTACATATTAATCATGGCTCCTGTACCATTTGCTCTGATGGCCCCAACCACCATCCTTAGTGGGATGTTGACTTTACTAGAGTTAGGGAAATCTATAATGCCTAAGGCTCCAAAACTGCTCCGTGCGTGTGGACATCTCTAACAGCTGATAAAGATATTTGGAAGCAGACATGAAAAAAAGCTTTTTTTTTTTTTTTTTTGGCTTTCTGCTCCAGTTTAATAACATCAAGGTTACCTGTTTATGCTCTCACATTTAGGATAGAGTGAGGGGCATGGAAAGCAACATTTTTGAAATTCATCAGCCTAAACCTATAGTGGACGCTGTGCACGCACCCAAACCCACACATATGTGGAAGGAAGCTACCAGTGCTGGATAAATTGAGACCAGTCACTTGCACTCAAGTGTCTGCTCAGCTGATTGTTTCAGATACTCTTCTGGCTATTGCTCATGCTCACTCCCTCTTGCTTGCTCTCTGTTTTCCAACCAAAACCAAGCTGACAGCTCTTCATCTATCAGGGAGACTACAGGGTGCCTTGCTGCTGAGATTTTGGGGCTTCATCGATTCTCCACAGTGAGGCACACAAGAATGGAGGTCTGCAGCAGCCCTTTCCCTTAAGCTTAAAGAGGATCTGTCCCAAAACTGGAAAGGGCCACTAAGAAGCAATACAGGAGGGGAAAGAAAAAAAAAAAAAGGAGCCAATTCTATTCACTGACCTAGAAGGTGCTATTTGTCTGTTTTGTTTGTTTTGTTGCAGCCTTTTTCTTAGTCTTAGGTCTCCCTCCTTCTTCTGATGGACTTTGTTCTTGTTGGTCTTCAAATGTTCCTTTTCCTTTCTTCCTATTTTCTCCTGTCCTCAGCTTTTCATTTTCTTTGAAAAGCAATACCCTGCTACTCATTTTTTGACAGTCACTTACACTCTGGGTTTCTATGATTTTCCTTTTCCCTCCACTCCTAGCAGAGTCTCTCTACCAACTCCCTTCTGCCCTTCCCACCTTCACCATGTTTCTAGTGTCTCCAGCACAGCTCTAGCTCTCACAAAATAACAGCAATCATATAACAATTTACAGCCATTAACCAATTAAGTGTCACACGTCTCTACAAGGTAGGTAATTATTTATGAACATTGCTAAGCTACCGCTGTTTGGTGTAACAGATTGTTCAGCTGTTTCTGCTCAAAGGGTTCGAGACAACAATAGTAAGGCTGCAAAAGGTCAGGGTTGGGATGAACAGCTAGAGCTGTGTGGGGGAACTACAGACATCTGCTAACATACCGCTTAGCTCTGAACCCTCCTTTTACCCTTGGGTTTGTGAGCATTAAATGTGTTCTGTATTTGTAGTGTCAAATAGGCTGCATCTTTAAAAAAAAAAAGAAAAAAATCCACAGAAAAGTCCATGGCCCACTTAGAACTCACCATTCTACACTTCATAAAATGGCACGGAGTAACTGGTCTGTCTTCTTTGTTCCCTGCCCATGCTGCCGTGTTCGCATAAACCAGACTGTGCTTAGTCAGGGAGAGGCCATTGCTTCTGCTGAAGGCAGCTCGGTAATAAACTAATGGTGTGACATTACATGGGGACTCCCAACCTGAAATGCTGCATGACGTTTTTCCCAAAGGTGGAAGATTTATGGGTTTTAACTTAAATTAATTAAGCAGCAGAACCTTAATTAAGAAGCAGGATGCTTCTGAAACAGCTAACCCACTTCAAAGGGCTGAAGCCGTATACTTAATGGGGAACAAAGAAGAGAAAACAGGGTCAAAACAGACCATATCTGTGCGTTGTTCTCAACCCATTCATCTTGCACATGGGGGGTGCTCTGCTGGCATTTAAAAAATGGCAGTGGAACATCTGCCACCCAAAAGGAGAACTGGGGTGTGTGGGAGGGGCATGTGGTTTATTCAAAAGCCACTGCTCCCCTTTTGAAGCAGAAGATGAGCCAGATGTATTTTTTTTTCTCTGCCAAGTCCTGCTCCTGTTCCCATTGATTTCAGTTGATCCCAGATATCCCTCTTTTTCTTTTCTTTTCTTTTTCTTTTCTTTTTCCCTAGCTAGGTGGTTTCACTTTATGAATGCAGCAGGGAAGTTGATGCTGTTTCATTCTCTCATTGTACCAGGTATAGCTGCTAGCTGAGGGGCAGGTGGTTTAAGAAAAACAAGAAATCAGTCTCCTGAAAAATGTCACATTTTTAGGACCTCAGTTCCCACAGAGCTCAGTGTCCTGGAAGAAACATCTCAACCTCAGATAACTACTGTGTTCCTCAGTCAGTTCTAGTTACCAAGTTAGTCATGTATTTGATACCATTCAGATTTTGAATAGTTCATCCCTGCTTCTGGAATAAAGGGGGATGGGTAGCTTTTCCCATTAAAACAGTGTGGTTTAAATGATATTTCAAAAAAATCCACCACTGTTTCTTAGGAAGACACACAAGCTAGAGGTAGTCACCTTTCTTGCAGATAAAATGCCAGAACGCATATGGACTTGTTGTTGAACACGGCTTCCGGATGTGCCAGCCTTGAGTGCCATCCATACAGGTTTTTGTAAATCCTGCTGGATGTCCATTGCATGTTTAAGTAGGTACACAGATATTGCTGCAAATCGGGCCTTGTGCTGCTTTTGAAAGTTGCAGTCAACATTAAAAAGAGATTGATGTAAGATAAATGCACAAAACACTTTCATTTTCTTTATTTTCAATCGATACTGTATGAATACAAAGTTTCTAGAAAGCTACAAAAATTCTACCACTTTATCAAGAAGGCATCAAAATGTGTCACTTTGCAAAGACATGAAAACACCTGCAGTAACCGACACAAAAATAGCATTTTTAGAGTGATGAAATAATTGCACTTAACTGTCATGGATATTAAAGTTATCACACATATGTACCGCGAAAGCTAGAATACATTTTTTTCTTTACAAAGCACTTTATAAAAAAATTCTCTGCACACAAAACCTATAATTTTCATATTACTATCATACTAAAGATAAATTCACTTTAAAGCCAACACTTAAAACATTTTAAACAAAAAAAAGGTACCAGTACCTACACACAGACAATAACAAATACAAGAATACTGTACTGCCAAGAGGTTTGACTGAAACTCCTTTTGAAAGCTTCTGCAAATATGTTAAGAAAACATTGGAGAACATTCACTTTTTTTCAAAGAGCCTTCCCTCACTGTCTAACCTAGAGGTACTTTATCATCAAAAGGTAAGTTCTACATCAAAAGTTACCAGCAGCAGTACAATATTAAAGTAACCACTGACCATATATGAATATGCTTAAGTCACAAACCCATTTTATACACATTACACAAATAAACATAAAGTGAGAATTCCATTAAGTCATTTACAAATGTGAACAAATGCACATGGCAAAAAAAACCCCAAAACAAAACAAAAACCCAACCTGTTTTACATAAAATGTACTGAAGAATTAAAGGCTATTCAGGTTTTCAATGTTATAAAATTCTTTTGTCTTTTTTTTTTTTTTCAGGCACATATTGTATTTTTTGTCTGCAGTCATGAGCCTGAATCAGAGGCCCATAAAACAAAACAAAAACAAAAACACGTATTCTGTAAGGAGGTAACAGGGATCCATCTCCTTTTAGTCAACCGAGTGCATTTAAGATTTAATTTACACACTAATACTAATTACATGATCTTGGCAAGAATGACCTGAAAAGTTAAAAGATAAAGATGTCCAAAGTGTTTCTTGTACTTTGACTTATCCAGCCTCAATCTTTATAGGGGGCTAAATATCTCGTTATGAAAGATTAGAGGGGGAAAAGAGATCATCCTGAGAAAAGTACAAAACCGGACTCTATTATACACATCTGCTGTGTGACCGGGTACGTGTATCAGTATGGGTCAAGTAAAGAGTAGACAAAAGGTTTCAGTATGACTGATTGAGTGATTCAGGAAAACTATACGGGGAACTGCTTCAGAAAGCAAGTATGCCCTAGGACTTGCAGTGGAAAAATAAATAGATATGGATTAGTACGTCAAATGTTGTATCTGCCTTGAACTGGCCAGTTACTTACATTCAACATTAATGTACACCCTTCATTATTTCCAATAGCCTATACCGTGGAGGTTTTAACGGAAGAAGCTACTGCCAAACTTAATGAGCTGTAGCTGTGGTAGAAAGGGAGAGTGAGAAACAGGCATTATATCTGCAATTCCTTCAAAATAGTGGTGCAGTACCTAAATAAAATCGTTTTGGAATTCAAGTAAGTAAAACTACATTTGTTAGCAGTAATTTTTAACAGCCCCAAATGGTACCGTTATGCTTATTTTAATATTTTTAATGAGACAGAAGTGTAGTTTGTCACAAATATTGGCTAGTACAGCTGAAACGTTTGGTAATAACTGAAAATATATGCTCTACTTGTGGGGCGAAAGTGTCTTTGCCCTACGTCAGTCTCATTGAGTTCAACAGGATTACTTGTCTTATAGAGGTAAGTGAGATTTAGACCTTGAAGGGATAACAAAAATAATATTTTAGAGACAGGGAACTTGAATTATCACAATATTTACCACACAGTGTCACAATATTTCTATATATAAAAAGTTAATCTTAGTTTTCATCAAATACTTTAAAAATCAAGTTAAAATTGTATACACAACTATATAATCCCTCTGACAGCTTTTGGTTTTGCTGATATTTGTTCTTTCTAACATAATTTTCTTAAAATCTTGCTCCTCTTCCCATCAATTGTAGTTGTAGTGTACAGTATGGCCCCCGTTCACAGAAGGTATCAAATAAAGACACTTTAGTAAGAGGAGCTAATTTTTTTTCCCAAGACATCATGTGGGAGAAAACCAAAACAAAACAACCCTGTGTTTTGAATAGTGCTGGCCAGAGTTTCTCTAACAGCACCTTCATCCACAATGTTCACACTCAACATTTCAATGCTTAAAAACACACAATTGCATTTACCCTAGCTATTCTCCGTTCTCTGTTTTCATCTTTTTTTATGCATCAGACTTTCAGCATGCACAACTTTGTAAACAAAATCTTCTGTCTAAACAAAAAATCTTCACAGATACCGAAATATTATTAGGAGAACAATAAAGTCACATTTGTCCACTGTCTGAAATTCTGCAGTATATGGATCTCTCATTATGCAGATGCACGACTGGATGAAGAGAATATAAATGCAAATCATTTTCATTTTTATATCACAGACAAATCAGTTGCTGGTTTGCAATGCTGTCAGAAATGGCAAACAGTAGATTATTCTTCAGCAGGTTGATCATTAGCAAAATTACTTTGCTATAAATGGTGCTCTTTTGTGAATGGAGGCCTGTAGATTCAACTTATTCCAATAAACCAAAGGCATTACGGTGATAACTAAATATTTTTGGTCTCTCTACAAATTGTCATTATGGCAGCACTTTTCTAAGCTGGAATTTCAAACCAAAGGCACTTTCATGCTAGAGTGCAGAAGAGTCACAATTAATTATTTGGTCATGAAATTTAAAAAGGCAGCATTTATTAATACAATTCACTTTTCACGGAGAACTAAGAATCTGTAACCTTTCCTTTTGGTATAGGTGTTTAACTGCGTAGTAATGGGACTGACTTGTACAGAAGGTTGGTTTAGACCAAGCAGTGAAAGAGCGTTTCTGTGGGAAAAAATACAGATATTTTTAAAAATGGAACCAATTAATAAAACAACGTATAAAATTTATGTTAAGAGGCTAAAGGTACTTCTAATATAATGCTAAGGCACTGCATATTGTAATGCTTTGGCAGCTCTCAATTAAAAGGTTCCTACAAAAAATAACAGTAACAAGATAAGTACTTCCAGCTTACAAAAGAGCTCACAGTTTACAGGCAGCCTGTTAGACTACACACCCCACACTGAACAGTTGAAAGATTAAGGCTTTTAAGAATTAACATATACAGGGTATGGATCATTTACAGAAGTGTAAAGAAAAGACGATGGAAGTAGTTTCCCTAATATTACATATGTGAACACCAATAAACATTGTGACTTTTTATACCCTATAGGTATGGCATATGTAGTGTGCCAGATTCTATTAAAAAACTGTACCTGGTTTTGCAAATTGACTTACATACTTTATATGCCTCAAAGAATTTGCTTGTTATTAAAAAAAAAAAAAAATCACCAAAACCACAATTCAAACCCTAAATAAAAGACAACTTTAGAACAAAATAAAACAAAAAAGTAGTTTTTGACTTGTAACACCAAGTGCTTAGAATAAAGGGCTACCATTAGGCTGTTACAATGCAGTGCTTTTCCTGATGTGATTGTTAGTGTTAAAAATGAGTGTTAAAAGAGACCTTACCATGGACACGTTTCTCTGTTCAGTTCACGGAATATAAACCGAAAGATCATCAGCCCTAATATCCACAAGCAGGGAACAGCTAGACATCACAGCAATCATCCACCTACTAGAGTTAGATCGGAGGCAGGCTAAGGAATTTATGCAGTTGCCCTTTCCCTCGGTAATGTTTGTATCGTCCTCTAACCTGAGTCCCCACCAGTGTTAAGTATGAACATGGTCTGACGCAGGCGTACAGCAACCCGCTACCTCGTCTAGGCTATATTCTGGTCTAGGTAATTCAACAATGGGCAATTCTAACAGCAAGTACTATGCAGAAATATAATATTAAAAAAATAAGACTGGCTTTTTTGAAGACTACAGCACTGTGCCTGGGAGTAAAGTCTAGACTTAAATTGTGCATGGGTGCATATTGGTAAAGGGCAGGGAGAAGGGACCTGACATGTGTTAACTTCTTTGATTCAGGATTGCAGAAGACCTTCCCAAGAACACTCTTTGCCGATACCTCATGACTAATCTTTAAGGTGGCTTGTGCTTGGCTGGGCAGCCCTCAGCCTTTCAGACAAAGGTTTCACGTGAGAACCCACTACTGGCCCAGCACCTGCTAAAACAACTGCTGCTCGGGCGACTGAGGGGCAGTGCTGGCCGTGCAGCAGAAGAAAAGAAACTGAGCAACGCTCTCTGGTTTGGCCAGGAGGAATGAGACTACTTCTCTCACAAGTGTGTACCTCAGACAATCACTCATGCCCACATCCATGGTTCGAACCCTTATAGTATTAAAATATCTCCAGCTGTACTTCACTTCCTGGAGTCTTCCCTGAATGTATCAGAAGGATGAATACTACCACATCCAGATGCAAAAGGACATCGGACCCCACGTGGTATGTACGCATTTGTTCCATATAGGGTCTTCGCCAGTCGGAACTGGAGAGACAACTGGGAGAGGTGTAAGAGCACCATGATAAAGAGGAAAAGGAGAAAAAAAACATCTCCAGTTTCCAGTCTTTGCCTGATGTTGGTTGTGATTTTCTAGCATCTCATAGATATTAAAGCTGTTGATCCTTTCAAAGATGTACGTATTCTTCTTTCAAACACATTAGTGTTTTGCTCTCAGTTTACGAATTACTCGATGCTGTTGCAATGTCAGTTGTTTCCATTCATCTGTTAATTTCAGAGTTGTAAGTTTTTCGCTCAACTTATTAGAAAACATAGTTGTCCATATAAAATATAACTGCACACACAAGACTACATATAATGCAAGTCTAAATCTTCAGTATTTACCTACTTATTGCAAAATGAGCCATCTTTTTCATTAAATAATCAAATTTTCATATTAGTACAATACAACTTTATACTCTTAAAATACACTAGATATGTTAGGGATAAGGGATGATGTTTTCTTTCTCTGCAATACCTGTTTGAAAGTTTAATGGATTAGAAGATTAGTTTTAGCGTTGAGAAAAAAATACAAAATTTGCCTAATTTTAGGACCTCTCTGTTTCTATCAGGCATTTCTTAAGGCTATATTTTTCATTTGGTTTCAAACAGAAAAATGTTTCATTTTAAAAAATAATTTAGTGAATTACATTCGTCCATATCTTCCACCCTAATTAGTTACAAAGATAATTCTATAAAGATTATTAACTTTGTGTACTCATTTACAGTTATAGCTAAAGATTAATTTCAATTTCACTTGCATTGTAAAACAAGTATTTCATGTTGGAAAAAAACCCAAAATAAATTCTTATAAATGCTGTCAGTTTTTCCCCATGGCAAATGCTCTGTCATACATTTTTCTATCAGAATTAAAAATAGGCCTCCACAGGCAGAGGCGTTAGGTTCTTAAATACAGTCTTCCCAAAGAACTGCGGTTTACAAATTTGAAGAACACTTAGTTTTAGAAATAATTTTTACAACTGTACCAGAATTTCACAGCTACAATTATATATGAACACATTAAAAATGACTTCACTAAAACAGGATTTAGAAAAATGTGGGTGAAAGTTGGGCCAGAGGCACTGCCACTTAGTGTTGAGGTTTACAGTCTGTGTTTTGATAAAGAAGTGAAATGAAGTGTATATATAAATAACTGCTCAGTCCTTTACAAGCCTGTAGATATGATGCTGTGCTCCATGTTCGCTGTTCGACACTTCAAATACACAAGCCATGCAGAGCAGGGTTTCTTGTGTATCCCTGTTTGTTACAACCTGTTTGAGGGGAAGGAAGAGGTAGGCAATATATTACAAACTAGGAAACACTCGAGCCGAGACAAGAAATGACTGGCTTAATTTAGACAATCTTCAGATGTGACTGTTTGAAACGTGTGTCCTCTTGCTCTCTCTCTGGCAATTTAAACTGAGCTCCGTGACTATGCTCACACACTGTGCTCTGGGGCCGTAGCTCCTGGCGGATGGCACTGAGATTCATCCCACCCTGGCTGCTTGACCATGAGCCACCATCATGTGGTCTTGGCTCAGCTTTCCTCAACCTGAGTCCCGCTTCAGCCAAGGGAAACGGGCGCACCCTTGTCACCTTGTGTTCACTTGCCAAAAGGCAGCTGAATGGGGAGCATGTGGCTCTGTGCTCGCAGCCTTACCTCTTCCCTGTACCGCCAGCCCTTGGTCCTGCCCGAATCCTACGGTAGCAGCAGCAGCAGTGCGTGGCTCTAAATGCTTGGCTGAGGTGCCACTGCAAAGGCACGGTGAAAGCGAGCTGGATAACTGGGTGAAACTGGCTTAAAGGCCACTCTGTGGCCCATTCTTCATGCTTTAGGTCACCTGTTGGGTGTACCCATTACTGCATGCTTTCCTGGCCCAAGAACTAATTAACACCACTGACATTTGCAGTATTATAACTGACATCTCAGTAAGAACACATTAGATTAATGGGATGGTTCAAAGTTACTGCCTCAGGCTCCTACAAACACCAAATAGAGACTTGTACAAAAAAAAGAAGCAAGCTGAATTTTTGGAAGGTAACAAAGACGTTTGTTCATGTTCTCAGCCAGCTTAGCCTTTTCATCCTTAGCGTCTATAGTGCACAATTCCAAGAGCATTACTCTGAAGTCAGTGGGATGATTTGTTTAGTAAGCAACATGACTAAGGGATTCGGAAACTGGTTCTAAATATTACAAGTTAAGCAAGCCACACAAAGCCTGAGAGTATTTTAGAAATGGAAAAAATAAAAAGTGAGTCCATACCAATAAAATTGTAAAATTTTCCAACACACTGTTCATCATGTATTTCTCTGGTAAATGCTTCAGCTTGTGTATGAAGTTGATCATATATTCACACATTGGAGAGCGATTTATTCTGTACACAAATCGGCCATTCTCAAACCTTGCATATTCAGTCTAAAAAAAAAAAAGAGCATTTAGAATAAAATAATTCAGAAACAGCAAAAAAGTGAATACTAAATCTGGTTTATTTCTTTCTTTGTGTAGACAGAAAAAGGAGAAAGTGGCTCTCGGACACACACACGCCTACTTGCTAACTCCCTGCCTGAGCTATACGGTGCCTTGCTAAAAATTCAAGGGCCCTTAATTATTAAAAGTTGTAATATCACTACTTGTTCTCTGACCTGTGAATTAAAAGACTGAACAGATGATGATTACACAAAGGTAAGTCCAAGTCAAGTAAAAATGAATTAAGCAGAAAACTTTGTGGTAAGATGATTTTACAGTAGTTTCAAGGCAACTGTCTGCAAAGGGAACAGCAAAAACAACCTTATATATCTATGCATAAATATACACATATAAACATAGCTATATATTTGCATGATTTAATATGCAAAGACTATTGTCTTGTGCAAAAGAAAGACACAAGACTACAGTCAGAAGAAAACCAGACTGATTTAGATTGCAGGAGCTCACGAGGGGCTGAAGGAGGGTAAGGCTGTGACTCTTGGACTCCTGCTACCCAGCTACCAATTGCTCGAATGAGCTACTCAGCGGCTCATGGGGTTTTTTGGCTTTCTCTAAGCTTGGAATAATGGAAAGGATGGAAAACTTTTTTACGGTTGCCATGCACAGAAAACATATTTAGTATAAGAAGGACATGAAGTGACCAGGATATCTATAAATGCTCAACCTACAGCTCTCGGCTAAAAGTCTCGTACAAAACCTGTCTTGCGGATAACAGATGTGGGTGTGGGGCTTAGTACACAGAAGACAAGTTAAATAGCTGCAGTACCATTGTACAATAAATCAACTAGCTACCTGACCACGCCATAGAGTTCTGTGCTTAGAAAAGAAAGGGTAAAAAATAAATAAAGGTCCTTGCATGTTAAGAAAATATGCAACTTTGTATTCAAAAGCTGCTGGTGACCAGGGAAGGCATGCCTTTCTGCATGTAATATAAGATAAAATAAGCACGGGTATAGACAAAACATAGGACACCATCATTGGCTTTAAAATGTTTTAAAAAATCGAGATGCTAGCTTGTCACTGTAGTATGGTTCCAAACAGGCTACGTGGCTGGCCGAGTGTTTGGAAATGGGAGCACAAGCATTTTGCTTCAGCTCTTTTCTTTTTCTGCCAGGTGATGGAGGAGGCAGCACTGACGTCAGCTGCAGGTTCCCCACGGAAGGGTGCCACAGGCAGGGGGGAGGAGGGTCTCCAAAGCAACAGGTGACTGACTGTAGTGTCACCAGTCACATGGTGATTTAAAATGAACCCAGACACTGCTGGGAAGAAAAATACTCTTTCAGAAAGGATTAGAGGAAGGAAGGAAAAGCCAGATAAGAGCAAAGTGAAGACAAGAGAGCGAAAGCCTAAGAAAATGAAAGAGAACCAAAGAATCATCCCACATATACCATCACAACACCCACCTCTACTTTTTCTACTACTTGCTTTCCAAACGAGCAGACTTTGGTGGAACAGGTGATTGTCATGTTTTCTGAGCTCTCGTACTGACTAGTGACTCCGTAAAACGCTCCTGTATCATCTTGAATGTTGCAGTTTAAGTCAGCCTGTTGGGAAAAAGTAATAGATGTTGAAGATCTTATTTTTCATTTGACAATGTCAGTAGCATAAGCTGTAATTAGCTCACCATTCTTTTCAGAAATAAGGGAGAGCAGGGGGAGTTTTATAGTGACAACAGTGACAGTGGAAAAAGTCTGTCAGGAAGTACCTGCCTAATTAATTGTTGCAGTAAAAACATTAGGGAAGCCGCAATTTCTTCAAACTTTAAACAACAAAAGACAACCCAGTATTTCTCTGGGCTACAGGTGATGTTCTTGTCTGGCAGACAGCTGATGCAGTCTCTGGAGCAAAGGGAATGATCACCTGCAAGGAGCCTGGCTCCAGAGCTCATTCCTCGGGAGGGAACCTGCCCTGCGGCCTCAAATTCAACCAAGCCATCCCGCTCCTGAGGGGCCACAGTTCACTTTCTCCTTCTCCTTTCTGAAAGCAATGAAATCCTCACGGCAAAGGGAGACAGCTGCACCACACGGGAATCGATATCTGATAAGAGTCTGTCAAGCCATATGGCCCTGATTCAGCAAAATACTTGACTGCACGGAGCTATATGGCACAACTCACAGGCTTCACGTGAGCTGTGTGCGCACTGAGCTGTGCCTACAGCACCAATAAAATATTCCTGGAAGTATTTGATTTCTTTTAGTATTTCTGTGCAGCCTGAATAACTATCCGGCTGCCTTTGATATCTAGCAACAGAGATTGAGACTTGCAGGATCAAATGAGGAACAGTGCTACCTTTAATTATTTATATCCAAATCCAAGTCCTGTGCACAGCATGATTAATTTGGCTACAAAGCAAGAGCACAGGTCACATGCTGAATCCAGCCTCCCCAGGCCTGCAGCAGCACTGAAGCTGTTATGCCACTGTGCTCTTTGTCATCATGAATCCATTTTCAAAAGCCCTCAACTTAAAAGAGCACTAATATGGATACAGGCAGAGTCTAGGGATATCCACAGCTGGATTTGTTGATTCAGGCATTAGCTCTGCTAACATCTTTGGTGCCCAGAGTGGGCAGGGTTTTCTTTTTATGTGGAAATAGCTGATCAGCTACTGCAGCGTAACATCTAAGAATCGCTTGAATTTTTAACTTACTGTGAGACAAGCATTTTAGCAGGGAAATGCACTTTTGAAGCTGTTTCACTTGCAAGTCTAGCTCTGCTTGTTTTTATTGCTAATATAGAAGTGTAACACAAAAATTTTGACATATACCTTTGTGTCTACCTTGAGACTTTTTAAAAACCCAGTTTACAGGTATGTTTATTTACTAGTTAGTGTGGAACATTTATAATCCTGCCTTCACGATAGTTCAGGCCATTTGTAACTGCTATTTAATTTTTAACTAGGCAACACCTCATTAATTCTACTCAGTGTCTACAGTCCTTATTTGTGGTACAACATTCTGAGGCAATATGCTGATAATAGCACATACTGAGCTAGCTTGTGGTATGGAGAAGACATAGGTCTGAGATTACTTCAGGCTGGCTTTGGTAAATTAATCAGCGGAGAAGTCTCCCGAGGTTTACACACAGTAACACAAACAGCCCTATAGTCACGTATTTTGCATAACAGAAAGAAATCCTATCGCTATTACACCTTGTTTCTTGCATATGTTTTGCATGAGGTCAGCAGTTAATGGTTAATGTACATCTAAAGCAGTGTGTTCACAGTGAGCTTTAAGAAACTGTTCCAAGCTAATAGTAAATAAGCAATTTGCCATCACAGCTGGCTTGCAATTGAAACATGAACAAACATCTAAACATGACAAACTGTAGCAGCCATCAGCCACGCCACAGCTGCTCCATCGGAATTTCTGAAGAATAGGGATTTCTGAGAAAACAATTGCATTGGTGTTAATAATGTTAATAACAATGTTGCTAGTAATAATGTTGTTAATAATAATAACAACAACAATAATAGCAATCTCTTAAAAAGTGGTTATTCCTGCTGCTACCACAATTACAATTTTACTATCAAAACATTTTCTTTTTTCTTTTTCTTTTTCTTTTCAGATATGGGCAAAATATTTAAGAAATCTTAACTAAAATGCTCCTCACCATTTCATGTTGTCAAAAGAGTCAACCACATAGACCTTACATTTCAAGCTGCAATAACAACTGTTTATAGTTAAAAGAAAGAATAACTTTTTATCTGCTGCCTTCTGATTCTGAAGCCCACTGAAGAAAATACCTAACTGTTGTATTTACATGCTGACATTTAACCTGGAAAAGTAAAACATGTGGCCATCTGGCACCCTGTTGATCACTCCCACAGCTCTTCCAACTCTTGCTGAAATCACCAGGAGTCCTGTGTACACAAAAAATACAGGCTGGGGCCCTGATGTTTGAATGAGGAACACTTGAAATTATCACTCAGATGTCATGATTTACTCTTATGCAATCACAACGTTGTTGCAAAAGTCCCGTGATGATAATATAGACATGAATTATCTTTATTTGCTCTTTGATTTTTTTGAGTCTAGCACACAATAAAGGTGTTTTCAAGGAAGGACAGAATTTTCCTTTTAAACAACAGTTTTCATGTTCAACTAATTACAGACTGCTGAGAACTGAAGCTTTAAGACTTCTCCAAAAAGTGTAACACCAACATAAAAATCCCAAGAGCTGGCAATGGCAGATGATACTTTTAAATGAAGGCTTCACCAAAGCCTCTTCTAATACTGAAAGATTTTTGTCTGTTCTCGCATACTAAAACAAGTCCTTCCCCTCAATCTGGGTTCAAACTTTTTCATTAGAAGCTGAGTACATGAATACTAGGGAGGAGTGCATATCATTGCGAAGAGGGGATTGTCACATCAAGGAAGTATTCTGAACCAGGTATTGAAAGTTTTGTTCCATGCTGAATACCTTTAGAAAAGAAGGATGGACTATCACTGCTGGTAAAATACAAATCTTTGGTTCAAAAATGATGGTGAAGGACTTGGTAATTATATTGTTATGGCTTGCTTACATAGTAAGGGGTTTGTCTAAACACATACACCTGAAAGCAAAATTGTATTTCTTGAACTGACGAAAGTGGGTCACAATTAAAATTCAGGGTTAGGTTGTTTTGTTTTTTTTTTCCTCAAAAAGGTTATAAGGCTACCAAAAAAAAACAGAAAAAAAAAAAAAAGGCTGTGCTAAAAATGGGCACTGATCTGGCTATGAGAGTTGTAGCTGTAGCTTTGAGCAGGAATAAGGTGATGTGTTACCCCGGTATTCAGTTTTAGCAGGCTCCTTACTACAGTATTGATTCCAGGTTTTGTGTCTACATTTTAGAAAGGATGTTGGAAAACTGGAAAGTGTTCAGAAAAGAGTTACAAGAATGATTTCAGGTCTGGAAAACATCCTTTGTAGTGAATGACTAATGAAACTCCATCTACTTACTTTTTCCAAGGGAAGTTTTTCCACGAATTTGTCATAGCCTACAAGTTGCTACATGGGGAAGAGTCTTCTGATTGATAGATTAAATCTTGCAGAAAAGGACATTAAAAGTCAGAAAGCTAAAGCTAAAGCTATGCAAAAGCTAAATGAGAAACAAGGCAGAGGCTGGTAACCTTGATGGCAATGAAACGCTGGCATAATTTTCAAATGTGGTGGAATCACCATTACTTGGGGTCTTTTTTAACCAAGCTAAGTATCTAACTAACAAACAGTGATGCTCTAGTTCAAGTAGGCTTATTGTCCAGAGGCAGACATTACTTAGTGAAGTTCACTGCCTATATTACAGAAGAGGCAAGACTAGCTAAATCTAATAATAGCAAAATTGAAATATAGGAATTTATCTTATTAACCTCAATTAACCCTCTCCTTATAATTTCCTTTTTCAATGATCCCTGTGAAAAACGTGACACCAGTCAAGCTTCTGGAGCGCTGTGCTTGCAGCCTCCTCATGCTGCAACCAGCTCGGTCTCATTATTTCCTTGGTACTCTGTCGGTAGCTGTTCTCTTGCATTTCAGACTCAGATTGCAAGTCTATCTGGGCTATAAACCAGCTTTCCCTTCTGTACAGCTTCTCATGCAACTATGCTCTGACCCATGGCTACAGAAATTAGGGTTGATAAGCACTGTTGTAGCATATACAGATAAATAACCTTGTGAATGGTGATTTCAAATATATTGGCTTGATTTCAAATATTATGGTATTTCAAATATTATGGTATGACCACCTGTGATGAACAGGAGTCCATTTACTCACTGAGTTTTAAAATACAAGATCAATACAATTTAGGAAAAAAACCCCCAACAACTTAAAAACACAAATGGAGTTGGTTTTTTTTTTCCTTTCCAGAGTAAAACTCTAATTTTGATTTATTGCTAAGAACTGAGATTTATATTAGCTGAATGCATTTGGAGGCGGGAGAGGCACTCAGTTTTCTGGCACCCTATCTACAGTGGTTGTGTAAGAGCATGATTAATTCATTAATAAAGCATAGCTTGTCAATGGGTAGCACCGAAAATATTACGTATTAAGAGCACCAAGTGTTCGACATGCTGCATGGAGAACCCTCTGCCAGTGTGCCAGAGCAAGCACCAAACCAGAGCTGGCTGCAACCAAAATAAAGAATAAAAACAAATTTAAAAAAAATCTTCACATTCACTTCAGAAGAGCTCTCAGGGTCTGTGTTAAAGGTGGGGGACAGAGGGTAAAGCGCTTGTGTAATAATAACAGCTTTGGCTAACAAAAAAGCAACTCCAGCAAAAAGTGCTGAGAAGTGTCTAAATCCTTCCTGCTGAGTAGAAGGAAAACAGCACCTACTGGAAACAGTGGGATTTGGGGAGGGCCAGACCAATTTACACTGGCATTCGGTAGTTAACATTAAGCACATAAGGTCACTTATTAACAACATATAGGTTTTAACAACTGCTGACTGCAGGGAGGTGTGTTACTCATATGACCGCATCATGCCTCCCCTCCTCCTCTCCAAAGAATGATCAAAGAGCAGAGATTCCAAATTGTGAAGCAATTTTTTCCAACGGGAGCATCTGGGTTGCTGGCATGTTTCACCGCGCGTTACACTGCAGCTCAGGAATCGCGTCCAGGTCTGCCACATGGTTGGGCTTGTGACGGACAGGCCAAGCTGCTCCGGCTTCCCAGCTGCTCGGCCCCTTCCACTCATTATCCAGCCTCAAGCGCTAATGCCCTCGCATCAATTTGTGAAGGGGTCCTCCACAAGCGCCACGGGAGCCCCCTGCGCCGAGCGGGTTGCGATGGGGAAAAGAAAATGGATGTCTGCTTTCTTCCATATCTAATTTGTTTTGCATACATTTGCATGCTGGCCATAGACCCATTCACATTACGGATCCCATTTGTGAGTTGCAGATCATTTGCCAGTCAAAGCTGGCGAGTGTGCATGTGTGTCTGTGTGTGTGGAGGGAAATCCAAGATTCTAGATTATGCCATATAAATTACATGTAAAAATAGAGAAAAAAAAAAAAAAGGCAGTAGCCACAATTGTGTGTGTGTGAATGAAGGGCACAAAGAATCTCTGCACCTTTTAAGACGGCTGGAGGCACATGGGGATAAATTCAGGAGGGGGTGGGAGGAGACCACAGGCGCAAGCCATTTCTGAACACTGATTACATGCGTAAATTGTTTTGTTTCAGTGTATCACAAAGAGAAGGAGCATTATTTTTCATGCCACAGCTGTTTTGAATAAGAATAGGAATAAACTTAACTATCCTCCTCATGTTACTTACCACTAATTATGGCATATATTTACATTTATAAAACAGTGAAATTTTGGGGGACATAATTTAATGCCCCTTTATTGTGTAGATTCCTTTATTTCCATCCCACATTTGAATTTCAAAAATGTTTAGGACTTCAAAGCATCTTTAAAAGCTTGCCCTAATTATAATATGCATTACTTTCTAAAACTCCTAGTTTGCATTGCAGATTCCTGCAAATAGAGGCATTCATTTTAAACATCAATTAATATCATCCGTGCATCTTCAGATGAGTTTGGGTCTTTATTTCAGAGTTGCACTGAGCTCTGACTAAGCTTTCCTCAGTTTGAAGAACAGTTCAAGCTACTGCAAACTTTTAAAATTAAGCCAGTGATCAGATCAGTAGAAAGCCCGACAGCCCAATATTAATTTCTATCAGCTGTTTTTTCCCCATGGCACTAGTGAGAAAACATCCCGCCTCCTTTCAGATGTATTTGCTTCCCATATCTGTTGCTGTAGCTGCAGAAGTCAGAGATCAGGTTGGCACAGAGCGTTTGGCAGTGTCAGAAACACAGAATCCATGGCCGCATTATTGCAAGGTGTGCTTACACCAGCGCTAAGGATCCCAGCGGAGGCACGGACCCGCTGCACGACACTGTAGGTTACTTGGAAAAGTCATACAAAAAGAGAATCCCTGCCTCAGCATTTGCAATCGGGCGTTGAGGCAAAATATGAGAGAGGAATAACTACCTAAACCTGAAGAATTTAACCTGGGCTGCAGTGGACAGATACGCACTGCTGAATTAACATTAAAAGTGCTCCTAGTAGCGAATAGTGTTTGCAGGATGAACTAGCGCTAGACAGGGGCAAGTTACAGAGCTAGCAAAGCTAGCAGGGGGATAAAGGGAGACACGGAGTTGTGCCTTCCTAGAGCAATTCCCTTGCCGGAGTCAACGGAGATGTATGGGATCATAACGGCAGAGTCCAAGTGAAGGTGTTACTTGGGAGACGTGGCTGGGAGAGGCTGGATTCAAAAGGGAGGTGGTGTGAGGGGGGCAGATGTACCACCAGCCTCCTGCAGGAGAAAGCAGAGAGCCAGAGGAGGCAGAGCACTGGGCAATCAGCACCGCGGGCCAAGAAGGCTAGGCCAGCAATAATGTTTTAGGCAGACATTTTGGGGTAAAGCTGGAGGTGCAATCTATCATTTAGTTTGCTCTCTTTCAGGAGGCCTAAGTGTGTTATTTAGTATTAGGTAATTTAAGAATAGTAGTGAGCGATCAGTGGGGATAACATTAGATATCAATATGAGTGGAACGTCAACCAACAAAAGAAACCAATAGAGGCAACGTGTGTTCGCTTTGCTTTTAGATAGGCTAATCAGAACTTCAAAGACCAGAAAACTTCAGGGCTTTTCTCAAGTCACAAAAACAGTTTAAGTACAAACTAACCAACCCGCATGTTGACCTTACTGAGATTAAGATTAGATGGCATGAATCATACCTGATTGTTTTACACAGATTGGGCTTATTTTGCTAGTGACTAAGGCAACAGAAGCAGGACTGTGCACTCAACCTGCATCCAGGGAAAGGTTTCATTTGCAGATATTCTGCAGCCTTGTCTGAATTCCGCGTCAGTGTTCTAGGAAATAACTTTTACCTTTATTTAAGAGCATTTATTTTTGTTTTCATTTTATATCCCTGTAATCTCCGGTTTCATATCACTGTCACACAAATTTCCTGTGCCATATTGTTAGTATGTTGGTCCTTATTTACTCATTGTACTGAGTGCACAACATACCAAGTAAAGCTCCTGCTATCTATTACTGTAAAAGCCTGTCTCTGGGGTGACTTCCCTGAACTCTCTGGTTCCCAGTGACTACCTGGGATAAACAGAAGAAAAGAGTCACTGCATTCAAGGTGCAAGACACGGACCAGGAAATTGCTTTGCAGGGCTGCAAGGTTGGTTGGTTGAGGTGGTGTAAAAGGAGAAGTCTCTTCCTTTTATACCTCCTGCACTGTTAGGTAGGAAGAGGCCCAAAAGCGTGACGTCCAGGTGTGTCACCAGGACTGAGGCCAGAAGCTCATCCATTCCCAGCATCAGGCTGTATTTCACAGGAGATACAATCTGTATGAACCAATAAATCTCTGCAAAGCAAAGCAACACTTTGCTTTGTACTCCATACCTGTGATGCTTTGCAAAGTCAACTCCACAATTGCCAAATGTCTTCTTGCAAGATCTCAGACCTTTCCCTCCCACTTTCTTGTAATCAAACCTTATTACCTTTATCACAGGGAAAACCATGCTGCTGGAGGCCTCAAGCAGAACTAAATGGTAAAGAGCAAGAGGAGTAATCTTTCTGGTTACCAGAGCTAAGCCACTTTCTGCCTTAGTCATCCTCAATGCAAGTGCTCGTCTCTGGTCTTCCTGTTTCCCATCTTTCCTTTCCACACTAGACCTAATGTCTAAACAAAATACCCTTTGGGCTGCCTCCAGCAATGTGCCAACGTCTCTTTAAATCCATTTACAGGCTCACCATCCCTTCTGGCATCAAATCCTCACCTTCACTTTCAAGCTTCCACATGCCATGACACCTGCCTGCTTTCCTTCTCTGGTTTCCCTTGACTTCTTGCACTCATAGTCCCTGGTTTTCTTTTGTTGATTCTCCTTACAGCACTTTTTCACCTGTATTTATTTGCCCAACATAAATTCATATTCCTCTTTTACTCACGTTACAATCAAATTCCAACAAAACGTGGACTGCCACTGGACACTGATGCTGAGATGCACTAGCTTACAGCGCTGAGCAAACTGTCGATGGTTAAATGATAATGAAGGGAGAAGACAACAAAAGGATGGGAAGGGGGAAATGGTTAAATAAAGGGTGAGAGAGAGTATTGTGAGTAAGCAATAACCACACAACATGAACAGAACCTGGGAGAAGTTGAACTTTCAGGGTAGAAGGAGGTAGCGGATGGTAAGGAGAGAGTGGATACTGATTCAGAAGTGGATACTTTTAATTTAAAAGAAAAGAACAAGAATACAGGAATTAATCTGTTTTCATCTTAATAAACTTGAAGTTACTAATAGGGTCAAAAGGATTGTCAGCAACCTTTGCCAGCTTTACAATGGTAATGTATGATTGTTTAGAACAGTTTCTCAACACTCCCCATGAAAATGGGAACAGCATCCTTTTTTTCTGAAGAAATGTCCTGTTGGGGGGAAAGAAATTAAGGACAGTGAGCTGACAGTTTAGGATCTAATTCTCGTGACTAATTACACATCCAACTTCTGTTTTTCCTATACGTACTTCTAGATGGGGAGCACTGGTGTGAAGTTTATTCCTAGAAGGGCATTCATCATGACTCTCGCTGCACCCAAACACTGCCCCTGGCACCTTCCCTGTGCCTCACTCACTCGATGAGAGAGAAAATCCACTGGCCTATTTTAAGGTTGTGTCTTAGGAAGGCATTCTCACCACATTTTTAACGTATAATTCAGAAGTATGTTAGCACTGTATGTTTTTTAATCTCTAAGTTAATATAACACAAAATTGTATTAAAAGACCATTATGTTGGAAGGCACAGTAAGGTTAGGAAATGTTGGATTGAAGTTGCCTGCACGTCCTGACTGCTGAACTGCATCATGATACAGTCTTTAGCTACACAACTGCACACTCGCCCTCTGGGCAGCTATACAATATTTCTTTGTCTTCACTATTCAGTGTGGCCCGGTCCCTATTTCCTGCACACTACTCAAAACCCGTGCTGAACAGAGTTATTAGTTTTATAAAGGTTTTCTTCATGGCATTATCTTGATGCTTTATAAAGAGCCATGAGTTTGATTTCTCAGTGACCATCTGAGGTGAAGGGATGGTATCACCCCCACATTACAGATGGGGAACTGAGGCAAGAGTGTTAAGGGTGTGCAGTGCTTGTAGGAGATCAAGCAGAGAAGGCTGGCACTTGAATTTTCAAAGTCGTGAGTACAACACAGACCTTAGTGATCCAAAGAAGATCTCTACTGGCTTTAGATACATCTTTGAGCATTCAGCACACCTGAAAATTGGTTTCCACATTAAGAAAAAGCAGAACATACAATACATCAATGACCGTATCAGAAATTTCTGCTGCTTTCATGTCTAATATAAAGTCTGAGGCTTGTCATTCTCTATGGGAACTGAGAACAGGCAAGTGAGGTGACCTTCATTTTTGCCAGTGGGTTTCACAAGTATTTATTATGCAAAGTGGATTGGTGAGATGATGGTCCTCAGTTCAAGCCCAAGTTTTGCAAGGAAATGTATTTAGTGGTCACAGACCCTTAACCTCCAAGCTCTATTCCTCTGCAGCCAGATTTCTTCTGCCCTTACACTTGTCCTGTTCCCACCTCTCACATACCTATTTCTGCTGTATGCCTTCATCCCTATGTTTCCCCACAGGCTCCTTATTTCAAATGCTCCCTCTTCCCACTGCCTCCCTCTTTTTGACCCTACATTTTCACCTGCCTTTTCCAGGGTCCTGGTGGCTGCTGTGTTTCAGCTCCCAGTTCTCTGCTGCCTCCTGTTCCTGGCCTCTTTGCTCAGCCAGCCCTCAAATGCTTGGTCTACAGCTCCCATTCCCTGTTTTAAGCACCATGAATTTCTCAACGGATTTCTTCTGCAGTCCAGCATAGCTCCTGCTCAGTGATTTATCTCTTCTACACACAGATTTGAGAAAAGAGTCTCCCTCATTCCCAGTTTCCAGTTCCAAATCTGGTGCTACAGAAAGTCTTGGCAAGATAGGAAGTCTGGGGTATGTACAAGGTGGAGAATATTTCAGGTTGCATCATAGATAAACTTTAACTGAAGGCAATAAACACCAGGAAATCTGATCATAAGCAGTGATTCCAGATCAACCTTTTCTGCTTTCAGCCTCAACCTGTCCACCCTGTAATCAAACCCTGAATATGCCCCTTTCACTGAGGTTTTAAAAGACAAATTTAAAATGTTTAGATAATAACTGTTGCTATAAAAAGGAGTATACCACAAAAAACACCCCAACAAAGTAATGAGTAGAAAAAGCTTTAGTATAAGCATAAGGTCCAGCCTGGAGATTTGATGATCCTTTTGTATGAACCTTTAGCACTACTAACATGAGATTTTGTAAATACAATAAGAAAAATCTGATGTATCAATTAAATTTCTCACAACTAGATCAATATACCACATCTCAGCCTCCCATTCAAATTCTTTTTCACTCTTGCTCACAACTGATATGAACAGATACAACTTTTGGAGCAGAGTCCCATGGCTGACTAACAAAAAGGCAAGAGGAAAGCAGATGTGCTCGAGGAACCAAAAAAATGTTTAAGAAAAAGCCTGGAACCCTCCCAGGCTCACAGTTGTCCTGCCGCACACTCGGTTCAAATCCTATTTGGTCCTATCTGCATAAGTGCGGATCAATCGGATCAGTCCCGATTGCGGGACTGAGACTTGTACTATTTGCATTTGGCAAGAGTTCAGCATTTGAAACACTTAAAAAGCAGTCTCCATTTCTGCCGCTTCCCTGTTTTTCCTGGGACCACTAGATGGCAGTTCCCCATTTACAAACGAGGGCTCTCGTTACCTGTTTGCTCCTGCCCAGCAGCTGTGCCAAGCACAGTTGAGGCACACATCTGCCTCTGCGTGTCATCTGCAACACAGACTTCTGGTGGAGCTGTCAACTAGAGGGGCTCTGGGCCAGCGTCCTACCTGAAGGATATACAGCTTTGCACTTTTAAATGACGACAGGAGAAATTTCCACAAGCACCCCAAAGGGTGCTAAACACTAAACACAGGCCTTATCGACAAGAGAGTTCTTCACGTCGTGTCTTACTCACCCAGAATTTTACGAGGAAGAAAGCGTTTTGGGGCCCCTTCCCAAACAGTTCCTTTAGACCGCCCTTCTTTTCAGGGAATTTGTCATAAATCTGACGAATGTCCACCGATTCAAGCAACGGGTCACTGTAAGAATGGTTAGCGTGTCCAATGTGTACGAAGAGGTGTTTATTGTACTGCAAGAAAGAAACAGGAAAATCAGTGCTGTACAAAAAGAACAGAGGTTCCTTATGGCACGGGTCTGCATGTGTTCCTGCGGAGGGTAGCGCGCTTTGATGGATTAAATGACTCGCACATTACTCCTGGGACTATGATTTTCTGCAGTATGATTTTCATGAACAACTTTAGTGATTGTGTCATAGCCTCTTGTGAACAAGGGTCAACATCAAAAAACCTGTGTCCCTGCTGCAAACCACAAAACATGGTCATCTTCAAGGGAGTAATTTACACTGAAAGACCCAGCGGCAGCTCAGTAATAAAAGAGCCCTTAGCAGAGCATAATAAGATGAACATGATCATGAGGAAAGCCCATTTCTGCTTCTTTAAACCATGCCTTTTAATGTCCCATATCCTCAGAGACTGAATTTCTGCTAGTGCCACAGAGCCCACACATATACACCTCCTGTTTGTCTATTTAAAAAATCCCAAACCTCTATCTATAGCATATGCTAATGCCACTTAACTAAAAGAGATGGAAGGGATTTTCTTTTAACTAACTCCCGAATGACAATAATGAGAAGGCCAGTTACTCTGTGTTGCTGTTACTATAGAACTGGTGCTCACTGTATGTCCTCCAGTATTTTGACCCATGTAATATTAAAGAGCCAAACTTTTACCACTTCCTTTGGGAGCTAGCTCTATAGATGACCATCTCTGCCAAAACACATTCAGCTTCAATTTCCTACTGCTTAACTTCATCCCATCGCACCTCATTATAATCACGGGAATCACCTCAGCAACCCCTTTCCTGCCTGGGGGAAATCCTTGGCCCAGTGAAGTCCACAGCAGCCCCCTACTGAGTCCAACATGGTCTTTTAGGGGCTGCCATATCTCCAAGACGAGAGCACCTTTCAGCACCTGAAATGAAAGCGGAAGGACGAGCCCCCAAGACGCTCTGCCAGTCAGTCAGCAGCTCATAGGGTCATGTGAGCAGAGTGAAGGAGCTCAAGAGTTGCAGGATTAAACACTGGGGGTTTTAACCATGCAGATCACAAAACATTTTGCTAACTCAATTAAAGGAGAGCTGATATGCAGTCAACAAACACTAGAAAACCCTGTCGTATTGAACAGATGCTGTATATAAGGGGCAATTCCCAAAAGCTAAGCACAAATAAAATATTTAAAACCCCAAAGCAGACTTCATTTAAGCTATTTTGTTTACTATATACCTGCCGAATGAACAAATTGAAATGACAAATCTAAATTAATTGGACATCCACTCAGAGCCTTCCTTTGGTGTATGCAGCGTCTTCCCCAGCAGATGTCCAAAACTCTGGGGAAAAGGAAATGGACTGGCTAGATTTCTGCACTTAGGAAATAACATTGAAATCTATTTAAAAATCATCTAGCACAGTGAAATCTGAATTTAGAATCAGAGAACACTCATCTGTGTATGGGGCCAAAAATGAGATATGGTCCATGCTTTTTACAGGGTTGTATTTCTGTCATAATTTTGTGGAAGGAAAAAGGAAAGCGTAACACTTTATTAAGGTATTTGCACAAGCAAGTCCCAGTCTGAGAGCACCGGTTATATGGATTTTCCTTGCAGCCCTCTTTCAAAATAATGCCATCCCAGCTTCTTCTGTGCACAAGTGGAGAACTTACCCAGCCTTTAGCTAGTGCATGTGGAGCCCAAAAGGGGCACAGCTGATCCAGAGAAGCTGTTTCTACCCTGAAGAAGAAAACAAGCATGGCAGAGAAATAAACAGGCGGTGGGGAGCTGAATGCATGCGTGCAGGGGTGAGTGTGCCCACAAACGTGTGCCAGCTAGCCCTCACCCAGCACTGGTTTAGCTTGCACGCTGATCACTTACACACGATACAGGAAATCACTGTACTAGTTAGCAACCATGAGTGCCTACCATAACAGTGTTCATGGTCAGATTTAGCATGTTTCTTTACCCAGGAGTGGTAAAAGTGGACCAAGGAGGCATTTTAACATGACAAAACAAACAAAACAAACAAATGCAGAGTAATATGAGAAAGCACCATGGCTCCAACTTTTGGGTTTTTGACACTGTTGTCACTTATTTAGTTCGCAGTACTGTGAGTAAATAACTAAAAGTCACGCTGAACATTTCTTATGTATCTTGCTGCCTACTGAAAAACTTAGATCTCAGTAAAATGTATCAGTGCCCCATATACCTGGGAACTGCCAGGAATGCAAGAAAGGGAATCCAGATACCTGCTCCTGTTGCTTTCCTAAGCTACCAGGGGTGAAGTACAGGAGGACAGAGCATGGGCTGGGTCATGGAACGTGGCTATCGACGGAAGCTTGTCTGCTATCAGGCAAACATCTCCATTTCTCAAGGAGAACGATGAGAAGTCTCCAGTAGAGGTAAGCACTTCAGCCTTCTCGGAAAAATTAAACCAAAACATTTCCCTTCCCCCAGCACCCCTGTAGACTGCTTAGGAGTGCCCAGCAGTTGTGCTCTCCCTGGGGATGTGAGGAGCCCCAAAGCATCTCTCTGCTCTCACTCGTGCAGCATAAGGGCTTGAAAAACCATCCCCATCATTAGTGACCAAGTTATTATTTATTTTGGGATTGTTTCCTCTCAGTCTTCTCTGCTGGAGTTGTTCCAGGTTGTACAAATAACCACATTTTTATAGGAACAGAACTGAGGGTTCAGGTTCTCCTGTGCCCAGGAAAGTGTCCTCCCTAAGAGTGTCTCTCTCCCAGGCCCAAAGGTGGCTGTGGAGTGAAGGAGGAGGGGAAAGCTGTATTTTACAGTTTGGCAACTGCAAATTCCCAAGACAATTCACACACTGTACCTTATTCTGCAAACCAGGAAAACATACAAATTGCTCAGTATCCAACTTCAGTGAAAGCAAACACATTTATAGGAACATGGAGCATGAAGTCTTAATACTGTTTAAATATAAAAGCAAAGTTAAAGGCAGCTGTAAAGCTACCACAGTTGTCTGCGGAGCTCGCCAAAGTACCAGATGCTGCTGCAGCAAAATTTCCGAGTGGGTACAGTAGGACAGATGGTATGACATCACCTGACAACATTCTTAGGACAGAAATGTTTATTTTGATATTGCAATGTGTGATTATTTTCTCCTTATGTTGCTGCAATTCCTATGCTAAGTACAATCATTACTAACCTAATTAGATATGGCATATTTCTACGAACTAACAAACGATAATATAATATTCGGAGCAGGGTAAGGGGATACTGAAATGATCCCTATCGTTTTTATACAAACATACTCCATGACAGGAATTTATGCATAGATAAAAGCAAAGAAGCTAAGTTTTATGCCTATATTTTTGAACCCATTAGTGTCTGAAAAGCTTAAAAACATCCTCGTTATACTGAGAATTCACAGTTATTTTAGACTGAGTATTCCAGAGTCATTGAAGTACATTAGGTGCTGAGGAATTTACTCATGCTACAGCATTTGAAGGATTTGCATCCGACATTGGGGTACTAACGTGCTTCAGATGCTGTAAACTATCATAGGACAAATTCTGTATTTTCAGACGATAAAAGCTACATAAAAATACAAAGAACAATTTCATCTACGTCTTCAGCGTCTGCATTACACAACATGCCCTGGAGATGGCCGCCTCTTACTGAGCTCCTTTCCGTAAAAAAATTCTAACTATCCAAAGAATGCAGTAAAGCCATGAAATATGACTGTTGTCAAATAATACCACGAGAAAAATTATAATCCACTTAGGAATTTAAAAGAACCAAGACAAATTGCCAATGGCAGGGGATGCAAGCATTTAAGCTGGTGCAGAACAAAGACAAACCACCTACATTTGTTTTATCAGCCAGCATATATATTTGTCACAGCTCCTCACCGATTTTGCACTTATATTCTAAGGCAACAGTCTTTCCAATCCATGAAATGCAGGTTTGCTCTCTCTGCCACATCTCCGTGTTCCCCACACCTGTGGAGCTAATGCCAAGCCTTGGCAAGCCTGTATAGGACAAAGTTTTTTATTAAATAGTGGTGGCCAAGACGCAGATGGCGGTGAAGCCAACCCTCTCACGCTCCTGGCGCAGGCGAGCTGGCCGTGCCGAGCTGCGGGGGTACCCGCTGCATCGCTGCTCCTGTCTGTCGGGGCTGCAAGGCCCTACATAACCCTAGTGAGCAGAACGCGGGGGCTGAGTGGGTCCCCGGGCCCTGGGTGACATGGACGCGGAGTGAGGTGGAAGGCAGGTGGGCTGAGAGAGGGCCCGCAGCAGCTCCTTCTGCAGGGATAACCTGCACAGCCATGATTTAACAGTCCCCCCACGTCCCCCCCGGATCTGCAAACACCCCTGGCCCCGCAGCGGACCTTGTGCACTGGTTGAGCAGGACGGGGAGGGGGCAGCACCCCGCCGCCTCGTCTGCCCTGCATGGCCTAATAACAGCACCTTGCTAGCTGGGCTGCTTCATGAGATCTGTAGGTTCCTGCAAATTTCAAGCGCAACAACCACGAGGGTGAGGCCATCGATATCACTACCTGCAGCGACAAATCCTTATGATAAAATACCATGGGGAGAGGCTGGCAACTCGGACGGATTGTCGTCTTGCGTGCTGCAGGTCTTCTCTCTCCCTGACACAGAGGGACAGCCTCTTGGCTCTCTTTGGACTGAATATATTCTGTACTGGAGGTCACAAGGACTACCGCCGCAGCTCAGAGGGACAGGTGAGTGGAAGGCAGGTGGGACAGCCTGAGCTTTCGCTGAAATGAGAGAAAACAGCACTGCTCCAGTGCCTGGCACCATGCAGTGATTCCCTCTGTACCTCCACAGACCAGTCCAACCCATCTTTTAAAAATGTACCGCTGCCTGTGCAGCAACTGCCCTTTTGGAGGAAAAAGGAGCCAGCTGGGGTGGACTGATTAAAAACCAATCACTAGTATATCAGCAGTCTGCATGCAGCTCTAACCTGTACCCTACCCAGCCTCAGCTCTGCTGTCTCTCTGTATCTTGTAAATCTGACACTCTTTAATTTCCTGCTGATGTAAGAAAATCACTTGGTCTGCCAACAATTTTTCTTATTTTTACCAAAACACTAGTAACTGCACATTTCATTCCTGTTGCTGTTGTCCTCCACTGAAGCAGACTGGGAGTTATATTTATAGCATTTTAATGCTATAACTGGAGTCTGTACTGACTCCTGTTACTAAGGTTTTTAACGCTTTCATGTGAAATGTTAATCAAACTTTCTGTGTTTGTATGCTACGATACAACTGCATGGTCAACCTCGGCTTTCAAGGACCTCCACCCATTTCAGACTCCTGCCTGGGTCTGCTGAGGGACTGAATCAGGCAGGAATGCGAAGCAGAAGGAGATCTTTGGCTACTTTATGGTTGCAGAAATGGGGAGGTAGGTGACAAGCGAGGGCAGTTCCCAGCCCCGACACGTTAATGTTGCCCAGCACTTCCCAGCTACTGCCACAGGAGTCCCAGTGTGAAACTGGGACTTGCTGGTTGGGCAAGGCGCTCACACAACAATTTCAGTGGCTTTCCTGCAACAGTGAAGATGCGTCCTTCAGTTCTGGCCTGTCTGATTTGAGACCCTGTGGTCCCAATTCCAGAAGTGCTGAGTGCTCAGATGGGAAAATTATGCCTGAATATAGGAAGCTCTCAATAATGCTAAGTACTCTGCAAAATCAGGCTCATGACAAATCAAAGGGGACCCTCAAAATCAGCGGCCCATTCATTCTTTTGCACCTGAAGTTCTTGGTTTGTCAGATGTGAGTAATAATGCTCCTTCATCTAAAAAATGACTGCACCAATACATCTGCGAAATGCAAATGGGAGGAATTAGTAATTCCGTTTGGAAGAGAGGTTAGACAGTGCACAGCGAGCAGGGCACGGGGCCACGCGTTTCAGCAACAGAAGAAAACAAACTACTGAACAGTTACTGATCGAAGAAAGGCCATCCACATCTACACTGAACGATGCAGGAACAAACAAACACGTAAGCACGTAATTAACCGCTGCACTGTAGAGCAGACGCACGAGGACGTTTCCCAACTTCTGAGAGCTTGACTTTGCAGCCCAGCTAAACAATTTTGGGGTGGGTGTAGGGGCGGGGGAAGCTGCAGCGGAAGGAGAGAGATGGGAAAGCGGGGGGCAGAGGCGCGGCCAGGAGCACGGCCCCTCGGGGCGAGGGTTCGGGTTCGGCGGGCAGGCAGGGCAGGCGGTGCGGGGGAGACCCACCGCGCTGCCGGTGCCAGCCCAACCCACGCGTCCCCCCGCTCCTCCTCCTCCTCCTCCTCCCCGTGGGAACAGCATGGTGCTGGGCAAGGCCGTGGGAGGCAGAGGGCCCCCCACTGTGATGACAGACCCCCCCGCCCCGGTTTTAGGGCTCTCCCGGGCTCGTCGCAGGGGCTGGGTGTCCGGGCTCTGCTCCAGCTACCCCACAACCTCACCCACTCGCTCCTTCCCTCCTCCGCGGTGCCGCGTTTCCCCGGTCAGGCCCGGTGCCCTGGCGAACGTCAGGTAGCTACCCCTACCCCGGGGGTCTTCTGGGGGCCTTCAGCGCCGGGCCTTCGTGACACGGCAGGCCTGGCGCACCGGCCGGACCGCAGGGCCTGGCAGAGGGGGCTGCCATCGCCGCCGGCGGCCCCCTTCGGTTATGCAAAACCAGCGCTTTTAATTTCGCTGGGAAATTCCCAGCAGCAGCGGTGGGTTTTGGGGAAAGGGAGAGAGCGTGCAGGAAGGCAGCAGCGAGAGCACAGTCGGGCCCCGCAGTCCTTCCACCCATCCTCGGCACTTAACTTCGAGGAACAAATTGCGCTCGGTCTTGACCCACTCCACCGCTTTTTCACCCCAGGGCCCTCTCTTGCAGAGCCCGTGTCCTGACCCTGCGACGGGGCTGGGGGAGCTGGCCCCGGCCCCCTGCCACATCGCCATGGGTTCCCCTGGGAACGCTGCCAGCCGGGGGGTCTGCTGTGACGCCACGCTTTCAGGATTGGAGCCCGTGTCAATACCGGACCCCCTCGAAGTGGTTTCTTGGCACTTTGAACTACGGACACCTGAATACGAACATTTTACAGAGTACGACATCTGCTTCCCAGTGCCAACGCAGAGCTCTCCAGCACTGCAAAATAAATGACCCTGGCAATTAGTTAAACTTTGTCCGATTTCAGATTAAAACGACCTCAAATCCTGAGTCTGCCACTCCAAGAAGTTCATCCCAATGTGGGTTTGCTTCCTCGTCCTTTCACATGACAAAGACCCTAAACCAAGCACTTCCTTAGACTGAACTGCCGAACTGCTCGTTACACTGTTTACAGCAAACACAGAAAGGGTAAGCAATGCTTGTAACAATGGATATTGTTCAAAGATGGAGGGCTCCTTTTGAAAAGATCTCATTTATTTTTCATCACTTAGGTGGTTTGATTAACTTTGGTGAATTTTACTGCATTTGGCTAATGATAGCAGGCTGTTTTTATGGCCCTTGAGCAATTGCTTTCACTTTCTGGTTCTCAGGCACAATTCTCCCTGGGCTCACAAAGCCCTTTTACAACAACAATAAAATCTGAATTAAAACATAAAGAATATTTTATTTCTTTACCACTCTTTAAAATACATTTTGAAATTTGGACCTAACACAATCTGACAGTTTGGTTAGTTGGATTAATACTGAAAATGCCGATCAGTCATGTTCTTTATAGCCCTATATAGATATTTTAGATGTAAAGCTGTCTGAAGGGCTCACAGTAGAAATGAATGTGGCAGCAAGAGTGAGAAAACTCAAAGAGGAAAAGAAGAAAGGGCTTTTTTTTGTTGTTGGGTGGTGGCAGGGTTTTTTTCCTGATTGGAAAGCAAGCTTGAAAATATATATATATATATATATATGTAAAATAAAATACTTGGAATTATTATTATTTCAGTGTTATAGTCTTTGTATTTTATAGCTACTTGTGTAACAGTCAATTGCTTAGATCCCTTCTAATCTGCTTGCATACTCAGTTTATATCTGTTAGGGAACTTGGGATTACTTGGTTTAAGCATTTGTCCTGAGCTTTCACAGAACCACTACAGTAAAAATGGAAAGCCCCCATTAAGGAAAACCTGTCTGAAAGCAACAGATGGGTACATAAACTTGTTAATCTGTTGAGAATATAGTTATATATGGTAGGCAATAATTAAAGGTAACTAAACCGCTGGTGCTTGGACCTACACGGGCAGCTTCTATGCACCATTTAGGAATTGTACTTGAGCACAAAATGCCACAAAAGGAAAATACAGCTTGACATTTGTAAACTGAATTGATTTTCATGTAAAAGGAGAACTAATTTTACCCATCCTTAACGGCAGAGTCAGTATTCCAAGATTTTGCAACTGTGCCATCTTATGTCTCCCAGACTATCTTCTGCCATGCAGAGTTACAGTGAGGGTTGCTTATTGTTTCCTTTCTATATTTTTTCTTTAGTTAATGGAACAATTTTGTGGCTAGGCAAGGGAAAAAAAGTCAACAGCCCTCCACAAGTGACAGGACTCTAAGGAGCACATTTTCGACCCACCAGAATGCCCACTCTAAATTAACATAACTGCCTGACATTGAGGGGCTTTTGTACTTTTAAACACCAATTGCCATTGGAAGAACCCCAGAAATGTTTAAGGCCCCACTCCTACAACGAATTCCCTGTGGGTGGACCTTTATGCCCATGCACAGCCCCATTGAAGTCGCTGGAAGTCACCATGGGCAGGCAGACCTCAATTTCTAATTGCTGTACAGGAATATAGACTGCAAGGGGCCTCCCAGGATCATCAAGTCCCGGGCCCAGGTGCCATGTCCAATAAGCCTTTTTCAATAAACTTCCAGGTTACATTTTAAGGTGGAATCGGTCTATTTGCCCCCACTACTATGAGGCTTTCTGACCTGGTTTTGGGTTGGGGGAGAGAGGGAGGAAGGGACATCTTTTTTTTAATAAAATGTTGGAAACACATCTGATCGAAATAATACTTCATGTCATTTTCTGTAAATAGTCAGAAGCGTAATGAACATATAACTATCTTTTTTCAGAAGATACATGAGAACTCTTACACGGCTCTCATGTACCAGTGTATACATATATTCATCTCTGAGGTCAGCAAAGGCACAAAGGCATACAGGAGATGCTGCAACCACAGCACATGCCTACACGACTTCATATGCAAATTGTGCAAAACACACATCTTCCCTGGCTTGCTGATTTTGTTATTTAAAAAGTAATAAACCCCCATCTTTTCTATGCTGCTCAAACCATATCTGCAATAAAATATTGCAGCAACACAAAGAAAGATGTACAAAACCACAGGTAGAATTCACATTTTCTTCAACAGCACTAAATGAGGCTGGGGGCTGGCTCCCATCTCCAGGGAGGACTTTTGGTGCTTGCTGGAAAAAGTCTGTGCATAGGAGACAGGGAAGGCTGGCAGGAGGCAGGGCCCCTCAGAGTTGTCCCTGCAGACAGGCGTGCACCAGTGCCTCACCAGCAAATGTCCTTCTGCGTGTGCCCTGGGAACTGGTCGCACTGCCTTGGGGTTTTTTTCTACGCCCTTGTTTAAGAATCAAATAATCAAATTTACTTAATCTATTCTAAACAATGCCTCCCCTTCTCCTGACTCCCTTTTGCTGGGCAGGGGCGGTGACATGCTTGCCCACGGGGGCTCATCCCTCAGCTCCCCGCAGCGCCTGCCCAGCTGGTCCAGGCTGTCCCCACGCAGCCCTCGCACAGCGCTGCCCCACTGCGCTTGCAGCGTGGGTGTAAGGAATGATCTAAATTGGGATTAATGCATGACTGGGAATTGACTTTTCTTCGTGTCTCATTTCTGCAATGTTACAGCACGCGAGTAATTGGTTTTTTTAAAAACCAGTCTGGGTAGTTTGATGCTCTTGCTTCTCTAGTGAACCTCCTGCATAAATGCTCTGCATTTATAAGGTGGGTTTCTCAGCAGTACGCTCACAAGCTGGGACAAGTTCCGGTGGGCCGTGCTGCACCCTCAGGAATTCCAAATAATACTAGTTTACTCCAAAAAAGGCTTTACAGTATTTATGGGGCCATCCTGGGTAACCGTGTTTCTATTCAGGCCTCCACTCTCTCTCTGCAATGCAAGTGGATGTGTTGCATTCCCCGGAGCCTGCACCTGCCTGAAAAATGAGAGCCCCAACACGTCCCCAAGCCACCGGCCCACACAACGTGTGGGAGCACAACTGGCTCCGAGCTGTGCCACCATGGCAGAGCGGGACCCGCGGCTCTTTCTCCTGCCAAAGCAGCATCTTCTCATTTTTGGTCTGTCAGTCATGTTGCAAATATATTCACGTCACTCAGCTGGTTTCATGTCACAGACACCCGTAGTGTGACGGGCAACCACATGTTATCTGTTAAGAGCGTACTTGGTTTGAGGGAGATTTTTCATAGAGGGAAAGACGTAAGAGTTACTTAGTTGCTGAACTCTCATTCATTCTCTTTTATGTAAAGCCATGCAGATACACCGAAGCTCTACACCATATAAGCCCATGGGTTTTGCAAATAGTTTTGCGTTATAAAAATCTATGGAAAAAGGATAAGTAGGTGGTATACTAGCAAAACAGTAAATCGAAACACACTGAAATGCCATTTCATTCACATACAGCACAGTAACGCTGAGCGTTACATGGCCACATCCTGTTTTCCGGATAACCTCGAGGCACACACATAACATCCTGGTGCGCAGCAATCTGGATATGGCAGAGCCCATAAATCAGCAGGACAGGTTACATGGGGTCAGTGAGCCAAGGACTCTGAAAGCTGCATATTGGTAAGGCTGCCTGATGCGAAAACCTGGATGTTGTATTTCTGCATCGGAAATGCAAACCGCCGTCTGGATGAACCCGGGGCTGGGGATGGAGAAGGCGTTCCAGCTGTGGATTAGTCTGGAGGACACTAAGATGAAGCTTTAGTCCACCAGAGCCAGGACTGCTGGGAGAGCGTGGGAATCAGGGCCACGGGAAGGCAGAGGGATTCCAGGGAAACCATGCAGTACCTAACAGTCAGGTAAGTGCTGAGATAACCGTACCTGCTGCCAAACATTTCCTCCCTCAAAGTTAATTCAACCTGGCAAAACATGACATTTAGCAAACCAACACACTGCCACATATTTAGTATATGAATAGCTGAGATATGGTATATTTTCATTGCGATGTTTCTCCGCCAGGAGCATTCCTCTGTTGTAAGGTTTCTGGGCTATGTCTCCAATCTCCATCACGCAGGGTAAACACTCCCTGGATAACACCCCTGGCCAGAGCCCGTAAATGCTATGGTTTCCATTGCTGAATTATAAAGAGCAAGTGATAGCTTCTCTCTGTTCCAAGCTACTGTATTTTACCAGGAATCTGAACAAGAATGGCCCATCTATATCAACCATTCATGACAGTATTTGCTTTTCAGAAATTATCTCAGTAAAAATTCTCAGGTTCGAGCTGAAAGAAGCTCTTTTGATTTATTTGCGATGCAGTAGAAACAGTGCTAGGCTACTAACAAATGTTCTTGGTAAATATGTGATGATTAATATCAAGGTTCAAGGCTTACTGGAGTAAATGAAACATTACAGCCAACTTCATAGACTACCCTTGCAGGTATAATATGCAGATTAAAAATCAAAACAAAACAAAAAGCTTCCTGGAAAAAAAGAAAAAAAAAGAAAAATCCAAACCTCAGATTGGACCATAGACACAATGAAAGATCAAGGAAGACTGAATGATTGGACATTCAGATAGGTAACCTCAATTAAAAAGAAAAAAAAAAAGTGATACAGTTAAACAGTACGTGCTTGGCAGGCTGGAACCAAAAGAGACAATCCTGATGCTCAGATGCTCTCCCAAATGTCAGATATTTAAGATAATATGCATAGTTTCTATGCAAGTCCTTAATTTTGTTTCTGTTAGGAAATAGATTAGGCTTTAACTTTAAGTACTGAATTATTGCCAAAAACACGACGCAATTTGGTACAACTGCTAAACTAGGTCAACAGTGAGACAGGCGCCATAGTGAACCACGCCTGCTTTTAGAGAGGCCTCTCACTTCTGCAAATGGGGAAAAAGAGGGCAAGAAAGAAAAACATAGTACTACAGTGAAAGGAATATTACACTGAGCAGTAACGAATGCAGAAACACCAAGTGTATTCCATCAGGTTTAACCCTAGAAAGCATCCTCAAAGGGTGGGGAGCAATGGAGAAAAGCTGAAGATTAGCGGGCTCGAGGGCAACACTTACTGATTCGGGATCCCTCTGCTGTTCAAGGAAAGCCGAAAACTCCACCAGCCTGAGCTTGGTCGTACCAATCGATCGGCCCTGCCACGCAGGGACTGAGGGAGCTGGAGCTGACGTAGGCTCAAAGCCTAAAAGAAAGGAACCGTTTTCATGAAGAAGTTGACAATTCCTCAGTTTATGTTTTCTGAATTAAATATAATCAGGAATTATGCATGTAGCCCTTGGATGTTTATATTAATTTCAGCAAATAATGAATTCAGAATGAGTTAAAATTTGAAAAACACAGAACAATATGTAGAAAAAGAGGTCCCAATCCAGCAAGCTAATAATGGTGCAAATAAAAGATCTACTTCTTTGTTTCCTTGGGGCTGTAACTCACTGTAAAATTTTTGTTTAAAATATATACTAGATTATAGAGATTTATAAAGACTTCACGTAGACTTACAGCTGACCCTTCATTGGAAACTGGCAGCAAGACACAGGAGGTATTACTGCCTTGGGAGTCAAGAGAACTGGCCTCCATTTCTAGTTCCTAATGTGCCACATGTTACAAGTAAATCACCTCTCTTTTTGCCTTTTTCTTCTGCCACTCTCAATTCCCCTCTCCTATTTAGTGTATAAGGTTTCCAAGGCAGGGACTGTCTCTTACTATGTATTTGTACATTGGGTCTTTGACTTCTTTTGGAGCTTTTAGGCAGCATTATATTACAGATAATAATAAATAATTACTGTAGAGGGCTGAATCATACCCTAAAAAGAAAAAGAAGGTTTTAAATTGATAATAAAGAGGGAATGACATGATCTAGAGAGAGAAGGGATGTTAACCACCATCTCTAACTCACCTCAAGAGAAGGAACAAACGCTATCTCTTGCTCCTCATCATGGAAAATTAGATGAGAAGGAAATAAAACAGTAAAGGAAGGAGGGAAAGGCAGCAACTCGAAGACAAAACTGATCTCGGGAGAGATGCAGGTGCAAGGAAGGCAGAGGAGAGGCACCAAAGGTTAGACAACAAAGATAATCCTGAACTAGGTCGAGAACCAGGAAGAGGTCACAGGTAGCATGTGTCCATATCCTGTAATGGGAATATGGTCCTGACTCCAGCCCTCAAAGTTAGGCAATGAAGATGTGAGGCTTGTATGAAATAGGGAATTACAAACGTGACTGGTTAGACATGAACAGGAATTCTAATGAAGTTGTCCTGGTTTCAGCTGGGATAGAGTTAATTGTCTTCCTAGTAGCTGGTATAGTGCTATGTTTTGAGTTCAGTATGAGAAGAATGTTGATAACACACTGATGTTTTCAGTTGTTGCTAAGTAATATTTAGTCTAAAGTCAAGGATTTTTCAGCTTCTCATGCCCAGCCAGCAAGAAGGCTGGAGGGGCACAAGAAGTTGGGAAGGACACAGCCAGGACAGCTGACCCAAACTGGCCAAAGGGGAATTCCATACCATGTGATGTCACACCCAGTATATAAACTGGGGGGAGTGGGGCTGGGGGCATCGCTGCTTGGGGAGTAACTGGGCGTCGGTCGGTGGGTGGTGAGCAATTGCATTGTGCATCACTTGCATATTCCAATCCTTTTGTTACTACTATTGTAATTTTATTAGTGTTACCATTATCATTATTAGTTTCTTCTTTTCTGTTCTATTAAACTGTTCTTATCTCAACCCCGAGTTTTACTTCTTTTTTCCAATTCTCTCCCCCATCCCACTGGGTGGGGGGGAGTGAGTGAGCAGCTGCATGGTGTTTAGTTGCTGCTGGGGTTAAACCACAACAGAAGTAAAAACTCATGCATGAGTTTTGACTGATTTAGAAATACCAATAATCCCACTCTGAGAGAAAACATGGAAGAATAAAAGAAGACAATTCAAAATGCCTACCTTAGAAAACAATGTTATAAATTAGGAATATCAGGGAAAAGGAAATAATCAGACATACAGAAAGATAACCTTAGTTGTAAGCATTAAATAGCAGCAAGTTAGAAAAATCATAAAAAACTGGGTAAGAGTCAGAAAACTGCAGTTCAAACAGAGTCAGAAGCATGGTGTCTTTCGGCAAGGGAGACGTAAAATTAGTTACCATCTGCAAAGAAATAATGATCTTTCCTGAAATTAGCCATGAAACCAACTTGGGGAAAGGAGTAGGGAAGTAGCCATGGGAAGGGCTTGATCAGTTTGAGCAACAGCAGTCAGAATAAACTTTAGGTACTTATCAAAGTGATACCAGCCAGAGCAGGATCTTCAGGAAGGGAAAGAGTTATCAACAACCAGATACACAGAGATGTTCTATACTTAAGGCTCTACATATACGGTTTTGGAAGAGTTTTTAGCCTCAGTTTAAAATAAATTAAGCCTTATTCTCACTACAGATGGAAGCAAGATTTAGCTGTTAAAAAAGAAACATGCATCCTGTTACTCATTTTTTACAAAGCATTTCCCTACAATATCGAATGCTGACTGGAGATCACATATCACAACTGCTTGCATATGTATTAGTGTTTCCTACCTAAAATGTGAAACAATCCCCCCAAAACCCCAAGCCCAATGATTTTCCCTCATATATAATCAGTTAGTAGGACATTGGGACTGGTGTTTGGTTCGGCTACAGGGAGTGTTAGATATGGAGTAGTGGCTCTGTCCATCTCAGGAATTAATACATCACATTCAGTACACAATTCAAGTGTTTTTAAAGGAGAGTATAAATGGAAGAATTACCTGAAATGGGAGCTGTGACCGATGGCTGTATAGGATAGGCCTGCTGAACAAATGGCTTTACGCTGGAATAAAGAATTACACAAAAATCATACAGCATGCCATCCACAGTAAATTCCAGTCACATAGTATAAGAAAATACATGGCTAATGACCTTTACCCACAAACATATCTCTTCCTTGCATAGAATATTTAACAGACAGACAGTAAAGAGGTAATAGAGAGCGAGAGGGTTGAGAATTACACCCAACATCTTAAAGCGAGGAGCTCATCCACGCTCAGTCACAGAGCAGGAAACCTGACCTGCCTGTTGCAAGTTTTGCAGCAGACATGGATGGTGATTGCTTTGACTCCCAGTAAATCCAGAGGACGCTGAACTACAGGAGCACAAAGACTCCCATGGACTTCAAGGGAATAAGGTGGGAAGAAGCTGAAGAATAAGGCTGGGAAACATTGCTCCAGAGACCACCGCGGGGCTGAAAATGTAATACCTGACAGAGGGGCAAAGGCTTCCTTCTCTGTATGGTGCTGCTGCTACCGTGGTGCCGAAGGGCAGTAACCCTACTGACCACTAATGGGCCTCATGCAGTCATCTCCTGCTCTGCAGGAAAATACGTCCCCCTTGCCTCCAGTATTGCTCATATAGTTAAAAGAGGATGGGAGTATTCGTGCTGGAAACTTATTCACAGGCAAAACCTTACCAGCTGCTTCCCTGGCATTATCATTGCATCTCACCACACAATGGGAGAATAAGGAGTGTGCCTATTAGGTATTCAGCCTCAGCTTTGAGGTCTGGGATCCCTTATAACTTTTCGAATGTGAGTTCACATCACTGTAAAGGCTCTTCCTTTCTCTACAACTATTTTTTCCTCCTTTTTAGAAAAAATTTCAAGTTCTTGCCTCATTGATACCCTCTGGCAGCAAAGTGCACAAGCCATCCCCACACTGCATATAGAAGCCTATTTTAATTTTCAGACTTACTCTTGTGAGGATCCAGGCTGCCCCGTTTGAATCATGCCCGGCCAAAACTGAAAGAAGGAAAACAAACAAACAGACCCACAATTGTTTTCTTTGTTGAAAGGTTTTGGATATTTCTGAACAAGCATGATTCCTTTTGCAAACACGAGTGAAAGCATTAATCCATTCATTCAGCCTTAGTTTTCTACTGAACATTGTTAGAGAATACAGGGATTTTTTTGGGACTCGGCTAACAACTTACCCCAGGTGCCCCAGGAAATGTAGGACGGGGAATTCCTGGCAGGCCCAGCTTGTTGTGAATAGCAGTAGCTGAGACTATCTGAGCTGATGACATTGCTGCCATGTGCTGGAGTGCTTTGTCCTTTGCTGTCTGATCCTTTAATATGACAATTACATGGAGTCTTAAAACATTTGGCACAACAAATGATGTTAAATAACTGCAGCTACAAGCACATAACTAACAACTTAAAAAGCCACACAGAAAATGCAAAAATAGCAAACCATGCAGGAAAAAAAAAATACAGCACGGAGGCTAACACTCAAACTACCTCAAGGCAAAACCTCCTCTCAGACATGCATGGTAGACCTGAATTCTCACAGTCTGCTCTGCCAAGACGCAGGAAGCTCTGGGAGAGCAAACTACTGCCCACTTGTTTATCTGGGCAAATTCTGCTGATTTTAAGTCAGGCTGGACTAAACACGGTCTGCTGCTAAGGCTTTGCCTGCAGGACAGTGAGCACTGAGATTTGAGCTCTATCATTTAGATCTAAGAGAAGTTTGCCTTTCGTATTGCACTGTAAAATGAGAACACAGAACTGCGACTGACTTGCAAACAATGACAGTTTTTTCTTCATGCTTACAGGTTTAGAAAATTTTGGATTCTCTTTTATGACAAGTATTTTAAAAGTTAGATCACAAAAATGTAAATAACATTTTAAACTTCCAATTGTGGTATTTTACAGATTTACAGTGTTCCCAAAGAAAACAATCAGCTATAAAATTTCTGCTGTTTTCAAGCATACAGGAACAAGTTTAGGAAAGGATGGGTTGTTATCGATTACTTGTATTAGAGCAGCGCTTGGAGTCCTAGTCACTGCCAATCACGTATGATCACAGAATAGAAATGGAAAGCCTCTTAATGCAACAGAGTTAATTAAGTGGATACCTTATGTCAGGTAAAATAGGTAAACAACAGACCGTTACTATCTGGTAAAGTGGGGTTCCTCATCCAGAAGTACTGTATTAATAAGTGCTGATATTTAGGTACGTGACTTAGAATGAAGGAACACAAGCAGTATTAGGCAAGGATTTGGGGGGCTTTTTTCTGGTTTATTTTACAAGCAAAGTAGCAAGCATGCTGGCAAGAGATGCATGCTCTTATACATGATATATGACTTTGCACATATGCTCCCTCTAAAGCTTGTATGTAGTAGTACTATAGGTGAGCAGTTTCTTCCTTTGAATAGCTCCTTTAGAAACAGCACAGGCTGAAAGTACAGGAAAAGCTAGCCAAAAATTCTGCCAAGCACAGCTAAGGTACATAATACTCGGTTTAGTTAAAATACTTACCATGCTTGTTACCTGGATACAACAACAAACAGTTTATTAAAATGCTTGTGTAGAATAGCAGATTCTTAGCAAAATACGAACAAAATAGTAAGAGACAAAGGAAGAGCAGTTTGCTCAACATTAAATATCAGCTTTAAACAAATGCATTATTTTCACCTAGGGACTGATTCATTAAAAGGAGGAAAAAAAAAAAAGGATAAAAACCTAACAACAAAACACTGGGGGGAAATAACCCCCACCTCCCTGTGTGAAAGCTGCAGATACTGAAAGAAGGGGATTGTTGCTGAGCTTGTTTCCCTGAGCCGCGCATGGAGCCCCTGCGGGTGCCTCTGTGGGATGCAGCGCAGGAGAGCGGCAGGTGGAGCAGGGGAGTAGCTGCTCCGGCAGCGTCCCCCCTTCTGCACCTTGCAGGATGCGAGCCCGAAGTGCAGCCTGCTGCGGTGCTGCCTGCAGCAGCATTAACACCTGCGCGCTCACCTGCCCTGCCTCCCGCACAGCAGCACTGGACACTGCTCTCTGACCTGTCTAAGCCTCGGGACTGCCTTGCGGTGCACCTACAGAGCAGGTTCTGTCCCATTGCTGCGCGGTGGGCGGGAGGCGGGGGACGTGGTATCCATCGGCGTGTGAACAGAACTTGGTCGTTTCTCCAATTTGTAGCTTTCCCGTATAACCACAACCAATTCACTGGGTAAGAGCTGGAAGTCAGCTCTGGCTCTCCCGGCTGCTGGCGCTCACCTCTGCCTGCCCCAGAGTAGGAGGGTGTGCACTGGAGGTTTGTGCATGGCATGTTTCGCTGGCTGCCTTTGGATGTCTGCAGACCACTGGGCTAAAAAATGCTTTGCTGGGTGTTAGGAGGTGGCAGTATTCTGAGATTCACGCAGCTCTCCAGAAAGCCGACCCCTCTACCATCCTGTACAGTAAGAAGGACCCTCCATCACGAAAACATGACGATGAGATGTCTTTAAGCAATATGGAGATGCTAGCACCACCACACTTTTCTGTTTCTTTTCCCCTCATTTTTTGTTAGCTGAGCTGGCTTGGAAATGCCAAACCATGCAAGTCTCACACGCAGTCTGCTGAATCATAACAAAAACAAACATACAGGGGATTGATACCCTGTGTGTGAAATGCATGATTCAAGAGACGTGTGTGCCTCTGGGTCCTAGTAACCTCCAAAACTACGCGAGTGCTGCCTTTGTGACTACCTCGCTATTCTCCAGAACTGCTGCGGCGGCACTACAGCCTCCTCTCCTGCACTGCCTCCTGGCTGCAACCAGCCATGCCAGTGCCACCGTGTGAAGGTGCAGCCAGTGCCTGTGCTCCTGCCAAGTTCCCAAACTCATACTGTTCTGCTGCTATAATGGCCTTACTGTTAGGTGGATCTAAACCAAGGGAGAATTTAAAAGTAAAAGCTTTGTTAGGGATATGAAAGTCCATACCTGGGATTTGCATGAGCCTGGGGTAAATTATATATCTATGACATAGTTCATCTTGCCTTGCTTTAGCCATCTAAAGTCTCCAGTCTAAGGCAGCTGGCTAACCCCCTGCTACTGTTAGTGCAGTAAGCACCTACGGGAGACAATGTATTTCTCCCTTACCAGGCATCAAAACCAGCTGGAGCTCACCACTTGCTGCAATGTTATTGCTGTCCAAGGACTAGAATAGGAACCTGGACACCCAACTTCTACATGGCAACAGTCACGGCAGGTAAATCCCACCACAACAGATGAACAAAAAAAAAATTTTCAAAGATTTACACTTCCTTCAAGACCTTCTGTTCACAGAAGGAGGGATATCTCGATTGTCCTGTAGTGCTCTTAGCCACCGTTAGCAGCGAGTCTGATGATCCTGAATTTTAGGAACAGTGACAGGGATTTTTGGAGGGAGAAAGCATCTTTTGTTTCGTGACATGAGAAGGGATGTGCCTTCCTTCTTGCCAATTGCTGCCTTTTACCCTCGAATGTTCTGCATTTTGTGGTGGCCATTCATCTTATCCTCTTTGACCAATTACATTTTCAGGAGGATAGAGAGAAAGCAAAAATGTTTTGGACAACAGCTCAGAAATACAACACTTGCAATAGGGCTAGACTTGAGGAGTTTCAACGACTCCTACAAAATTTCCCAATGGTGACAAATCTGCCAGCTCCTCTGGACATCAACAGACTCAGGCCAACACACATCAACGGGAAGTTTCACCTGTTGTAGGCGTAGGAACCTCTGCATAACTGGAAGATCAGTTCCTCTCGCAGTAACTAACTTCACATTCAAACATGAAAGAAATCAATTTCAAAATCAAATACAAATACATAAGAGGTCCTGACTTCCACTGGCAAAAGAGCACCTTCAGCTCCAGGAACGTTTTGGAGAGCTGAAGGTGGTGGCCTATGCTTCTATAAGCAGGCAGACTCTATAGTCTCCAAAAACAAATTGGAAAAGCACGTTTTAAAGCTATTTATTTAAATTGAAATATTAGCGTGCCTGCAACTTAAAAAAACAAGTATCTGTTGGGGTGTTTTTCCACTGTAATGGAGAGCGCTTGTAACCAGGAGGGAATGAGTCTTTCTACCTATCACTGCAACGCAGCCACTTCTGGGATGAAACTTGGTAACTGATTAATAACACACAATGGTATTACATCACAGTTTAGGCAGCAAGAGAAGTAATATATCCAATTAAAACGGCAGGGGTAATTTAAACAGGCAGATTACAGTAATTACCCAGGTTGGAATTTGGCCAGGACAAATGGGTTAACACCCCTACTCTAAACAGGAACGTTGTGGGATTTTTAATGACTGCAAATAGTTAAGACTTTGATTTCCTATCTTATCCAAGAGAGAAAGGGTTTGGTTTTGCTCTCACTTGTGCTGCTGCGTAAAACTAGAAGAAATCCTTTTGGGTCAATGAGGTTTACGCTGATGTATGTAAAGTAAAAGTTTGTCCCAGCGTGCTGCAGTCCCGTGCTGAGGTTCGGCAGAGGCTTGGGGGGACAGTATCTCCTACTGAATCGTTAAATCCTGCTGGAGCTTAAGGTATTTGTTGGATAGGTCCCATCTGGCCCTGACCTGGCTTGACCCTACTTAATTTATGAGCTCTGATGGGATTGCTGCTGCCCAGGAATGACACTGTAGTAAGTAACAGACTGCACTCTTACGACTGCTGCCTTCCCCTCCCTTTATAAAAGTCTTCTGTGCTGTGGTACGTAATTAATAATGAATGTTACCGAGGTGGATTTAGAGTACAATCAGGGGAAATTTGGTCTAGTTCCACTAAACCCCTAAAATATCATCACTGTAATGGAGATCAGGATCTACCTCATGGTTCAGCTGGCTGCTTCTGGCTGCAGTTGCAAACACTTTGGTTTTGGAAGGTGTAAGCAGTAAGAATCTAATGCAAGGAGACTATATAACTTTTAATGAATCAGGCCCTTGAGGTTTACTTTTCACCCATTAGTTTTGGAATGCAAAATACATAGTTAAATTAGATAATAATAATTCCCCAGTATCATCCAATTATAAAACTTAATATCTATAAAAGCCCCACATGAAACAGGAGTTCAACATGACAAGCACAAAAGGATTTGTGCTTGACTTTCTTTTAATACAACATAAACAGAAGAATAATTCAATCAATCAGTTCAAACAAGTTCTACAGCAAAAAATAAAAACTGTTATCCTAGAATGATAAATGGGCCTTTGAATACCATGTTATCTATGACTTTGGGAGAAAAAATTCTAAGACAGTATGAGGAAAAGTAAGCACAACAGAACACAGTATTAATTCAAGAAGCCCTATACCTGTACCAATATTTTAAAATACAAAACTTTCCTTGTAAGGGGAAAAAAAAATGACATAAGAGAAGAAACAACAATTTGCTGACAAAATGGATATGACAGTAACACTAACATAAAATAGATTCCTAATAAGCAATTTTGCAGATGTTATTTCTGTTCAGATCTTGTATTGATTCAAATAACCTTTGCAATAATTAGCTGTAGCTCAAAAAAGATAAACAAATCATGAAAATATACAATTGTTCTGGACAAAAGATAGAGAGCACTTCACTGTTTCTAGCCCTGATCTCCAATTTGCTTATTATTAGAGAAGACAGGAGTAAATACAAAAGCTGGCTATTTCAGCCAGGCAATAGCTAATGCCAAGAAGAGAATGCGCATTCAAAGCTGTCCCAACTTGCTGCCTAATGAGTAGCAATTAATCCATCTTATTGTATTTCAAAATGCTGAAGACTCCATTCACATCAAAGGAAATTTTTCAAGGCTTTTATCATTGTTCATTTAAAAAGTATAGAGCTATCTTTAGCATTTTATAATTGACAACAATATTTTCTTTTTATCCCTCAATGCGGAATGTAGAATAATGGATTTTAAAACATGTAATACATGTGAACTGTAGGCATTTTAATGTTTCTTTTTGTCTCTGTCTAATTAATCTTGCACTATGAAAAAATATCTGAAATGAAAGTCTAAGATAGATGTATATCCTGCTGTGAAGACCTTTACTCTCTATTTATGCAAAACTTCCAATCCATCTTTCCTCCTGAATGGACAGAAGTGACTTTGGCTCCCTGTCAGTGCAAAGGTGGGACATGATGCAACCTAACACTATGGACTGGTGTATTTGACACAGAAATACAACATTAGAGCGTAAAAATTCTGCTTTGCCTCCTCCAGTCTCTGCCTGAGAGGAAACGTCATGAAGAGCAGGCGCCTTTCAGATCTGTCTCCAAGAACAGCTTTAGCTCAGCCTCTCTTTCCATTTTCATGAGATGAAATTTCTCTAACTTCAGGAAGATTTTCATAACCTCAGAAAATTAAGATTAAAATCTCTAAAATAGGAGTATTTTCCTGCTGTAACAAGAATTAAAATGTACAACGTCCCTGGAAGGGCTGATGAGACATTGTCTACTGGTGGTCTTGAGATGCAGCAATAGCATTTATGGGCAAAACTTCTCTTTCTTGCTGGCTAAGGACCCATCCGTCCAGAGCGACTGTAGGCACTTATCATCAAAGAAAAGGGACTTTGCTGGACCAGGCAGACTTTATGGCACATAGGTGAGATTTCAGTCTATTAGGTAAGCTTCAGTAATACTCTATCCAATGCCATGGGTGCAGATAGCTCTGAAATCCTTCCATCCATTTGGATTTTTGCAGAAGACAAACACAAGAAGATTCACCCAAGTCCTCTCCTGACCATGAGCAGGATTCAGACCAAGGTGAGACAGAAAGATCTCTTGGTATAAAACAAACTCAGCAGGTACTTAGGGAACAAGAGTTATTTGTTATACCCTTCGTCAAAGTAAGAGACTAGGAACTGAGGTCAACAGGACCGATCGGCCACATCCCAAAAGATTGATAAGAAAAGGCGTTACAAAGAAAACCGCTAGCAATGAATGTCAGCTGGGGGACAAGAGTCTCCGCGCCATGCCCCTGCAATCTTCAAGAGCCTGCCTGTGATTATTTCAGCTAAAGCAGTGCTGGCACACAGGGAAAGACCAGCTTCTCTGCAATATCCTGCCCCGTGTACACGTGGGAGGCAGGCAGAGAGGGTGTCTGGTGGCAAAGAGAAGGAAACACGGGAGATGGAGATGGCCTTGGGTCAGAGCTGACTGAACTCGTAGCTGTGGACTGGCATGAGGGATCTCTGCATTAATCCACAGAGTGCTTTCCCCTCATGCTGTAGGTAGGAAACTTGACATCAGATGCATGTGGGTCTTTTAAGTAGTAACTGCTCCCCTGGATGCCACCAGTCACAGGTTTTACAGAGCAATTGAAAGCGCCAGCTCATTGTTAAAAGGGTGAGATTGTCCCAGGGTGGAAGCAGTGCCTCCCTTGGCCGTCATCTTCTTCGTGGTCACCCCTTCGCCAGGAAACGCGGGCAGCACCCGCTCCAGGAGAACAACGGCCAGAGGAGGCTGATGGGGCAGTCCAGGCCGCTGCCAAAATAGCCCCTGTTGAAACAACGGGCACGAGTAGATGCCAAAATGTATTCGCCTTGTCTTCCTTTCACATCAGCGATGTCCTTTCCAGGCAGTTTTCAAAGGACACTACACCGTACAGATGGTTCAGCACAGGAATAAGAAAAACGAGCAGTAGCGCTAACAAAATGTCTGGAGGAGCGAGGTTCCATCTTGGGTCCAAAACCAGTGGCTTCTCTCACTTCCAGGGAGCAATTGCAGCTCCCCAGCAGGAAAAGCGAGGACGCTCTTTCTCATACAGGCCGCTCCCTTTCAGCACCTTCTTGCATCAAAGTTTCATCTCTTCCGTGTGGGGAGACAAAGGTCTGTGGGAGGCTGCAAGTTCTCCGGAAGGGGCCTGTGCAAGGGGGCAGATGTCGTGCCGTGGCACCTCGCTCGCTGACGCCAAGAACGGCAAGAAAAAGAGGAGGGAGATATGGGGAGAGCCCGGCTCCTCCGACCTTCCTGGGCACCCCTCAGGCCGGGGCCCAGCCACCGGGGCTGCGTTGGGGCTCCTGGGGAGCTAATCCTGGGGGCAGGAGGAGCAGACTGGGACCCGCTGGCCAGCAAGACCCGCTGGGGAAGGGCTGGGGCAGCTCCTGCTGTCAGCGGTGCCCGGAGGGCAGCAAGGCCAGGGGCCTTGTCACCTTTGTCACCAGCGTGCACTCTGTCCTCGCCACGGAGCTGTAGAGAGTCGAAGAAAATGTCCCTGCGGAGTGTTGGGGGCACGGAGGTGGGGGACTCTTCCTGAAGCAATCAATTCCTTGCACCGAAATGGCAGGTCCCCCACCTTCTACTTGGCTCTGGGGGAGCTGCAACCCACTGACGGGTGGGAAGGGGCAGCAAGGCCTGAAGCCCTTACAAAATATTTTGTTGCCCTAACAGATCTTTCCTCCTTCCAACGACTCCTTAAAATGAAAAATCCCTCTGGATCTCTATTTACTGCAAATGGCATCTAGGCTAGAGGTCTCAAATATTATTAGGGTTTAGCTAGCTTCTTTTTTCTTTGGAAAGCTTCAGTAAAAATCAGACAGCAGGTGCAGTACTTAAAAATATTTTTTGCTCTGTAAGTGTCTTCATAATTTTAAGCTAATTTGGGCATTTGGAAAGGGAAATATTTTACAACAGTAAATCCAATATTTTTGTTAGGCTCCTAGGCCTGTGTTTTGGTATCTAAGTGGGCTTCCAGGTTTTTGTAGCCCTGAGTGTTCACCAGTCCTATAAACCTCCAAGAGCTGCTGGTGCTGAGCACCTCTGAAAGTAAGGCCACCTATTTACATACTTAATTTTAGGCATCAAGGATCGACAATTTAAGCTTAAAATGCTACATATCTCTGTATTATTGCACCCTCGGTTAAAAAGCAGTATGTTTAAGTTGTCTTAGTTGTTCTTTATGAACCCCAACTGCTCAGCCAGTGCAGCTAAAAAGCCAGCCACCAACAGCCATACAAGCTTGCCAGCATGCTGCCCACTGCGGACGAAAAACCCAGTGCTTCTGTCAAGGAGGCCTGTTACAAAGCCAGGCTGTTATTTATACGCTGCAGTTCCAGGATCGTGGTAAGCATCCGCAGTGCTCACCGCTTAGTATTGTGAAATTACTTTCTGAAACAATTTGCTTTTCAACTAGAACAAAAACGTGATTCGTTCTCATCTGGAGAAAAAAAAAAAAATCAACAAAAAGAAAAAAGGAGGGAAGTAAAAGATTTACAAGTTCCTTCGCGTTTTATTAAAAAGAAAAAAATCAACAGCAAAAACTGCAAAACCCCCTCTTCCACTTTTAAGTAATGTGAAAACAAAACAAAAAGGGTCCCAAGATCTCTGCTGGAAAACTTGAAAAAACAAGCAATCCAAGAAACCCCTATTAAGCATTTCCAAGAGTTTCTTTTTAGCCTTAGAATATATTTTATGGAAAGCAGGGAAAACGGGGACATGTACAATTCATCACGTCAGATTAAGCAAACATACTTAATATTCCCTGAACAGGACTCTGACTGACGCTCTCCAAAGATTAAATGTCAATATTTTACTTTAAAAAATAAAATTTCAGGGAATCTTGTAAATAGTACGTAACTTGAGGTGATACTAGACTGTACTCTAGAAACACCTTATAGTTAAAGCAATCTTGATAAGCTGTGCTCTCTGCACTTGGAATAAATGATCTGTTTTAAGTATTCTTGATAGCATTTCAAAAGCACAGACAAAAAACATTTGGGAATGGAAAACAATTACCACAATTACCCCTCTGGAAAAAGCAAAAAAGAAAAAGCATCTACACAACTGCACAAAAACCCAGTGTATTTAAATACACTCCTAGCACTCAAACGTTAAAAAAAAAAAATAATAAAATAGACTAACGGGTTAAAAATCAGGTTTAGGTGCCGAGCTGTTACAAAGAGTAGTTCACTTTGCATTTGGACAGTGTTAAAACGATGTTTTTAATGTGGATGCTAGTGCAGAAACCGGAGATTAAACACAAAGAGACGCAGACAGCTACCACATGCAGGAAAACGAGGTTACAGGCACGGCAGCACCAGGCGCTCGCCCATCACCGCGGGGAGGAGGAAGGGACAGGCATAGCAACCACAAGCCCAAAAGCAGAAAAGCGCATACCTTCAGCTTGGAATGAAAATCACGAGATTTCCTTCTGGCAAGAACCTGAATGTGACTAGACACCTGCAGGGTAGGGGAAGGGAGGAAACAAAGGAAAAGCCTGTAACCATGGAGATGAAAAGCCCCCTACAACTGGGCAAGCCAAACGTACCTTAATGGCGGCTTGAATTTCTCGAACTTTCTTTCTTGCTAAGACCTGTATGTGACTAGACACCTACATTGTTCAGGTTTATAGGGAAAAAAAAAAACAACAAACAAAAGAAAAACAAAAAGCAAATCAAATTTAAAATGTCTATTTTTTTCTTTAAAAAAAAAAAAACTTTTCTGAGGGGAGGAAGTTATTTGCATCTTCAGTAAGCTCTGCTGTTAAAGTTACCACATTCCCAGCCAGATACCAAGCTCTCAGCACTGAGGCTTAACAATACAGGTCATCACTGCAGTGACTCAATTAAGGAAAAAAAAAAAAGAAAAAAAGAAGTGTAACCCACCAGGTTGTACATTCAGCTACAAGATAGAAGACACAGTTCGCAGTTGGATGCAGCCCACGTGCTTTGGTACGATCCCATCTGTGGCCAGGCCCTGTGCTCTTGCCCAGGGAGCCGACAGGATTTCTACCCCATCTGCTGGGGAGGCAGATGCCCACTCTGACCATTTGCCACTAGGCTCGAGACATAACTTGGCACCAAGAAGTTTTATCCATTATTTATTGTGTTCTGCAGCTCCAATGAGGAGCCTCATGCTGCGTTTTGACCCCACTGAAATGCTTTAAATTCTGGCACAAACAATAAAATACTGGCACAACACAGGTCCCTGAACCTGTGCTGGCTTCTTCATTAATCTCAGCTTCAAGTCTGCCCACAAAACATTCATGTAAGTGGGGACCAGTAACTTGACATCAGCTTGAGTCATGTCCAGGTTTGGCCCATCGTGATTACATTTTGGTTAGAAATTTGTGTAAATCCAGTCCTGCACTAGACCAGTTATTGGTCAGAAGTTGTTGCCTGTGCAGTGAAGGGTCTGGGCCCAGATTCACATTGCTGTTTACTCAGGCACATACTTAAATCCATGCTATTGATGATGAGGGTTTAATGATGCTGCCCAGCATCGCTCGGTAGTGCTCAGCATCCTATAGGTCTCTGTGTGAAGGTTGCAAACCTGCAGCAATGGTAAAAACTGCTAAAGAGAAATGTCTTATTCTTGTTTGACCCAGGGCATACCATATCAGGTGTTGTACATTTTTCCTAAGTTAGTTACAATTAACAAAGCTTGATTTCCTCCCTCTATAAGACTGTTTCATGACAATAGTACCAAAAAGCCTGTATTTTTAGTAGGGAGGCAAACAGTAATGCATAAATGAGCACAGCCCCTGAAAGCCACCTTCAGAGACTTCCTCAGACTGCAGCTCAGGAACAAGTTTGCAGTAATTGAGAGTTATACTATTGCTTACTAAGCAATTTTGTAGTCAAACACATAGACCAAGTTTTCACATGTGTTCATTTGTTTTGCTTTCAGTGGGATATTAGTGGTGTTAAAGGTTATAGAAGAAGCGCAATCGTAATGTTTAATTGCTCCAGCTGAAACTCAAAAATAACGACAATCAAACTTTTCTAAACACAAGGTCTAAAGGGATTTATGAATCGCTATAGAGGGGTGTACGAGTATGGAGGCAGAACACTGCCATATGTAAGCCATCACAGCCCTCTTGGTTTCACCACAGCTCTACCAGCACATGCTGGCCAAGGATGTAGCCCCAAGGTCTGCATTTTGACTTCTGATGCAATTTTAAGATCCCAGTGTTACCCACGATTCTTGGAGCTTGCATGGGCATAGCAGGGCAGAACTTCGGACTTTGTCTTTTGTTTCAGATTTCTTTGCCAATCTTTTGTTTGTTCCTTCTCCATGTGCTGCAGTTTCTCTCCTTTCTCATGTCTTTTTTCATCCCTCGTACATATGTTTTCTTCTTAACTGACAAAGGACACAACCCAGCGCAAAATATCACCCAGTTCAAAGTGCTTTAAATCTGAGCGCTGGCAGCAGGCCATCTTTGTGTGTGCCGACTCAGTGTCACCTTTCCCAGCACTACAAAACACACGTAGCATGCAAGTGTACGAGTCTCTGCCTTCCCCTTTGTCACGCACATGGATGGGGAGAAGGGGAATCACGCACTTGACATTAGAGAAAGCGAGGGCACTCTGCGATTTGCAAAGCATTTTGAAAAAGTGCAAGGGTTTAGTAACCACTGCATAAACTATACAGAGCGTGTGCCTTCTGTGAGGCTGCTCATCACCGTGGATATTATAAATTAAAGGATTTAGTCATATGAGATAAGTTAATGGTTATGTGATAATCATCTGAAAAAGACTTAAGACTGGTTAGAGGTTTATTCTGACCCTTTGATGAATGAAATCTTACCACGGCCACAGACCAGGAGCCTGAAGGCTCTTAGGGGATTTTTTTATTATTTTTTCATCCTGTAGCAAGTACTGCCCGCGAGCTGAGAGCATGATTACGATCAGTCCTGCTAGATAGTTTTTATTTATTTACCTCTCATATCCAATGATCATCACCTCTATTACATAGGCAAATTAGCTGGACTTTTAGAAGTTCCATTATTCATCATCTCAAAATAATCATTATATTCTGTAATTGTCCTTATAGGAAAATAAGGCACAATACTTTATGCTTCTGCTTCAACTTTTGGAATTATTTTTTCTCCACATACGGAGGATAACAGCTTCATGTACACATAGGTTAACAAAAAATACATCCTCAAACCACCACTGAAATGATGCACAGCATAAAAAAACGGAGTTTTAAATATTTTCTAAACAGCTTGTATTTAATCTGAACAGTGAAGTCAATACATCATCTCATCAGAGCTGAAGCACAGACAGCCACTGCAGCCAAAATGCCATGTTTTGTCATTCACTGACATGCATACTTCCCCACTGGGTTATTTTACCTGCTTCCTGGTCCGTGTCTTCCCTGTTCTAAGTTTGATGTATCTGGCTATCAATTCATTCCTACCTGAAACAAAGAAAAAATCATCATAAGGGACAAGCAGCATCACATCCATAAACACCATCAAAATACCACATTTAAACATATGAGCTCCATGCGTATGAGGCTTATGTTTTCTTACACCTACTCCACTTTTCCTTTGCAAACTATTTATCAGTATTTCCCGTTGTTCATCGGTATTCTCTTCCCTCTCTTTAACAGACATCGTATGTGCCACACGAACTATGCAGAGGGCTACAGGTTCAGTGTTTTCCCACTGAAGTCCTGGAGCTGTTTGCAGGCAGAGAGGCACCTCCTTGGTCAGTGGCGGTGCCCAGGGTGATCTCTCCCTGGAGAACGCTGGCGGCTGACACAAGGTCTGGGCTCCTCCGGCTTTGCTTCTGACTGCGCCGGGTGGTGTTTGCCCCCCCTGCCCCCCCCGGACCCCCCCTGGGAGAAGCAGCTGCTCTTGAGAAGGTCGTGTGCCACCCGAGCCGAAGTGCCAGTGACCCAGATGTTATGGTTTCGCATCAGCTTTTCTCCAAGTTTTAACTCTACGAGGAGGACAGCAAAATCTATCCTTCCTGCCAGGAAGCACTCTGCCTCCTCCACTGATGGAAATCACTGTCTCAGTTCAGCAGGTTATCAATCATACCCCTAACTCTACGCACAAGAGTGGTCACCCTGCGCTGCCTAAGTTCCTGCTGCAGTGGGACCAATCAACACGGTGGTTTGTTATTCAGAGCTCTATTTCTCTTGGAAATGTATAGTATTTCCAAGTTTCTAAAGTGGCTATTTGACTCTTCTTCAGTCACACATTATGCTACCTAATACAAACTAACATTTTCTTTCCAAATAATTTCCTTCCTAAATATTGCTGACATGGAAGATAACACAGTTTTATGTGGTGCCCTGTTTATTTTCACTGCGTATTATGTTACTTCTCCATGAGTTGTAATAACTTAAATATACTCGTTCAACAAGTCCTAAGTTATGGAGTTATTTGCATTCAGCACAGGGGATAAGCAGCCTGTGTGTAGAAAATGAGAAAACTGATTTAGCATCAAGCTGAAAATGGGGAGGTTAAGAAAATAACTTGTCACCCACCAAGTTATTTTAAAGTGGATGAGCACATATCTGGGGAGTGCAGAAAGTTATCATATCAGCCAGGGACTCAAAGTCTTTCAGTTTGACGTTGTGGGGGAGAGATGGGGAAGTTTTGAAGTAGCCTGCCTATGTCTGAAGGGCATTTGTTGACTGGAAGATTGAACACAGTTAGTCAAACTAGACCTTCATTTTCCTTTTTTCTTCTGTCTCCCCCTCTGAGCCTTATTTTACACCCTTTGCATCAAATGTCTCATGGTTCCTGTCTCTTCCATGGATTGTTTGCTAAATGGGTGCTAGAATATGCAATACCAATGTACTTCAGAGTAGAGCTGTGTTTTCTCCGATTCCCTTTTTGTTTTGGTCTGGACTGTGTACCAGGTTTCCCGCAACGTGCCACTATAATGGCGACATGAGGTTTGTAACTCTTCAGCAGGTCTCTTCAGGACAAACTTTTCTGCAAATATTTCTGCACACAAATGAGGGATTTCCGTATGCAAACAGAGCAGCTAGTTACCTAATTTCATGCAAAGACCTTGTCTTTTGGCTGGACAGAAGTTCTGCAGCCTGTTGTGCCCACAAGGTACTTGCCATTTGCAGTGAACAAGAGCCTTTGTGTTCATGGGGTGAGCCAGGGAATGCTCAGACTTTGTATCTCTCTATTCTCATGTTCTTTCTCATAATCCAAACAGTTCACTTCAAATATGGAGAATTAGTTTTCATAGCGGTGGCTGTCCCCCTATGTCCTTATGCTGTAACAGCAGCTACCTCATAGTGATAGGACTGCAAATTCACTTGCAGGTGCTGGGCATGGACAGAAATGGAGCTGCACTGCTCTTCATTAATATTAGATGGAAAAGTTCTACAGTGGAAAAGTATCACACAGTTTGGGAAAAGGAACCGACAGAGAGGTTGAGAGCCTGAGGCCACGGCAATGAGAAGGGAGAGGAAAAGGTATACAACGATGGCACATCATACTAAATGTGCTTTGGACAAGAGTTGTCCAAAACCTTCTTGCTTGGTACTTTTCATGCCTCTGCAGTGTCCCTTTAATGAGTACTAGGCTAGCAGACAGTAGAGAGGTTCACAAAAATTAAAAGCAAAACAGGAAGATGCATTTCAGCACCTGCCACTGGGGAGCCCAAAGGGGTGGTGGCCTGCAAGAGCAGCCCTCTGCGATCCGGTGAGAATCAGAGATCACCATATTCCTGCAATCACTGGTATGATAGGTGGTATGAACATTTTCATATTTCTAAATGCACATTTTGATTTAATTGGGGAATGTCCCCCCTCCAGAAAGTACCTTCTTTGCATATCTTTAAGTATGTGCATACATTAAGCACCCAGAATAGTTTTTTGGTGCAAAAAGCATTGTCAGGTTGTCCTTAGCAGCAGCCGGTGAGTCTGCATGGTCAACGACTCTATAAGGTGATGTGAAGGATGCGTTGCCATCTCTTGTCCCTCTGTCTGTACTGAAGGTGTTTCCGATACACAGTCACAGGGCAAGCCACTCCAGCCATCCCTTGCCCATTAAGGCAGTCCTATGCAACCCTCTGCCGTAGCTGAGGAAGGAAGAGTTAAACCTTCTTACGGTTTCACAGTTTTCTTCCCAGTCAAGAGAGCTAAAAAACTATTTTTAAAGGAAAGCTCAGATTCTCAGGCAGCCACTTGACAGGAAAAGCAGCTTTATAAAAAACACCAAGCACTGAAAGTCTAGACTGTATTGTTCAAAATACCAGTCAAGTGCTGTCTCCAGTTGAGCCCCAGTCCACCCATGAAGTGCTTTAGCTTGAATCAAGGTGGGGTTTCTCTAGCTGCTATCTAGCCTGGCAGGGGTACGACTAACACGATTGTGGGTTTGCAAAGTGATTGCTTCCCCTTAAGGTGAAGTCTAGCTGGAGCCTAGCTTGAGAAGAGTCAACAGGGTGGAATAATTTGACTTAACTTACAGGGAGGAAGAACTCTACAAAGAACCATGCAAAGAGGCTGAGGCAACAGCCTTAGGTTTTCCTTAGGGCCACGTTTGCAACACAGCAAAGAAACGTGCATCGGGTTTAGCCAGAGCAGGAGATACTGTAGCCTCCTGAGGCTCACTAAATACCTTCTGCCCAGCCACAGTGATCTGAAAAGACATAAATTCTTTTCTTGGACTACCAAAAAGCCATAAACAGAAACATAAGCACTGCCTGACATATACAAGATAGACATCCCCTATTAAAAGTTTACAGCCTTTATGTTATCTACCAAACATTGGTGCTCTTCTTTACCAACTCTGACAGATACTACCAGAAAAGATCTTATCTCCCAATCAGCTAAGGCCCAGAGAGGATTTTAAAGAAAGGAAGTCTTAATAATCCTAAAAACACCTTTTCCCATTCTTGGGAATGGGAAGAGTCTGAAACAAAAGGAGGCTCAAGGAACTTCTTTAACTGGCCATTAGAAACCTTAGGGTGAGAAATGCTCATTAATAAATAGATCTGTTTTTTCTCTAAGAAGAGCTCAGCTGTGGAAATACTTTCCATACACGCCCTCCTTCTCTCTCCCTGTCATATATATCTGGGAAATTGCCTGGCAGAAGAGAAGAGGTCAGGTTTATGAACTGTAAATGTTCAGCTCCTTCGTCTTGTCATCTGCTATGACAGTCTCCTACTTCGAATATTTTGGTTCAGGTATCAAAGAGAGGCGTGGGGAGGTGCCCGGTCAGATAAAACATCTTCACAGCACAGGAATCTTTTCCAAGGATCTTGAAAATATCAGGAGAGGACCACAACAAATATTTTATATAGGCTTCTCTTGTGGTTTTTTTTCCCTTTTAAGTTCAGGCTTCATCTGTCATGCCCTTCTGTACTGTCAGTGCAATTGCAAACTATAAGTCTCCCTGGACTGATGCTGAGGAAGAGGCACTTTACACAACAGAACATCTTTTTTAATCGTGGCAGAAAGTAAAAAGGGGGTTCAGCTAGAAAACAGTGCAGGTGCTAGAAAACCTGTGAGGCTTCGTGGGGTGCCAAAACCTCACTGTGACCCCTCCGGGGCAACGGCCGGGCCCCCAGGGCAGCCCTGCTCCTGCCAGCCAGTGGGACACAGGGTCCCTCCACCTTCCCAAACTACTGCCCCATCCCTGAGGAGCACCAGCCTAAACAAAGGAGTGTGCGGTGATCCCGGACACCTCACAGCCAGCACGGACGACTGACGTTTCTGCTCTTCTTGTTCAAAATAAGTAGAAGCAGCTGCAAAGTGGGGAGGCTCCCACCCGCCTCTCCCCAGGGGAGGCAGTTGTTGCTCTAACAGAGGGCCCTTGTGCGGGGAAGCCTCCCCCACTAAAGTTATTTCCAAAACCAGCTTAAAGCGGCCGACCGTCAGCCCCCGCAAAGGTCTCCACAAGGCTCCCGGGTGCCACCCTTGGTGCTGAGGGTGGGTTTGGCCCCACTCGCCCAGCACAGGCACTCACCCGGAGGTGAAAGTCACCCCTTGGGTTAGGAGGCCATAACCGGCAACCCCTTCGTGGGCCAAAACCGGCACCGCCGCCTCTGCACAGGAGCCACCAGGCCTCCACAGGCAGCTCTACCGGGACCCACGTAGCTGTGGACAAGCCCCCAGCCATGACAGGTCCCTTTCCCCGGGTCCCAGCCACAGGCATCGCTGCTCAAACCCGGTCCCCGCCAGCAAAGGGGCAGCGAGCTGGTGCATCACGTCCCTGGTGAGCCGCTGCGTGGCGGGCGGGCGTCTTTATTTAGAACATTAATGACACAAATTAACCCTCCGCCCTCCAAGCTCCCAGTAATATGTGATAAAAATAGGCAAGTGTGGGAAATCAAGCTGGTTAACAATTTGAAAATGAACAGCTAATTTTAAAGTTTTCATACTCAGCAAAATAATTCAAGTAACGACCAAGCAGAAAAGCCTATTCTTTTCAGATAATGGCGTATTATGAATTTCTCCAAATTCTGCGAGATTGCGGCTCAAAAGAGGTATTCCACATCCTAAGTGCAAAGTCTGGGGACCGACTGCACAACCATTTTATCTCCAAAGTCATGCTCACGGCCGTATTTTCACCATGGCAAAGCTTTTCAGCTGGTTTTGGTAAACTCCATTTCTGGTCGCCTCTGCTTGAAGCCGCTACGACGGCCTGGTGATCGCAAAGTGCTGCATGTGGGCCCAGGGGCCAAATTTGGAGAGCCAGCCGGAATTTTGCTTGATGAGGAGCCTGCTGACGAGCTCGCCGTACCTCAAGGCGAGCGCTCTCCTGGACAGCCCCTGCGAGCGGCACTGAGCCCTTTGTCTCGCTGCCGAGTACGGGCCGGATCCGGATCCCACCCGACGTCACGGGGGTCTGTGCGTGGACATCGTCAGCAGGGACAGGCTGGTTTGAACGCTTTCCTCCACCAGAAGGTGGCCGTGGGGCCCATGGGTGGCCGGGCTCGCAGCCCGTGGAGGAAGAGCCGCTCCACCGTGGCACTCGGCCCCGGCGGTTTTCTGCTCCGTTTTGCCGGCAGAATATCCGGCGTTGGGAGAGCTCGCCTAAAATTTGCCGGTGCCGCTTTCTGAAGACGCTTTAAAGCTAAATTGGCTAACAAAAAGCCTCTTGTAGATAAAAGAGCTCTGCAAGTCAACAACTGGCTAAGCAGTTTAAACCCCTAAGTAAGGCATCCTCTATTTAAACGTTATAGGCAAATCTAATTTAAGCTTTTAAAAATATTATGGGCAGGTGTTTAAGTCGTCCGCACACTGGGTTTTGCGAGAGCTTCGGAGGGGGCTGGGCGGCGCTTCCCAGGCGGGCAGCATTTTGTTCAGACAAGCTTTCTGCAGAAGGCCACGTGACATAGGCCAAATAAACAGCATCTGGGGATTTTCAATTACAGACCTTCACCCAGCATGCCTGCACTGTAATCTCTACCAGATGAGGCTCAGGCCTCACTATTTTCAATAATTCACACACTGTGTACACATAACATGACAATAAGGGCATTCATGCAACCGCCTGATTCGCACATCAAAGCTCCCAAATGGCCAGCTGTAAGCATGCTTACTGCTGAATAATTCATTCTTTTCACAGGCTTGAAAAAACGCTCAGCGGGAGTTGGCAAGCTTGTGTTCTTTCCTGTGTGGTATGCTAAACTCAAATTTTGAAAGAGGTACAGCCCCACTAAAAAGAGTCAGAGATCCAACTATTTAAATGTGCATTTGCGAGCTTTCGGATGGCTGCTCACAAAAAAAAAAAAAAAAAAAAAAAAAAAAAAAAAAAAGAAGTGATACATTTCCAAGTGGGTAGTGGAGATAAGATGAAATAGCCTACATGATTTCTGGGGCAGGTGTTTAATAGAAATAAAATGATAAAACTGTTTTCCAGATGGTAAAATATTTTTTACACATATTATTCCTCGCTATATATCTCAGATATACCAGAGGCATAATAGTTAACAAGTTCAGCAAACTTGAAATTTCCACATACTTAGCATAAATTTTCTACTGTATGGCAAAGAGGGTTTTAGTTAAGATTAACACATATGAAAAAGGCAAACATAGAAACACCAGAGTTAATTTTGTAACTCCTATTTACTGTTCTCACAGATATGGGTAGAATACTAATTTCTAGATGATATTTTAACAACTCCAAATTTGCAGCTGTGTCTCTGAACATTTAGCTTGCAACTGGTGAGTGTTCCAGATTTTGAAAATACTTTGGCTTTACACAACAGAAGCATAATTTCTTTAAGGAAAAAAAAGGGGGGCGGAGAGAGGGAAAAGAAGGGGCTGCTTCATAATATCAAGTTTTCTTGACTGTCAATCAATGCCAGAACCAGCAGGATCAACTAGTCGTGACCTCTCCTTATAGCAAACACATGCTGCTTACCAGCTGTGGACTGTGTTTTTTACACCCTTTCCTCTATCATTCAGAATGGCTTCCTCCTAATCACAATAATCCCAAAAGTGCTAAAACATATCAATCGTCCTTTAAGCCCTGCCTACAAAAGGCCAGCCGTCCGGCCTTTATGGGCTTGTCCAACAGCAGCTGATACTTCATTCAACTACAAATCCAATTTAGCAGTTACAAGAGGTTTAGCATCACTGGAAAAATATTGGTGTTGATCCTGCACTCTTAAGTCAGCAAATATTCCTTTGCCATATTGTTTAGCTTTTTCTGCCATATTTACACTTCTGCTGGATTTCCCTGAATGACTTCAACAACAGCATTTAACCTCTGAACTGGTAATATTTACAGTTGATCAAACAGTGATTTTTATAATATGTTTACCACAATTACAGAAACATAAGCCTATTTGTATTCCAACTGTTACGATTCTGAAAAAAACCCCAACCAACAACCCTAAAAACAAACACAGTCATTTCATTCAAAACCATAGAGCACACTTTATGTATTAGTTATGCAGGATGTTATTTATTATAGCCCTTTGGGCAAGTTCATGGCAATTCTTTCACTTATGTATTTTTAATTGCCAAGCGAGCCAATGCAAATACTCCCTTGATCCCCCTCCACTTTTCTTTTTCTTTTTTTTTCCTCTTTAAACAGCAGTATATGTAATGCCTTAAAGTAAAGAGGGGAGACCTTATCTAGGGAATTTACTATTCCCTAGCCCAAATCTGCAAATCTGTGGGACCGCTCAGTTTAGTCAGCCTTTAATAATGGGAAGATAAGGCAGGAGATAGCTTCTCCAGCCCTGTGGAAGAGAATGGGAGCTGCTTTTCACTTGCTTTGTAGCGAAAATAATCAGCATAACCTGCATCAAGCACAGGATTTCCATCTCCCTGCATGGGCACTTGTCGGAGGGCCGGGGCCACCCAGCTCACCCACAGCCAAGGACGGAGGCAGGTCCCCACAGTCCCCCAGGGAATGGGGTGCAGGCAAAAAAAAAAAAAATAATCGAGTGTCTTAGACCTGCTGGAGCTTGTTGCTTAACTCTGCACCGAGTCCTTCAAGAGCCAAGGCTCTGGCTCTGAATTTAGGTAGGGACCACGCACAAAAGTGGCCATCCAGGACAGGACCAGGAGGAGACAAAGACCTCAGGGCTGCTAAAATGGGTTATAAAGGCTGCCCGAGTGGGGTGTGTGTGTATGCAGACACACACACGCAAGATTACAATAAGCCACTTAAGTATTATTATACACAAATTAACTGCTTGCAAAGTGTACTGTAACTGGGTTGCCCAAGAGGACAGGGAAAAGAAAAGATCCAAGAAACAAAATAACCAAAATAATCCCTTCAGATGCTAATGAGCGAACAATTACAATGACTCATTGAAGTTATATCATAATGATACTTCTAAAGAAAAGAACTTCTTGTGTATTGTATTAAAAACAACAACAATAAAATGATCCCAGATTGAAGCAATACCACAATTTAATTTATACAGCAAAAGGGAAGTGACCTAATAGTAGCATGGAAAGATATTCTCCTCATGTCAAGTCTTAACATATTGGGTTTTTATCCCAGCTTCAGTTTTAAAGAAAACAATGAAAAAAGATCCATAGACACATCTGGTTCAAAAGTCTTCATTGACACTAATGTAATGCATTAGATTCTGTTTGGCAGGTCTTCATACTGGGAAATACTCCACATAAGCAATGTTTATTAATTTTCTTCTTCTGAGTTTTTAAAAACACAGACAGAACATATTTCAAAGAGAGAGGAATGATCCAGAGATCTCTCTGAATATTCATTAATTAATATTTTGTCAGTGTCAGTTGTCTCAACAAAAGAAGGTTTTACAATTTACTCTAAGCCGCATTTAATTAAAATTTATGTAACAAAAATACATGGAATTTTTTTGCTCCCTTGTAATTACATTATTTTCTACTTACTATAAACTGTATTTTACTGCAACCAAAAACGCATTTGAAAACAAACAGCAATTTTTAGGCTTCAGAATATACAAAGAAATCCCCATAGGAAAAAAAATCCCCAAACTTGACCTTTGCCATCTCTCTGGATCAGCTACAGATGTTTAGTAGATTATACAAAAACCTAGATGTCCTTAATCTGACATTCTTTTTTTTTTCCCTGCTATGATAGGAACTCTTAGTAACCTATCTGCGAAGACCCCGTGCAGCTTCCACGTGTGTATGTAATTGCTGTGTTGTTTTCCAAGGTAGTTGCAATTTTTCAGCGACATGAGCAGTTCAGAAAGAAGAGTCTCAGCCAGCACTACTGACAGAAAGTCTGATTTGGACAGGAATCCTTCAAATACACAGACAATGGGCTGGCTGACCTGTCATGCATGATGGATGAGTTAAGGGGATTAAAACCACTATTTGCATTAGAATAGATAAAAATTAGCAAAATAGAATTTCTCAGTAGGTGGCTTCAGTTCTGTTTGTTCTCTTAGGCAAAATGAAGTTCATTTTTAAAGGAAATGTGATTGTTTAAGTAATGCTCAATTGCAGAGGAGAAATTTTGGATGCCGGCTTGCTTTCTATTGTTTATTCTTTAAGAAATCCACTTTATCACTACAACAGTATCCTTTTTCCCCCATGTTTAATATTAAAACATTACTCTACAACTACAATGTTCTAACTGCTTTAAACTGTATGTATATCTAATGCGTACATGTTTCTGAGCTGCATATACCCCAAAAAGTGTTTTGAGTTCAGAGAGAGATGATCAAAAAGACCAAAAAATCACTTTAAATTGTGCATTGATGCTTCACTAAGGTTCTGAGTATGAGCCTGTGACTCAAAAACCGTAAGAGGCAGATGCTTGAAATACTGCATGTTTCTTTTGACTAGATTCATATTGCATACAGTGATGGTACTTAAAAGACTCAGCTGCACAAAGTTAACATAACGAAAGACTCGCCTTACGGAATAGCATGATATAGTTTATACAGTATAACTTTGAAAGAAATCTGTATGAACAAGTCAGTGCACACAAGTAGGCAAACAGATGTAGAAACTCCAGAAACATCCATGGACCACCTCCCCTCGCTCCTGCAGAGAGCAACCGAGATTCGTCTGTCAAACAAGAGTTGTAAAAGTAATGGAGGTCCCCCTCTTTGCAAGGCTCACATGTCCAATTTGCAGACAGCAAGCAGCCTGCAGAAAATCCAGCACATTTTAGAAAAACATGTCTGTGTACTGCCAAATATGTTTTTGAAATCCTTGCCCGTTTTAATGGTGGACTGCTGTCGGACTGGTGATATATTTCACTGTGCCCTATAGCAGCATTAACAGAAAGCAAAGCTGAGGCATTAAGGAGGTAAATTTCTTCCACTGATGACATTACAAATGGGAAAAGCTGTGACATGATTTCTCAACTCAGCATTTACTATAATGAGATTTTAAGAGAGCAGGTCACTTCTCTCGCTCAGTGATGGGGGTTCTGGCCAGATCCCGAGGCTGTCTAAAACAAGTGAATGGCAGAGCCCGCAGCCGGGGATGGGGTCCCACCATACGGCTCCCGCGGAGGGGGCGTTCATCTGCAGGCGAGGGAGGACCCCATGAGCTGCCTTCATTTTCAGCTCCACAGACCCTGCACTGGCATTCATGCAGCTCTTTGCAAAAACTGTTTATTTAGCTTATGAATTATTTGGTGTCTGTGTCCCATGCAGTTAAGATGCTTTATTTTCACAGCAGGTGCAAAGAGGTATTTAAATTTGCATTATGTCCAGGGTATTTGGACTCAGTTTGTGTTAGATGACAGCTTCTGACAGCAGATGGGCCAAGTGGAGAAACGTTTGACCAGCATATGAAAGAGCCTGGGATACATCCAACACTAACCTTGGTTTCCAAGTTATTTCACAAGCACAAAGTAACATTTTGTGGAGATTTTATAGCTAACAATGTCATTCTAGCTACAGTACAATAAATATTTTGCTCCAATTATGAACCCACAAGAGAGACCCACAACATACTTGAGCTTCGGGGTAAGTCGTTTCTTGCAAACCCAGTCTCAAAACATGCTTAAAATTGGGGCTCCTTTAACTCTTTTTTTAGCCTAAAGAAAGACCTGTCCGTGCTTCCGGATGTGATACGAACCTGTCCAGATCAGTTGCCCAGTCCTGCCTCTCTGCTGATCCCACCTGGGTCACTGATGTTTGAGCTAAAGCGGAGGAGAACAATATCCCTGCAGTTTTGAAGGATCCCCAGGACATCAGCCCAAGGGGAAAAAAAGAAAACTTAATGTCATCCTGAAGTCAGGTATGAGAACATAACAGGCTGTTAAAGAATGGAAGGTAGCGCTACTTATTCTGAAGCTCAGCTACAAGACACAGCAATTAAGAGCTGAGTAATTAAATAATACCGTACCATAATGTATTTTGTTTAAATTTGGAAGTGTTCCTCATAACCTACTCATTCATCAAAGTGAAAAATGCCTGCCTGACTCTTCCTGTCCCTCTGCCCCAGACTCCACGGCCTCCAGCAACTCCAGCAGCCACAGTACATCCCAAGCAGTGTAAATACCATGTTGCTGATTTCATTATCACTGAAAACATCCATCTGTGCCTTTCAAAGTCTGCAGGATTATCTTGGAGAATCATAAGAAAATTCTGCTTCATGCATCCACCAAATGCATTAGAGTCCTAACATTTGTAATTTTCGTTATAAATTATTTCACTTAAAGTGGTTGCTTTTGATGATGGGAGGGCTCCTTTAAAAATAATTTTTAAGGGGTAGGACATGCCAGAGAATCAAAAGAAAATTACAGTTATTTATAATCTTTTTACCATTTGTTTCTATAGTAAATCACTACTTTCTCTTGCTTCCCAGCTCATGCCTTTATTTTACATAACATTTATCCAAAAAGCATACATTTGGAAACCTTTTCTTTGTTTGTTTTGGATAAATGAGAAATGGAGTACAGACACAGTTTCATGCATAATTCTTAATCCCACTTTCTTTAGGCCTGATGCAGTAGGAGAGAAACTTTACAGTCAGGTTGTTTTGTGGCTGAGTACTGTTGATGTGGGACTGGGAGAGAAGACCAGGCTTCCAGCCACAGCTCTGCGGTGTTTTGTTGTTGAGTCCCTATACTCTCTTCACAGTTTTTGCCTGTTATAGAGGTTAGTTCTCTAAAAATCATGGTGAAAAAGGTGTCTGAAAGAACAATCCCACTTTCTACCTGATGCGCCTCCCCTCTACCCACATCCATGCCAGCACATTTATCATACTGAACAGCCTCAGCTGCCAGTGGCTTCTGGTCCTGACAGCAACAACGGACATTTCACAAGGAGCAGAAGAAGGACTTTACTTCTCAGGTCCAACATGCCTCGCTGGGGGCTGCGGGCCCAGGGCTGGCATTAGGACAAGGATGGGGGGGGGACACGTCCCAGCGCAGTCCCCACCGCTAACATCACTAGACCCACGAGGGGTGCACTGGCAGGAGCTGTGAGCGTGGCAGCCTCATGCAGCAAAGAAGGAAAGTTTAAATACACACAGATGTGGAATTGCATTCAACATTTATTAATGTCACTTAGAGATTTCTACCCCTACCAAGCTCGCAGTTTGCTCATGTGACTTTATCATCTGTTTAGTCTAACCTGCTGATATGGTAATCTGTTGTCTCCGGCGCATAAAATTATTTCATTTTTCTTTTGAACGATGGCTCTTTATGCACTTTTCTCTCCCCTTTCAATGTGCGTGCTCTCTCCCTCTCCCCTCTCGCCCCCGCCAATAGTAAGGACAAGTAATACCAATCCTTCCCCTTCCTCAGTTGTTTCCAGGATAATCCTCCATCCCATATTGGTTCAGCTTGAAAGATCACTGCCCTTCTGCCCAGCCCATACCATACAGACTCGACCCTAATGAACACACACACTATCACAATCCACGGGAGGTTATTTTGCAGGCGTTACTTCCTAATGGGCAAAGCCCTGAACGAGACTCCCGCATCTTACTTCTACCTTGGCCAGTAGCCGGAGGGATGCATCTTGACACAGGGAGAACTGTGGTATCGAGTGAGGGAGCGGTCCTGAGCTTCACCAGTGCGCAGCTGAGACCGGCAAATGAAAAAGGGTTTAAAAGTGTTAAATACTGTATGGTTGGTTTCAACCTTCTGATACTGGCATGAATTCAGATGAGTCCCTTGGTAAAAGGTTATTTCAGATCAGTGGCAATGCGATCAGTGTCCCCCTTCCTAATTCACAAGTTTCTGTCTATCCAAGCACAGAAACAGTCATCTGGTGCTTTGCTAAAACACAGGCTATATACAGAGTACTATACTGTACCTAAACTTCTGCCAAGTCCACCTGGCAGCAAATTTCTTAGTTTTACAAACCTCCAAGCACTCTACTATATTTTGATCTTTTTATAGTATATGTATTGGTCATGAAGGCATTTTCACTGAGGCAACTGGCAAATCCACCCTGAACCTGGCAATCGCACCAGTATCAACATTTTAGCATACACTAGGTTTTTGCTATTAAAAGACATAAAGAAATGGTCATTGGGTCAGCCAAAGAAATTCTAAGACATAACTATGACGTATGCACAGAGAGATTAAATTAGTGCTGCAGAGACTTATCAAGAGTGCTTGCAAGAGTGACGTCCCTTTTATCTTTCATGAGATGCATATGAATATATCAGTACTCACCCCTCCAGACAATAAATTGAGCCATGCTGATTTTCTATAAGGACTGGTGGACTTGGTAGTGTTAGGTTAATGGTTGGACTCAATGATCTTAAGGATCTTTTCCAACCTAAATGATTCCATGATTCTATGACATAAGAACAAGAAGTAAAAATATACTTACCTCAGAGGCTAACAAATGTTTATATGAAGCTATTAAAAAGCTGAGATTTAAAACAACACATTCATTTAAAAGAAAATGAAAGGCTGTTTCGGGTATGGCTGATGCAGTTACATGTTTTCTGTTGGGGGAAATTTATAGCCACATTATTGCTGTCAAGGAGGGTAGTGAGCCACAAGGATTTCCAGATGCCATGTGTGAAGTTTCTCATTTCCCCTACTATACTAAAGTACATTATCACCCAAACGCAAACAAGCTTTAAAAAAGTATCTGTCATTAAAACATGTGTGGCCCCCTTGCTTGGACTTAAGAGATTTGGTTTTTTTCTTTTCCTTTCCTTTCTTTTTAAGCCAGATGGGGGACTGTGCTGCAGGACTCCCCAAGGGCCTAATACTGATCTTACTGCTGTCGACAGTAATACTTCGGGCTGCATCCCCACTGCACGCTGCACCCTGTCAGTGAGAAAACATGGCTCTGCCAAACAGTAACATTTCATTGTAGAAAGTCAGTCAAAGGAGTGGAAGAATCGCTGCCATGGCATTTCTCAGAACAGCTATGAATGTGAAAACAGAGATTTCAAAGAAACACAGAAGATAAAAGGAAAAACATGTTCAAGTTTCTCCTGTACCTGTAAACACAACTTGTGGCACCAGCAGCCAGCTGAGGGACCTGTCCCGCTGTATGGACACCAGTGAGCAGCAGGGACAGTTTCCTGCGCAGGAGATCACCCTCACATCTGGCAGTGTGTTCGCGGAGATGGCAACCCCATGCCATAAGGGCATTCAAAGGCAAAGACCACCGCCAGGACAGCTTCTGCAAGCCTGAAGCAGAACGATCTCTCTTATGAATGTCTGGGATTGCTGTACGCTCAGGCGCGAGGCTTTCAAGTGGGAATGGGTGCAAAAGAATGCCTTGCAATTAACTACCTTTCCAGGTCTCACTAGGATAATGGTAGGAGAATTAAAGCTAGAAAATCTTATAAGCAGACTTTTGTTCCCAACTGGGTTTGTTTTAAAAAAACAGGAAACACAGAATTTATGCAAAGGTCCAGCACAACAGTGCTGAAAAGATGATAGAGATGGAACCACCAGAAGGCTGATGCTGTATAGTCCCCACTGATTTTTTTATTTACAGTGAAAGCCACAGTCTGAAAGCAGAAGTGTTGTTAAATGTTGTTAACCTGAATCTTTTGCTGAAGATGAAAACTAAATGGGAGATGTTGAGTCCAAAGCAGACCTGTCCTTTCTGTCTCACATCTGGAAGCACACCAGCAACAAGATCTTGAGTGGGAGCAAGAAAAACAGTTTTGCTCAAAACCCAGAATGAAACAGAAAGTCTATTAAAGACACAGGGACATGCCAGCACCCCGCACTCCAGTTGGAGAACTTCCCCACTTCTACAGGGCCACGGGCACAGCAGCACCCGTTTCTGAGGTACGCTTAGCAGAATGAAGGCTGACGAGAGCACCATGCCAATGCCAACCAAAATGATTGTATGCCAGTTTTATCACATAAGCTTTTGTCCATTATCTCAAGAAACAGTTTCCATGTCTTCAAACCTTTCTTATGGTCCTTCCAAAAGAGGGTATATACAACATAAGCCTCAGATGTCAAAAGGACACTCTTTGAAGCACTAAAGCAAATCTCTGAAACTATGTTTTCTTATTCACATCAGACACTTGGCTTGCGGTTATGCTATAGCATTTTCTGAAAGAAATATAGATCTGAGTAACAAAAATGGTCCCTCAGAAACTCGTGCTCCACATTAATACTTCAGAAGAGAACAACTGAATCTCTACCACGGCAACCACAGCAAATAACTGAAGACTCAAGTGCAGAGCGTGCACGTTTGATGAGACAGGAAACAACCAACACAATTATTTCCATAAACTTAAGACCGGTCAATAAGGACAAACCCCTTTTCAAATCTATGCAGGGCAAATCATTGCCTTGCTGTAGTATCATGATTGAAGATGAACTGCCTGAGTCTTCACGGCACACACTTCTAGCTAAAGAAACTCATTCAGAGTGCCTACCACACCTGTCAGTGCTTGATACTCCCGTCTTGCTAAAAACCCAAGTTAATACATTGAAAACAAAAGTGTCATTACAGTGCTTTTAAAATGATCACTCTGGCTTCTTCATCTTTTCATTTCTGCTAGATTAATTAAAGACTTCAATTAAAACGCAAGCCAATTTATAAAAGATTTTAAAATTCAGTAACTCAGATCTTTCCATCCTAGTACTTATTTTCTATTGTAACATCTGCCGTTACAGCAGGCTTTTGTTTGCATCTTTTCCCATTCTTACCTGGACAAAGGGCTCTTTTTTATTCTCCAGATAAAAAAAAAAGTGAAGATGTCAGTCATTTCTATGTGCATAAGTAAGGTCTTTCAAGGGTGAATATGAACTAAAGAGCCTCAGCAGCTCTAAAAATTAGTTCACAAATTTTTATGCTGATTCTCTGAGCACAGGAAATACTTTGACTTGTGCGTCTGAGAAAGTGAATATCCACAGAAATCAGATCTCAGTCTGTCTTCTTTCTGTACCTTCCCAAGCAAGACCCCCAAGGGCTTCTGCCTCCCTGTCAAGAGAGAGGTGTAAATATCCAGGTATTTGCATAAGAGAGAATGCAGTCAGACTCATCTACATCTACCAGGCAGGCGCCTGGTGATGGACGTACACATGCTGTGGCAGGATCAAGGTCTCCCACTTGAAAATGCCTTAAAGAATCTTTGTCTCTGCCTTTGCTGAAGAGCTGCTGACTGTTATTCTCTGCCCATAGTCCATCCTGCCAGCTTAGCTCTTAAATTAAGAGTTGTCCTTCCATTGCTGCCAACAGTAGGTTTGAACAAGTACTTCTGCGAGCGACAGAACCAAGGAGGCCTCGTTTCCTATGGCTCTGGGTCCCGACAATGAGCTTTTGCAAGGATCCTGTTGCCTCGCCTGCCAAGGGCTACACTCAGCCTTTCCCCAGCAAGATGCTCATAGGGTATCTCTCCCATCTACCCACTTTCCTGTTTTCAAGGAGCTTCTAAAGACGTTTCCTAAAGAGCATCACCTCTCCAGTTTGCTTAACACTGAGCAAACGATTTGCAAATGTGACTGGGGAGAATTGAGAGGCAGATATTTGTGGACTGCTTTGGAGTGGTGGAAAAAAGAAAAGTTCAAGAGAGAGGGTCCTGTTTCACTGTTGTATCCAAATTTGAATTTAAAGCTCAGGTGCTTATGACATTTGAACATGATTGCAAACTGGGTGGAGAAAACTCATCTTGGCCATCTAGATCTTCTATCCTTGTAGTAAGTGGTAAAGATCACAGGAAAAGAACAACAGAGACCGAAGTGGATCAAGCATTTTTCCTCTTCAAAAAGATTTTCTCTTCTAAACTTGTAGTTTCATGGCTGTGCTTGAGAGAAGGTAACAGAAACCTGGGATAAAGCTCTTTATGCCGGAGACGTTAGTGGACAAAAATAACAAATTCAGTCCCAGTTCCTACATCTGGTCTTTATATAGCTGATGGTTCACATACTCAATACATACCTCTTACTACAGTTGGATTTAAAATAGTTTAGGATTAAGTAGAAATTATTAATATTTTACAATGCCAAGATGTTTATGGGTGAAGAGATTGAGGTAGTGAAACCGTTGACCTTATAACATTAAATAAATGTTTACCTGGTTTTAGGAATGAGTAAATTGCACTGTTATATTAATTGTTGTAATTTATTCTAATTTGAGAAGCTTAAAACCAGTGTGAATTACATAAATTAGGCAAACTTAATCCCTGTGCTTAAGCACCCTTAAAGTCAGTCAAGTTCCCTGGAATTTGAAAGGTTTCATTGAAGTTGTTGTCAGTGGCATCTTAAAGTGCATATATAATGAAGAGCTTGATTTTAAATACAGGGTTTTTTTAATTGCCGGCATAAAATAAAATACGCTTTTAAAAAAAATCCTGTTTTCTTTCATATAAATGCCTTTTCTTTTTCCTAAAATGCAGGAAATAAAACCATCTAGCATTCAATACTGGGGTCAGTAGAAATCATTGGCAGGAAAGTTCAGCATTGCTTTCTACAACATGAAATCCAATATATCCAATAACAGATTACATTAAATTTGACCTAACTAGTGGGCAGGGTTCTTAGCAATAACATCGCTTTGCAGAAAATCAGTATTTTGAAGGATCATAATCTTAAAGTGACCTATGGAAATATAACGCCTCTTGTATTCCCAAGAAGATTACACTAGACCAAAGGATGGTATAGGCTTACATCCAGTAAGGCAGAAATACCTACTGAGCCATGTAGGAACAGGCCTCAAGCATAAACACCCAACACTTTTTTTCAGGAACAAAGAAACTACACCACTTCATCTAAGAACAGTCTCATCCAAATGTAGTTCAGTCTGTCAGGACAGAGAAATGGACACATTTCCAGAAGGCTTTCTTTGGTTAAGATTTTCCCATTTTTCCATTATCAACCCACTGAACCTACAACACAAATGCAGGTTTCAGTTCCAAAAAAAATACCAGCATGCTGAAGGCATCTGGGAGAGCAGTAAATTACTAGTAGATTGGAAAGATTGATTTGTGAAGAAGTTACAACAAAGTGGAGACATTGCAATCAGCATGTACATGGTGTAAAGGCCGAGTCTCCCAGCAATCTCTGAATGCCCTCAATTCCCACTAGCAGGCTGAAATCAGTAGGAGCTCAGGACATTCAACAATTCATAAAAATTAAAGCAGGGCAACAACTGGTTTTATTGTTTGTTCTTGGCAGTACCCTGTCAGAGCTAGACGCTGAAGGAATGCATGATCTACATTGCGACAACTTTGCAATTTAGAAAGACTTAAGCAAAGGGATAGGGTAGTGAAAAGGGGTGTAACAAGTGAATAAAGTGATCAAAACTGATGATGGCTGGCATTCTCTGTTAATACAGCAATCTCTGTATTACGGGTAGAGACTACTCCCAAAGCAGCTCAACCTACCTGTTATTGACATACTCATTTCCTACAAATCACAGTAAAAGTGCTTCTCGCGTGCTTCAGAAGGCCATAATCTAGAGGGCTGTGGGCACTGTACGTGGAGAGGTTTGCGAGCCAGCTCCGGCACTACCCTGCACTCAGGAGGGGAGCGCTCAGCAGGACGTACCCACTGCAGGTGGGAGTGGAAGGGGCTGATAAGCGCGAGGTGGGGAGAGCGGCACAGGGGGCCAGGGGCTGCTTTGTGGGCACAGACAAGCAGCGTGAAGGAGGACGTCCGAGCTGCATAAAGACAGAAAAGAAGCAGAAAGAGATTTTTTGTTGACCTGATATGCGAGAACGTACACAGAGGGATGATCTTAACAAAGCATAGTTTAAATATTAAGCGAGAAAATACCTTCCAGATTTAAAACAAGCGCCAAAGAATGTCCAATGTTGAGGCACTAGAAACTAAACTGGGTAATGCATTAGAAAATGTACCAAGAGGAGAAGCCTTCCACCAAGTCTTTTTTTTTCCAGTGGATGTATATTTAATATTTTCTTCCTCTACAACCTAAAAATCTACACCTATAACAGAGCCCTAGGTGATAGGCCCACCATAACCATGCGATAGGCCTGCAACACAAACATTCCCGAACCAGCCCAAACTCAAAACCCCTACGGTACCAGTACTGTCATTTACTTCAAATCTTATGGTTTAGTTTTATGTAGTCCTGCGAAGAGCAGGGAGTTGGACTTGATGATCCTTAGGGGTCCCTTCAAACTACAGATATCCTATGATTCTATGACTCTTTACAGTTACATTCCTCTAAACCTGAGAGATTAATAGCCACACCCAGAAGGCACTCCTTGCTTATCTTTCTGGTTTTCTTACACAAAACAGAGAGTAAGAAAAGTAAGTGATAAATCACTGTATGATTCTTCTTCAAGAACAGCTGCAGCAAGTTAGTATTGTATTGACGTCACTTTTCTTGTTTATCTCACTTTTTCTAACAAAATACACTTTTTATTTAAGCATAGACTCTGCATTTCTTATACACCCGGAATATGCCAAAATACTTTCACTCCTTTTCTTTGAGGGAAAAATAAAATAATATAAGGACCTACTGCAAATACAAGAGGCTGTCCCACCTTTAACTTCCTTCTAACGCTGAACACCAGGCTTAAAATTGTACCATATAAACACACAGAAGCTGAAACACCACGAGCAGCCCTTCCATCTACTTTGCTTTACACATTAAACCACGATTCAAACAGAGTCCATTAAGGCATCTAAATGTGACTTACCACGTGTGTTAATTGGGTGGGGGAAAAAAAAAAGAAAACACAACCCTCGAATGTGGACATTTATGTATTCCCATTATTCAGACCCTCTTGATGCCACAATCTCCCACTTCTATAGTTTATAAATGTTTGATTTAAAATATAGCCATTTTATCATTTGTACCACATTTACCTCATCTTACCACTGTTCCGACTGGATGAGAAGCTAATGTAGCCTACACTGTCTGGTCAATTATTGCATGGACACCAGGGACCAATTAATGCCATCCATAAAAGCCTGAATCATTCTGTCAATTAACTAGAACTAACTATGTCATCAGATATATTACTGGTGAGCAAGTCTATTTGGTTGCAATATGTCTTGAAGGAGAGCAGTATCAAATGAATCACAATTGACTTGGACAACTGCTAGCATAATTTCAGAAGATGAAAAGACAAATGTGGTAGTTATTAGTGGTCCCCTGAGGAATTACGGCCAAGCAATTGTAATGTGCTAAGACTGTACTAGCAGGTGCCCACAGCACAAATCAGGCAGAGGGTTAAATCAATATTTTCAATTTCTTAGGATCAATCCAGTGTTTGAACAAGATGGAAACTTGTTAGTAATTGGCAGAATGTGTAAATGAAAAGTCAAACTTCTTATTATTTGTTAAAAAGGAATCAGTGCTCTGCATCATGCCCTTGGCACAAGGTAATGCTTTCATGATCCAGTTGCTTGGGCATTCACTAAAAATCTAGTAGTTCTTAAATTTTAATAGAGTGCAAAAGGTTACTTTAATACATGTTGAACGTTCAAGATCTTTAAAAATGATTGAAGTGTCAATAGGAAAGTTTTTGAGCTGTGACAACAGCATAGTTATTAATGATTAGTGCAAGAAGCAGAAGAAACCTTGATTGCTTTGGAAAGTCTCACCAGGAATGCAGGTTGACATCTTTGGTACAACTTCACGTTTATTCTGCTTCATACAGAAGAACCTTGGGATCATTAAGTGATCCTTTACCAATTAAACAAGAAAAAAAAAGTGACCCTACAAATTGATTTCATTTATCACTGCTGGAGTTAAAGATGCCTATAGCAAGACCTAAAGAATTGGCATCATATTCTTTGGTTTTAACACAAAGGTATCAAATGTACTCTTACATAATATTATTGTTTTACAAAAAGAAGTCTCCAGCAACCCTGACAATCAGGGTTTGGATAATGCACTTAAATCTGAGTTCGGGAAACATGCGCTTAAAATGACACCTTAGACAGGACACAGTCAAATCTCTGTGATTTGGAAGCAGAAAACTGGCAAGTAAGATTATTGTACCTGAAAAAAACCCAGGTGATGACAGGGAAAGCTATTTCCATGATGCACACCCAACTCTTTAAGACCATTATTTCAAACAGATCAAAAACATGAATCATTTTTCATGTTATAAAACTGAAGCAATTTTTATTAGGAAAACAAAAAGAAAGCCCTAATGGTTAATTAAAAAGAGGAAACACACGAAAACACAGTTTTGAAAGACATGTGCCTGAAGAAAAGCACCTATGATTCAAACATGAATACATTTCTCTATATGTTTGGCTGGTATAGGAATTCTTTGTATTGTCTTCAGTGTATGAACTTCAACTCATGGGCACAGACAAGTGAAGAGGTAGGCGAAGCTCCTTTCACAACTGTCAGGGATAAAAATATTGTTTCTAATATTCTTTGTTGGCTGTTCTTCAATTGTGAAGATAACAATAATTACAATATTGGAAAAATGGTTCATCTGACTGGAGTGCCTTTCATGCAAAGGATCTCAGAGCACACTCAGCGCCAGAGCAAATGATCCCTCAGCATATGGTCAACCTGTGAATTCACTGCTATAGAGAGTTACTAGCAGCACCTCTCTAGCTGCTATTTTTATGCAATAGTTGCAGCCTTCACCGATACAAGCCAAAATAATAAAGGGCACTTGAACCTCAAGAAACTGAAAACCCTTTTAAAGCTTTACATTAAATGCTGCAGATGGAAGTAGGAGATATTTCTTCTTCTCAGCCTTTTCACTGGAAAACAAGGGTGCTGAGCCAAATGAAATTTAAAAAAAAAGAAATCATCAAAGTGGATTTCCCTGTTTCAGGGTTGGCCCAGCTAATCTATTATCAATGTCTAACTCACTGCCGCTTTGTCTGATTGCACAATAGGTTTGCCAAGAAGACCTTTTTCTTGATGTACGTTTAACACAACATGGAGGGCGCTCCACACCACAGAGCATCGGGTCCAAAGTACATAGATATGCTATCAGTGTAAGACAAGTACGATGAAACTATGGGAATGCAAAACATTGCAGTACTTCCTACTAAATTGGCTGCTATTAATTACAAAAAAATAAGAGAAAGAACTCATTATAGTAATGATATAGTTATTCTTTGAAGAATAATGCAGGGAAGATAAGCCCTTTAATCCAAGATACACAGGCAACAGACATTTTTCTTGCCTAACCCCTCTATCTATCGTGTGTTTTTGGCTCCCTGTACGCACCCTCAGGTGAAAACGATTAGCTGGCTTTGTGGAGGATACAGCGAACACGTACTTCCTTCTGTCGGACTGGGGGAGCTCAAAGAACCTACAGCTTTAAGAAGCACAGCGAACAAGCACAATCATTTGAAACCAAGGTTCAGCAAACAGGAGACAATAAAATACGGAGTAACTTGAAACCAGCCCACGCACTGCCCAAGAGAAATCTCCAGCTTGTCTCACTCTCAGACACACCCTTGCAGCTCTTCTGGAAAGCTGTGCCCTGTTCACAAGACAAGGAGCTAATTGATTCAATCGTCTTCTGTATGCACAACTATAAAATAAAGTGCATAAAGAACAGTGCGGACATACAGCTCAGCTGACTGCATTAAAAGACTCTGCTGTCTAACAACGTGCTGATCACAGAACAAGCGCCGCAATTGTTCCAGCCAGACGCCACGGGACCAAGAATGCATAATTTCAGTACTTGTGTGTCCACCAGTAGGATATATTGGCAGCAGAATAGCAAACCAGCCTTAAGTTCAGCTATTGTTAACATTTTTCTCTACCATCTATGGTGTTACCGAGACAGTATAGAAGCGGGGCTGGTCCATCCTCCGCCACCAGCTCACACACCTGCCAGAACACCTCCTCTCCTGGCACACAGCAACAGATTTTTGTCTTCACAAAGTGGCATTTTTGTTCCATGTAGAAATTATATTCTTTTAACTTCCTCTGCAACAGCCTTTGAATTAGGGTTTCCACAGTTGGACAGAAACTGGAGAAAACAAAGTCGATCTTTTCAGACTGAAACTGGTGTACCACTCAGTACCTCCATTTGATTTCTTTTACAGCATGATTTATTTCACAGACTTTCTGGTTCTGACCCAGTAAAACTGACCAGGCTGGAGGGAAACTCTGACACTGGATATATATGAAAGTTCCTGGCAGTCTGAGAGGAGGGTCGTCTGCCACAGAAACGTAAGGAGAATACCTCTGCTGTACTTGGCCCAAGGTAACGGATGTAAGGGCTCTACCATTTCAATTCTTCTGAACTATATGCTTAAAAGCAAAACGGCATGAGGTACATTTCAAGCAGAGCAAGAAACGTGCTATCTTTGTATTCATGTGGCAATCTTTCTGCTAAGCAAAGGCATCAATCAATTCCACTAATGATGAAAGGGAGAAATTTTATGTCAGAGTCCATTCTGCAAACTCTGAATTCAAACACTGTGCTTGGATCTCAAACATAACAGAACAAGCTATTAATTAAGAATGAGCTATATAAAATAAGTCTAAAACCACAAGGCTCATGATATCTTTGAGATGTTATTTTTTGATAATGATATGAAAAAATATTTAGAATATATACTTATTTTCTGTATCAAAAACTGTACTGAAAACTCTGAAAATCTAGGAAAAAAAAATACAGCAGGAAAATAATTCTAAGCCACTTGCCACACAGTCATGGTTATTCTGGTTTAAATATAGAGTAATTTGACCAAACAGGGCAACAAACTCAAACTGATGTAAAAATGGGGTCTGTCTGAGGAGAATCAGCTCTAAAGTATTTATCAGACTCCACAGATTTTAGACACATAACTTACAATCCCCACAAACTTGCGTTTGTGGGGAACCAGCAGTTCTCTACCAGGTAAAGAGGAGCTATGATTTTGGTCAAGCTAGAAATTAATTTCCAGGTCTTGGCTAAGTAAACTCAGCAACTCAGAAAGATGGCAACAAACTAGCGAGCCCACAAACGTCATGTCCTCTGCTTTCTGACAAAACCAACCAGAAGCAGTATCTGGCCGGGTGTCCCCATGGGCTTCATGACAGGATTTCACCTCAGGGTCTCAGCTGTCCCTGCCCCACAAATGAGTGACTTCTGAAGTTGCCAGCAATGTCATGATTCAATTCAGTCAAATTCTTGCACACGATTAAATTCAGAAGAATTCTTTCTGGAATAAAGGCAGGGTTTGAGGATCACATCACGGGAGGAAATATTTACACATTGCATCTGATTTCACATTGGTTTAAGTTCACTGAATTCAAAGGACTACACTAACAGAAGATAATGACCCATACAGTCGGCCATACACTTGGTACAAGAACTTGAATCTGATCTGTTATTAATGCTCTTGGCCTTAACTTGTATTAAATATTCACTGATCTTTAACATACCTGAGGTCTGACTCTCCTCCCATCCCCCAATTTATGACTCTGTGACTTTGCGATGACTCAGAACACCCGTAACGAGACTGCTCCTTCCTTGCCAACCAGCCTTACAGATCGACTTCTTTTCAGCTCCACTGATACCAACACGATACAGGAAAATCATTGCAACTAAATAACAATATGAAACTAAACACAATCGCTTTGTGATCAATTTTATGTCATACATTTAATCAGAATAGTCATAAAAATGTATCTGATTATTTACAATTCAAATCTAGCATGCAAGGTCAGAATGGAACCTAGTGCATCCTAAACTCTGCTTAAAGAAAGAAAAGGAGACCTCTGTAGTTTTAAAATCAGTTGAGAAGTTACTCATGCTCCTGCATAATTGATTCTGAGCTTTGTTCAAGCAGATACACTGAACGAAGACACTCAGTATACAAATGCTGGTTAATACTTCTTTTATTCACAAAGCAGTGTCAGATTTTAAAAAATTGTTGCAAATTATTCCATGATGTTAATGAAGATGTTGAATTGCTGCATCATGTTGATGATGTTCTGTGAGACAGATGCATATAGCCTGCATGACTTAGGCTTAGCGTGATAAACACTATATTTTTATGTTAGATCACAGTAAAGCAGTGAACTCTATTCTAAGTCTATCTAAGGCAATGAAGTTGTCTCCCTAGTCTTATTCACAGAAATACGTCCAATCACTTTTGGACTCACGCAGATTTTATGTTTATACAGAAAAGGTGACTTCTTGCTTAAACTGAACTTTGCATAAGTTAAATCCCTGGGGGGGGGAAATCATAATTATAGGTGCAACATCATTCGCTGAAGAACACAGCTTTTCAAATTTAATTATAAACCCTAAACGTACTTAGCTAATCGGATCAATTGCAAGTCACAGCAAAGCACATTCTAATTTTCAAGACAGATGAAATTTTGCCACCTCTCAGCTGCTGTGAGAGCCAACGTCAGGTGAAGAGTAAGATAAACCAGACAAGCATGTTTTCCAAGCACTACATTACAGCAAATTTCATGACTGTGTTTGCAGAGATGTTCCCTGCAGATCTTTGATTTGCTAAGGCTGGTTTTATCTTGCTGAGCCTCTGCTGAGCAGCAACCACCCTTTTGAGGAGGCAACAATACCTTTTTTGACATCATCCTTTCTATCCCCAGGAATGCAGCAGGCCACTTCTCAAAAGGCTATTTATGAATTTAGGGGGCAAAACTGAACTTCTACATATAGAAACATAGGTGAAATCTCAAAATAGCTTCTAAGAGATCCTGCTCCAGATCACAATTGCTGCGCTTACTCTAACAGACCTGCAGCAGAGACTGAAGTAAAGTCTTTCTTCAGGCATTTGCTCCAGCAACATGACTTTGCCACTGTTCTCCTTCAGCTGCTGCGTTGGGGAGGCTGTAGTGTCAGTCCAGCTCCGCAGGATCTCCACTGAATAACCCGCCCCTCACAACAGGAAGGCGGCTGGTGTGTTGTGACTCTGGATCATCAAACCCTTCTGGCTTCCTTTATCTTTTCTGTAATATCAACCCATTCTCTTTTCTGCAATGGTGAGTTCTTTCAGATGGAGACCACCTCCTCCTTGTGACTGTGCAGTAGTTAGCATAATGAAAAATAAAGCTTAGAGTACTGCAAGACAATCATATTTTCAGTGCTTCAGCTAGGTTAACAAGCCATCAGACCATGCGATATACGGCATCTCTCTTCACAGGCCTCTGTTAATTCTGCTTTAGGCTGCACACACTGTCATTCATACGAATGGTCTTGAGGGTACTCTGGGCAAGAAAGGCAAAACTGAGCCCAAAACAAATGGTTTGCAAATGCTAAGATCAATACTGCAGTCAGTCTACTGTAAATAGAAGGCAAAAATTAGCATATACAATAATTGCCAGTTTTTTTCATGGTTGCGTTTCCTTTTATTGTAAACATCGTCCTAAAAGCTCCTGATGACACAGCAGTCGCAAAATGAGCTGCTCTAATCACAGCACACTCTCAGGTTGACACAAAGGCACTCTTAAAAGGAATTAGTATTGCATTATAATTACATAGCTATAATATTATTTATTATTTGCAATATTGGCAGTTACTTTGAGGTCTTGATTCCATGGTACTGGCTGTTTAAAAGCACAGTTTCTCAAAGAGCTTGCTTAGCACAGAAAATCAGAGACAACAGGTAGATGTAATGGGCAGGTGAAAGGCACAGCAGAGAGGCAAGAATAGCCTGACAGCTGTGCCAGATAAAGTAACCAGTATTTTCCTCTTTTTAAATAAGTTTTGGCACACGTAGGGGCAGGCAAATCAAAGCAATTCAAACGCTGCCAGAGCCCTATTGACATCTATACAGTGTGCTGCTTCTCTATGAAAAAACGAATTTCCTCTAAAACACTCCACAACCCCCAAGGACAGGGAACGTGCCCCAGCATCACCCTCTCTAATCTCTAACAAACAGAGAAAGCCTGGGCTAGAAGAAAAGCACTGAGAAGCGCAAGGATCCCGAGGAAAGACAAAACAGGTGGATGATCAGGAGCAGAACAGCAAGGAGACCACCAGTTGTACAAGAAAAGACACAGAAGAGCAATATGGTCCCAGATGTGTGAGATGGGGTGCTGGGCCTGGCCGAAGCCTGGTGAGGCCAGCGTCAAACCCCTGAGTAAAGGAGGGGGAACGTGGGGACAGCTCAAGAGAGTTCACCCAAATTCAAATAACTTAGAGCTCAACAGTGTCCTGAGCCAGAAGCAGTGGCCGGATTAACATGGGATTTCTCTCCTGTCAGTTTGCTTTCTGACCCCATGTAAGCATTTATCTTCCACTGTATCTTCCACAGATTTTCATAGCTGAACTAGATCTTGTATTGAGAGTTACCACCTTTTGTTTGTTTTGACCCTCTCACCTAAACTTTAAGTTGCTGCAGAAGAGGCAGTGAGCAGCTGCTCCTCATTCACCTTCTCTGTGCAACTCGATTTTACAGACTTTGACCCTATCCCCCCTTAAGTCACCTCTTCTGGACTGAAGAGTTGCAGTCCACTGAGTCTCTGCTTGTGCTGAAGCTGTTCATACAGAAATTCTTTGATCCTTCTTGTTGCCCTCTTTGAACCTTATCCGGGTCTGCTGCTTTCCTTTTTTCAGAGGAGGAACTGAAGTGCACAGAGAATGCAAGGCTGCCCTGGCTTCCAGACACAGCAACCTTCTCCAATCCTGCAGCACCAAGGAAAAGCCAGACTTCTCGAAAAAAATCCTGGAGCGCTTCGTGCAGTGCTGCCACAAAGATTCTCACTTCTATTACCTAATAAAATTTAAGGCTAAAAATCAAATAATCACTTGCCACTTCTATTTTCTCGCTTTTTTTTTTGCTTACTTGCAAGTATGGGAACGTTAGCAGAGACTGGATTGTTTCAGTTTTTGAAATGTGTAGTCCTCTCGCAACATCTTTTGATGTTTTATGGACCTCCAGACATCCACAGACCACATGCTGAGTAACACTGCTGTTCAGTGCTTTAACAAACAGCCAAACGGGAGTTAAGGGGACAAAACAAGTTTGACTCAAACTGCCCTCTACGGTACGACTAACTGCTCAGGAATTTTCTGTATGTATTCAAAACCACTTACACATAATCTGATGTTCATTTCCCATGCTATAAATTCACACGTGTATGCTCAAGTGTGGTTCACTGTTTTGGACCCGAGGCACGAGAGAGATTAACGCTTGCTTGCGAGGATGAGTCTTAATATGGAGGTAAACCCAAGAACCACGGGGTTCATAGCTGAACTAGCCATGAACCCCCAGACACAGCACGAAGAATATGGCCAAAACCCCGTGAGAGACATCGTGCATGCGTTTTTAGGGCAAATACTAACAAACATCAACTATTTTCTCACAGTAGCTGACCTATGTGCAATTTTTTATGACTCATTGAAAACTTGGAACAGCTGTAAGAAATGGTCAGTAAATTTAAGCAAGACCAGAGTGGATCAGCAATTATACTGAAACAAAACGCTACAAACCTGAGAGATAAATTGCATGAGATGCCCCTAACGTAAGGCTTGAGGCTGCTGTTGCAAAGGACCCATGAAGACAGAATCACTGGACAAGAGACAAAGTCAGTATATTCCTATGGATTTAACCATGTTATTGCTTCTAACTAGCCCAGCCTAACTTTGTAGATCATAAACTGGAACAATTCTGATTGAAAGAATGAAAATTTCACATTTGCTTGAATTTATTACTAACTGACATCACAATTCTAGCAATTCATAAATTTCCACACTGGTCCAGCAAACTATGACCTACAGGGAAAATGTTATGCTGACCTCACTGCAACAGCAACACTAAAACCTAGAAGACGCAGAGTTATCAGTATTTTAGCAATAGTGTTTCGATGGATCCAACTAGTTGAAAAGCTAGTATGATACTCAAAGGTTGGAGTTGTGGAAAATAAAATTATTGAGTCCATATGTTGTGGAAAAATACATGGGATAACAGCTCCTTGGGAGAAAGGCTGCAGAGACTAAATATGGTACTTCTAAAGATTATAAATATTTATTTTATGTTATTTAGACTTGTTGGTAGATCTAAGGAAGCCACAAAGAAGAAATTTATACTGAGAGAAAGTCTGGTGAAAGAAAACAATCCAAACAAAATCCCCAAAGCTCTACAATGGAGGAATATGGCAACGTTTTTAGCATTTGGTATCATGTAGTCCCTTGGAAACATAACGACCCCTATTCTGACTCAATCAGTAGCTCACCTAGTTTAATACCCTGTTTCTGTCAGTTACGAGCTTTAGATGTTCCAGATAAGGTTCAAAAACATGACAGAATAACTTGCCCACAGCTTGTTCCCAGTTTGTAACATGAAGAATATGTTTATATTCCTTACAAAAGGTTTTATTTCCTCTAACATAGTTGCATGTTCTTACTATCTGCATAAATATCTGACCTTCCCTTGTATCTCACATGCTACAGTCATAGTACTGAAGAAGCAGCTGCATTTTCCAGGATTACCACTGGATCCTTTTTAAAGAAAATCTGCTTCCTTCCAGCTCTACAGTTCAGCAGCTAAGTTTGAAAGATTCTCCCCAAAATACTTATGTGCACATGTGACTTGTTTTCATTAATGACCCAGGTATTCCATTCTGCAGTTCCGTTTTGCACCTACAGATCCAAACTTGGTGGCAATTAAAACGAATTCCTGCTTCCCCCCCCCCCGCCCCCTTTACTTAACTTCACACATTAAATTCAATGGAATTACTCCTGTGGAGCTATTCTGTTCCGTCCGTCCCAGAGGCACAAGAAAAGAAAATGGGTGAAGGTGCTCAGTCATGCCTGAACACCCTTTAGTCCATCTCCAGAGCGCTGCAGGGAGTGGGAAGGAGACTATCAAGACTTCCCACCCCAGGGAGCCACACAGCATCGCCACTGCAGGTGCTTTATAGCACACTGACACCCATCAAGCCATAAATAGTGATCAAATCAATGAGAACACAGACACACCCAGTAACAAAGTAGCCATCCCAAATGACAATTAATTAAACACCACCATCAGAATTGTCGCTGGGGACTGGGGGACTGAACCATCCTCATGAGCTCCTGGATGTACACAGAGGTGGGTGAGAAGGGAACTGGCCCCCTGCTCCCAGTGAGCCAAATCCGGAGGTGCAGAGAGCGGGAGCACCCAGCCCATGCTCCAGTAGTGCTGTGAGCCTCCGCCAGCACGCCTGACCCCAGCCTTCACTGCAGGGCTGAGCACCCCACTCCCCTTTCAGGAAGGTTTGTGCGTGTTTAATCATAGGCATGTGCCCGGAGAGAGCTCAGCATTCAGTCTCCCCTTTTCTTGCCTTGTTATATTTGCAATACTTAATGTTCCATAATTGATTACATGCAATCTGCACCAGCTGTAGCTACAAGGTACTGCAGTTTCACTTTGGATGTGGAGGCAGTAAAATTAGAAACACTCAGGCCACCAGTGGAATTCAGTGAATACCTTCGGCAAGACAGGAACAAAGAATTAGTGCACTGGAGACTAACCTTTCAGGAACAAGACAGGTTTACTCTGAGCATTAATTCTGAAAGGAACGAGGTTGTGGTTTCAGTTCAGTCTTTAATAGTCTTCATCATAAAAGCACTACAGATAATATCCCATAATAAGTGATTTCTGATCAGGAGAGTCCAATAAGCAATCTTCCAGCACATACTGGAACTAAGCTACTGCTGTAATTTGAAAAAACAAACAAAACAATGTTCCAGTCTACATATATCAACAGCAAACACAGGCAAAACAATTTAAATATTTTGTCTGTCGAGACATTTGAGGGTCTATTCCATTAAAACTAGCAGCCAAAAACTCCAGTTCTGCTTTGGAGCACTCACATTCAGAGTTTTCCTAGTGTGTACAAAACATCATCTTTTATTGTTGCTTAGCAGTGGTGACTCCCCCACTACCAGTCTTGGTCCAGAAAAGTAAAAGTATTCCAATTTAATGCAAATTAGTTTTTTATCTGTTTTGCTGGAAAAAACATCGGAAAAAACCAGTTTTAATTAAAATCAGTTCAGCAGGAAAGTTCAATTTTACATCCCCTCTTTAAAATTAGTGTATATGGTTATTATTAATTTCTGAATCACACCATGTGCTCTTTCCTACAATAATTGCTAACTGAAGTCAACAGCAGTACTGTCATCCATTTTAATGGGCTGGGATCATGCCACAAGACACAAAATAAAGACACTTCTTGTTTCAAAATGCTTAGGATCAAAACAAGAAAAATACAAGAGACACACTGGGAAACCCAGAGGGATGAATGACTAGGAATTTAATTTCTCATTTATTGCTAATATTATTGTTGACTTGCTTGTTAATGTAACGTAGCACTTACATTAAGGGATCTGTGTCAGAGTGACCCGCTAATGATGATTTGTATCTGCTGCCAGGATAGGCAGACATAGAAGAGACTATTTTGGTGGTGTTCAGGGGCTATTTCCCTGTCATTTAGGGGATTTAACGCTCTTAAGCAGTTACAGGCTTGTTTATTTTTTTAATAATTAGAGCTGGCTGAATTGTAAGTCAAAGACGACAGAGGCAGGATAAGGGGCCTCTGCTATCTGTAGTGCAGTCACAGCACAAAGGAGAAAGCAGGAGCTATAGGGCTGCTCTTCCTCCCCTCCTCACCAGGTGGGGAGGGTGCAAGAGCCTCCTAATTTTCTTGTGCAATGTCCCAGCCAGCACAGCCCTGTCCCTCTGCAGGTAAAGGCAGCTTCTCATCACCAAAGCAAAAGGGACAGGATTTCCTAAGCCACAGCTCTCTCTCGGGGTGTGTGACCGGTGTTCATTCCTCACTCAGGACTGACCAGACCTCCGTGCTGCACTTTTTCTGTACGGCTGCGTCGGGCACCATCACTAGCTGTGTGCTTGGTCTCGTGCTCACAAAGCAACCGAAACAGTCTGCTGGAACTGAGCTGCCACAGGAGCACACCCTGGAGCAAGGAGCTCCCTGCTTATAAATATTATATTTTTTGTGCCATGCTGACACATCGTCTTGGCTTCCAGGTTAGCGTGGCCAGCACTGTGAAGCCCTGGCAGCAGTTCAAGGGCGGCTGGGGAAGGGGCTGGGGGGGGACAGGAGGGAGAAACCTTGACTTTGCATAACTAAACCGGACCCAAAGTTGGATCTAGTGAAGCCATAACTGTCCAGCAAAAAAGCCCTACAGCGGATACATCTTGTCTAAAGAACAAGCATCAGGCCGTGGCAAATGCCCTCTTTTGCCAGAACAACCTGCATTCCCTGTGGAGGGCTCATGAGCACAGCTGTACCAGCAAACCTCTCCTAGCATACACAAGCCTAAGAGGGTCACAGGGACACACCTCCAGCCCAAGCTTTTCAAAACGCCTTCCACCAAATTTGTTCTTTATTAGGGGTCACTGATCATGCTTGCATAACTAACAGCGCAAGTGGAATACGTACTTAGAAATGTCAATTTGTAAGACAAGGAAAAAACAGCTGCTTGTAACGGCAGGCGTGGACGGATGCACAGGGAAGACTGCCCTTATACCAGTTTGGTTTTGTCCAGTTGCTTTTCAAAACAGTATACTTACTATTCCACCTAGGAAACTGGTGTCACTTACTCATGAGATTTGTAAACCTTTACTACAGTGAGCATTCATGGACACAAGCGTCCAAGCAGAATAGGCTGATTAAAATAGGCAGAACACAATTAAAAATATCTGAGTAGCAACTAAACAACTGCTGCTTTTAATCATGGGTGATGTTTATATCTGTGCAAGTGGGTGTAAAATTCTTCTGTTATTAAGGCAAAGCAGTGGGGAACCAAGCCTGTGGTTCACAGTGCAACGGCAATCACGTTATCCTGCCTCCCATCCTCGGCCTCCACCATGTCTATGAGAGCAACACCAGCAATAAATCAATAACTCTCTACTCTTCACACCTGGGTATTTGTTTTTAAATCAGGATCATACAGAAGCCTTCACATATCTGTAGTGAACACTGGATGGAGAACCGGGCAACAGATCCTATCCAGGCCGTTGCAAAGCAAAGGCAAACCAACAGTGTTTCTAGCAGTTCTTTCCTTAACTGGGCTGGTGCTTTATCCACTCCATCTACGACTATTTAGACTGCAGGCTCTTCAGGCCAGGGACCACCTACTGCGTGCATGTTTCTACAGTCTCTGGAACAAGGCTTCCATTTTTGCTGGTTCTCCCTAGGCTAGACCATAATAAATACGATTATTTTAACAATAACACTCATTAATAATTGTTAATGCGTCGCTTGAATTTTCCTTTGAAATGCAGTCCATGCTCTCCTTCCTCTCAGCAGTTTAATCGCTGGATGAACTTTTCTCAGTTAACTGAAAGTGCCATAGGTAAGATTTTTTCCATTATCAGCACTTTTAATCTTTGAGTAATTTAAAGCAAATACATCTTTCTCTGTGATTGTAAATGAGCCCAACTGTTGGGGGTTTTCTCTGTGGTTTTTTTGGTTTTGTTTGTGATTTTTTTTACTTTTCTGAACTTTTAAGTTATTTTCTAACAGCAACCTCTCCTGGCAGCAGTAGCGCAGACATGACATAATGCTGGCTGCTAATGGCTACCTAACGCTGACTGTCAGCTCTGCCCGTTGCGATGAGCGCCCTCAGACCCTCTCTGTGCTCCCCGGCTGGGCCAAAGTCCCAGCTCTGTGCGGGACAACCAGCCCCTGGCGAAGCCCATGTCTTCCTGCAGCCAGAAAAGGGGCTCTACCTCGTTCAAGCGCACCAGGCCGGCTGCTCTTTCATAGGCATGTTCAAGTTCCTGGGGCTGTGGGAGGCCACACCGTTCTCAGCTTTCCGGCACGTTGCCGCAGGAGCAGGTCCACGCCGGCAGCGCTGAAAAGCGTGCGGGGGCGTTGGGGGGAACAGCTGCCTGGTGCCGGGCGATCACCTTTCTGGGCGGGCGTCCGCCGGCCAGAAAAATCTGCATAAATGTTATGAGCTTCGCTGGCACGCTGCGGAAAGGAGGGTCAACCAATGCCACCCTGGCCCTGAAAATAACCCCGCTCCCGGGGCTGCTGGTTGGCGTCTGGCTGCTGCGTCTGCCCGCGCTCCGCCGCAGGGGCTGCGCTCGCAGCGCGCGGGGCTCTGCCCTGCCCCGGCTGGATGCTCTGAGGAGGAAAGTCCGGTCCCCTCAAGGGGAAAAAAAATCCAGCGTTTCAGCCGGCCGTTTATCTTTTAAAGAACCATCCTCCTCACACAAAGAATTCTTCTCGTCTTACTGCACATCAAACGCAATTATTTATAGGAGTGGTATGGTATGTATGACAGAGGGACCGAGGGGCCCCATCGCAGACCAAAACCCCACTGTGCTAAGCGCTGCACAAATACAGAGCAAAGAGATGATCCTTACCCCAAAGAGCTTACATCTAAGCATAAAATGGAAAAATCTCATTATTGACAGATTAATGACAATCTGTCAGAGCAACCATTCCTATTAGGAGTCTCTTGTGCAGAAAAGTAGTACAGGGCCCTTACAATTAGCTCAGGATAACTAATCTGATGTGAAAACTGAACAGTTAAAATTAAGGACTCACCTACATGGTAATATTACATTAAAAACGGTGAGTGTGATATGAGTACACAGAAACATTTTAAACATAACATGCAGATGGGTGACTCCCAGGAAAGAGGCCACTGGATGGATTTCTATTGTGAACTTCGTAAAAACATGCAACTTATAGGTCCTTAGAACCGGGGTTTTTAAATAACACCTGTGGATTTTCCTCTTTCAGCCCAGTTTACTGAGCTAGTTTTAATACTGATGCTACAAAAGTAAATAAATCACTGACTGGCTATGGGTTGGCTTTTTTTGCATATTAGTGCTACATTACACATACTTGTGAAAAGAACACTTTCCTCAAATCAGTGCTTCTTTTGCTTGATCATCTATAATTCAGTTATTAAATATTGGCCAAACACAGTGCTCAACTTCCTGAGTCCCATAGCTTTCATAATTACAAGAAGTTAGTACAGAAAAGGTCGTAAGTGTTTCTTCTGCATGTACAAATTGCATCCACACACAGGGCTCGCAACAGCCTGAGGACAATTTCACACTACTCTTGTTCAGTCTCACAGTTGCCATCTGAGATGGAGAAGCCTTTTGATATTCAATACAATATTTGACAGTGTCGGCACTTAGATGATATCTAAGTATATGTCAAGAAACACAACTAGAAGGAGCTTGAGAAAAAAAGATCTTACATCCTCATGTGGTGTAAACAAGCACGCACTCATGCATGCCAGTGAAAATCATGCTGATTTACATGATGTGAGCATCTGGCTCTTTTCCAAGGGTAAGGACTTACCGCCCAAGGGCAAGAAAAAGCCCATGACGTTACTTCACGTGGGCACATGATTTTCCCTGCATTATTACCGGGTAACTCCCACGTGGCTTCTCCCACCCTCAGGAAGGAAAGATTCTGACCTCGACTTCAAATGAAATTATTCAGACTGAAACTACCTTGGCCGTAAAATGTTCAGGCCCCCAGCTAGGAGCCAAAGCACTACTGTTGTACCATCAATGCCTAACTTGAGTTAGGACTTCTGAATTTTCACACATTTATTGTGACCAGTCTTGCTATTTACTCCTGTTACACGATCACCAGGATACACAGTGTTTAGGTCTCATCCTGCAGTCCTGACATTAAAAAACACCCCAGCCACCCAAAATTCAGTTTCAATACTGCAGTAAGCCCTTCACTGCAGACTTGTAAAAGGTGTCTAAAACCAAACATCACAGCAGCAAGCAAACTCTTGTGTACTGAAATGCAAAATATACGCATTTTCAGTAGTTTAATAAAAACAAGGCAATTGTTCCAAAGCGCTTGCTGATCAATACGTTGAAATGAGTGTGCTAAATATGAGAAGAACGAGCTTGTAATTAACTGAAAGCATATGACAGAACACAAAAGGGGCAATTCTACTTCTCTAAAAATTAAGATTTGTCAAATTTTGAGATGACAGCCATTGGTACTTAAAGAAATCTATTTATTGTTTATGCACTACTTTAAGAAACTTCCAAAGATGGAAAAACTGTTCCAGATTTCATACAGTTAAAGTATTATACCAGAAAATGCCTATTTTTTATGTTTTTCATTGACACACACTAATATACATTATGCCATTTGAAAAAATGGCAGCTTTGTCTGTACTTAACTACAAGGCGTGGGTAAGAAACAGCTAAAGCATAAAACCCTAAGGACAAGGCTTCATTGTGAGCATTAAATAATTATTACAATGCAAAATTAGTCAGAGTAATATCTCTGTTTTACTTCAAGTGATGTGAGATCTGATCCAGAGCTGAATTTACTGTCAACTCTAGTTACGATGGCATTTCACACTGTATTTTTTGTTTATAATTAAAGGGGCAAAATCCATTTTATTTTTTAACCAACTAGTTTCATTTATTGAATCCAGTTTCTGTTAATAACTAGGTTTAGACTTTAAAGTTGCCCTAGTTTTATTTGTAAGTGTATCTGAATTTGTTTCTTCTTATGTAAAAAGCTCTTTACTATAAGAAATTGACTACGCAGACAGTGGGGTTTCTCTCGGTGTTCCCCTAAAAGTGACAAATAGATATTATTAGGAATTTTGAAATTAATAATTTTGAGAGGAAAATAATGTTCTTCTAACCACATTATAATTTTTACACAATAGTAGACGCAACATAAGGTCTTGTAGCTGCCACTATACTTTCAAATAATGTCTATATTTAAATTCAGTCAGTTTCTATATTTGCCAAAAGAAACCTGGTACAAAAATTCTCCTTGGTAGAGAAGCTGTGGAAATGATTCATAGAAAATGCTGCATTAAGCTGAATGTTATCATTAAGAAACCTGTTGCATACCCATCTGATTATTATTTATATTGAGTAGCACCCTCCATTTCAAATCCAAGAGCAGAGCCTCACTGTGCTAGATAAAATAATGAATAAATAAACGAATAAATACACTGCAGCAGGTCCAATTGGCAGGGCCAGCAGGGCTAATTGCCTCCTACTTCTGCCACGGCTGTAGAACAAAAAAGCCCGCACCTGAAAACAAGGCAGGAAAATCCTGCCAGGGTCTGTCATGGGTGGCCTGCCACCCAAAGCCTGTACTGTAGGGTCTTCCCCTCCCGCAACACAGGTCTTTTCCTTGAGGAGAGGAAACACTTTTTCTTCTGGAGCGTATGCAGATCCAAACTGATGACAGCTGAAATATATGTCATTCTAATGGGTTCTGTCATAACTGGGCAAAACACAGCAATGCTAGAAAGCATTTATCAAAGATATGACAGGGCTTTCAAATTATGCTGCCTTTCAGCCCACTGCTTAATAAAAATGTGCGAAGTGATAGAACACTTTACCTCGTCAACATCACTAGCAGCAGTAGACTTATTTTCTTTGGGACCAGCTATTCAAAAGTAACTTGACTAAACTTCAGAGTCATAATTACAGAAACTACAGTTGAGGGATTTAAAAAGAACAAAACAAAACAAACACCTGTGTGACAAAGTAATTATATAAACCTATTATCTTTAAAACAAACATTTCAGCTCTAATAAAGTTGCTTGCTTTCTTTTCCCAAGATGAGCAAAAATTCCCTTGTTCCTGTCAGTCCTTCTGCAGCTCCCACGAAAGGGGAGTCTGGCCTGAGCAAGGGCTGCAGCACGGGCTCCTGACGCCTCCGCTGCACTGATGCCATTTAAAAAACCATTCAGCTTAATAGACTTGGATGGCAAACTCTCTCGAGCTTTCCACTCTACTTGGTATTTCTTGTATGCTACCTTAATACAAATAAGAGTGAAGAACACATTACTGTAATTTTTCAAAAGCTTGCTATGAGGACCACCCCTTACGCCCTCAGAAGTCAAGGGAAGTTTTTGCATTGATTCAAGTGGAGGAGCCGGAGAAGCTCACGTCCCACTGAAGACACTGAGGAGTTTCCACTAGTCTCAGCTACAAAACCGAGACCCCATCTTGTGTCACGCTTCAAGCACACACCAAATGTTGCTCAGTTTTTACATATACACAAGAAACTGCCTTCAAAGTCCACAGATTTCAATGAAACCAGGAGCTTACCGACAGTGTTTAATTTTGATAGATTGCAGTTCAGCAAAGTATGCAAGAACATGTCTAGCATCAGTTGCCTGGAAGTTTTCTGGCTGGCTTTTGGGATGTGACGTGTGCTCGGCTACAACCCTCTACATAGCAGTTATTTGTAAAGCTCTGGTTACTGAGGTGGCACAGCAACTTGCTGTAAGCATCTCTGCCAGGCAGGTCCTTTTTAGTTCTTGCCTGTTTATGGATTTAGAGGTCTAGATTTAAGCAATCAGTTTTGTATATTTTGCCTTTTGGGTCTGAATCTGGCTGTCATCACAAATATTCACTGTGACTTAAAGCGTTAAGAAATACAGCACATAAAAATATCTGTTTATATCTTAGTTTTTATACATGAAGGACTCCGCTGTTTACAAATACGCTTATGTTTCCTTACCTAGTAACTTTGTGCGTTATGGTCATCTTTCCCTCTGTCTGTTTAGTACCAACCTAGAGTCAAGAACCCTAGCACCAGATTTCCATTGCTTAAGCTCCAAATGCTTTACATTTCTCTTACGGCCATTTCACTCCCTGTCTTCTACTTACAGCACAGAAACAGAACCAAAATCCAAATTCACCTCAGTTTCTGACATTTCCTCCTCCAGTCCCCCATTTCTTTATTTCTACAGTGGATTTTTTCAGTTTGTTCCTATGTTCCACACCTGACAAAGCAGCCATTCCTGTTTAACCTACCCTGACTGCTTCCTGCCACCCAAACTCCGCCAGCCTTTGCCCTCACTGCTCCTCAGCGGTTACAAGAGAGAGATGTGACCCGTCAGCCCTCGCAGGGCTTTCTGCAGGCACCTGTGTGACCTTGCTGCAGGAGCTGATGTTCCAAGCTGCCCCCTGTGGATGTCCCACCATGGAAAGAGGTGACCTCCCTGCTGTCACGGGTACGCCAGGAAGCTGAAGAGGACAGTGTTGTTCTGAAGGGGCAAAATCTTCCCTTTGAAGACCCTTTCAGAAAACTGTCACGAAGCTAAAATCTCACTGATGACCCAGAAATCTGTGAAGCTGCACATACCATGGAGAACTCAGGTACTTAAACAGATACCAGTATTACAAGTTTTAGCTGGACTTGTACTAAATGATACACAGCCTTGCTCTGTTTCTACACATCGGCTTGCATTTCCATCTAAGTAAAGCATCAGTGCAGAAAACCTAGGCGCAAAAACTACGTCTCTCCTTGGGCTTTCATTTCTCCCTCTGGGTACCAGCCCCTCCTGTCCCAGGCTCATCATGCTCACAGACCTGAGGATTCACTTTTTGTCTCACCAAACCACCACACTTCAGCCTCCACCATAGTCTTGGTATCTTAGATTATGAATCAAGAGGGCAATGCTGTAAAATAAACTTGTCAGTCACATGCCTCTTCCTTGCTGATTTCTCCAGAGCTCCTACTAAAACCCATTGTGTTAAAACACACACAAAGTGGTCAGGCGCATACAGGCACGCGTGCGCGCACCCTCTTATTTATTAGGCATAGTTGCTCTATATTTAAGGTAGTATATCAGAGCCCGGAACAGAATTTTTAACTCGTATATTAAACAATTATTCCTTTGGCAAGAAATTAATTTGAGCCTCCATTTTCAACAAGTTACTGATTCTGTATGGGTTCTCCAGGGGTATTCAGCCTAAAGCATGCATGGCACAGGTGTTCAGCCCCAGCTGCCTGGCGGGACCTCCGGCAGCGCAGCAGCTACCCAGACAACAGGATCACTGGGCAAACTGTGCAGAGAGGGCTGGGTTTCTCATGCAGGCAGCACCCTCATATCCGCCACCCTAATTTCGAGGGACTGTCATTAAAAATAACCCATGGCCCCAGTTCAACCTTCCACGGCCACACAGTTTCGCCGAGAGTAGTCTTTTACTTACATTCCATATGCAAAATAAAATAACCACCCTGCCAATTTTCAGTACAACATGAAATCCTGGCTTGTGACATCGCAAAACGGAACAGTAAGAATATATGCAAAAAAATCCTTGTCAGCACTCTCCCAACTGTGGTGGCTATGGGCCAGATTTTTCATGATGCAGTTTCCCAGGGCAGCTGGTTTTCAGGCCAGACTCTCACCTCATCTGTGCTGAAGGAACTCCAGTAGAGCTGCACAGGTGAATCTGGCTTTTTATGCGTAATGTGCTATCACATTTTTGTCCAGAGAATTTTGTTCTGTATTTTAGCATCATTCTTCTTAACAACCTGCAAGACAATTTTCTTCAAAGAAAGCTCTTATTAGGCTTTATATCTATGACCTTAGGTTATCTTTTATAGTTTAATCTACACAAGCTTAGAAATCAAGTTTTGCCTGTGGTAGCCAGCCCATCAATTCATTCGATTGTCCAGTACAACTTCCAATTCTCACAAGCAATTTGACAATTGCGAGTATTTCGTACTGCATGTTATGAAGTCTAGTGCTGCAAAAATAATGAGACCTGGAATTACACACAGCATTGCAAAGTCTACTCATTTAACCATGAATTTTCAGGTAATTTAGATGTTTCGATAACAGGCATACTATAGGCTAACCTGTCATATTAGTCTTAACACAAAAATGTCATGTGCCTGTCTCCTAGCTTGCACACATGCCGACTCTCAGACTCTCATTGAATCTTCCCTAATTCACAGGATATATAAGCAAAATGTGTTGGTTTTAATGCATGGTTTCATAAATGGGAGAGCCCTCTAGCCACTAAATAGTGCTCTCAAGTCATTTACTAAGGTTTGTAATTTATTAATAGGGGTTGTAAGAATCTTCCTTGATGGGTGTCCTGGTTTCAGCTGGGATAGAGTTAATTGTCTTCCTAGTAGCTGGTACAGAGCTATGTTTTTGAGTTAGGTATGAGAAGAATGTTGATAACACACTGATGTTTTCTGTTGTTGCTAAGTAATGTTTAGTCTAAAGTCAAGGATTTTTCAGCTTCTCATGCCCAGCCAGCGAGAAAGCTGGAGGGGCACAAGAAGTTGGGAAGGGACACAGCCAGGACAGCTGACCCAAACTGGCCAAAGGGATATTCCATACCATGTGATGTCATGCCCAGTATGTAAACTGGGGGGAGTGGGGGCAGGGAGGATCACTGCTTGGGAGTAACTGGGCATTGGTCGGCGGGTGGTGAGCAATTGCCTTGTGCATCACTTGCATATTGCAATCCTTTTATTATTACTATTGTCATTTTATTAGTGTTACCATTATCATTATTAGTTTCTACTTTTCTGTTCTATTAAACTGTTCTTATCTCAACGCACAAGTCTTACCTCTTTTCCCAATTCTCTGCCCCACCCCACTGGGTTTGGGGAGGGGGGAAGTGAGTGCTTAGTTGCTGGCTGGGGTTAAACCACGACAAAGGGAAAGACAGAAGAAACCTGGGTCAACTTGGCCTGCTAGAGGCACAGAGCTGGACTCTGCTCCTGGTGACTTCTGTCATGAGCAGGCGAGGAGAGGAGTGTCCTGCCTTTCCCCCTCAGTCCTCCACGAGAAAGGCCCCTTGCTTGGCTATCCTGGGGTCAAATGCCAGCGCAGGCTGGAAAGCTACCACCTGCGGCCACCCACTCCAACCCTTTGCTGGGGGTTAGGACACTTGTCACCAGCTCCTGATGAGTGGACTGGCCAAGCACATCTTGCGCACGTCCGCTGCTGAGAAAATAACTTTCCGAGGGAGGGCAAAGGTGGTCCACCAGGCGGGAGGGGGCAGCGATTGCAGGAATGGCTGGAGCAAGAGTCACCATGGCAGGGCAGCGAGGCCCTGCTCCTGCCAGGAACTGGGCAGGAGGCACCTCACTCCAGCTGCTGGGACAGGGTGCCCAGGTGCCCCTGGTAGGACCAGGGCTCCTGGCAGCAATGAAGCTGCAGGTGGCAGCATCATAAATAACATAATTCATAACAGATCATAAATCACATGATTTATGGAATGTGGAGAATTTTTCAAATGTCATGTGATCATATGAGAACATAAAATAAATCATAAATAAATATAAAAAATTAAAAAGGTAGCTACCCAGCTCTGGCAGACCAGAGAGTGGTCTGGCCTGGCCGCACCCACGCGGTGATGGCTGGCTGTCCTGCATCACCAGACACAATTTCTCTCCCACTTTCTCCTCCTTCACCTACTGGCTAAATCACTGCATGCCCCAGTGGGTGGGCGCAGACAGGCTGCCCGTGCATAGCACAGCGCCTGCCCTAGAAATGTGACTTCACAACTGTTTGCATGGCCCAAGTTTAGCAACCTGTAACAATATCTCAAATCCCTCTTACTGCTGTATTTAAAGTTAGCTTTACTTCTTACTTTTATTTCTGCAGTTAATCGGCAGCTTGGAGCCAGTGAACTCTGAAGCCTTACAACATGCTATAGTATGGGGTTAACCTGTAGTATCTTCTTAAATTACACAGATGGTTTAATTCAAAGAAAAATGAGCAGGTACAGAAAAGCCAGTCTGCAAACAGTTTGTAAACACTGCATTGCTTTCAGCAAGTTCATTCACTTCCAATTCTGATCCGATATTCTTCTAGATTTAATGAATCTGTCAGGTTGATACCATGCAACAGGATAAGTGAGCAGTCAGCTTTGTTGTTCAGGCTTTGTTTTCATGTTTCCAATTAAAAACAAAAAACCCAAGCAATTAATGGGAAACATTAAAATGTAAGAATGCAACAGCTTTTAAACATACGGGAGCTTTCATCTGAGCAAGAATTTTCCCTGGAAAAGATTGAGGTGAGCTTGCAACTTTCAATCAAAGATCTCTCTATTTCTAAAAAACTTGGTCGAGGTTGGTTAAGGTTATCACATAATAGGTGAATTTACACAACTTTAGAGACTGGCTTTACTAGAATGAATTATTGATGTCTTACTTTCACAAGTGAATGACTTGCAAAAACCAGCATAGAGTATATTTCACTGCTGCAAATTGCAGACTTAATGCAGCTCTAGGGAAGCAAGCAGAATTCTTTCACTGAATTGCACGTCAATGAAAACAAGACTATAAAGGATAGTTACTTTGGAAACTGATCAGTCTTTCAAATGTTAAAACAATTTCTGTACCTGAACCCCACTGATTATTTATGTGGCCTTATAACTGTTTTTCCTGTTTCCAGAAGTTTTTCTCTTCCCCACTAATTGACAGAAGCTGAACATCTTTTTCAGTGGAGGTCTGCCAGTTCATACAAGCAGAGGATGTGGCCCATATTTTTAAAAAGGGAGGTCCTTTCCACTGTTTTGCCATCTGCCAAGCTCTAGTGTAAGCTAATTAAATAATGTCAAGTTCTAGCAGGCGTTTTCAGGCCATTAGAGTTTTCCATTTCTGGACCCCTAAAGGTACCTAGCAAGTCTGGCTTCAGGAGAACTGAGCCATAGATTTAAAAGTGCTGACAATGCTGAACACCTTTTAAAAAGTCAGAAAATATCCTGACAGTTTGGACACTCTCTGTGGTTTCTATCCAAAGTGAGTTTGTGTAAGATCTGTGAATGTGTGCAAACAATCTTACACACTTGGAGTTACTGGGGTATTGCCTTCAAGTACCGGTTGTTTCAACTCCATCAGTCGCTAAGTGGGATAGCACGGGAAACAAACCTATGGTAGACTGAAGGGTGCAGACAGCTTGCTCCTCATAAACAGTGAGGCTACTTATCACGTTGAATTGTTCCCCCTTCGGCGGTCCTCACGTTGCCAAACTTGCCAACCCTTTGGTCCAGCACCTCCACAAGTTGCCCTACCCAGTGCCTCTTCGCACCCCACAGCACCCTATAGCCGCGACACTGGCTGTGGAGACGGGCAGGAAGAAAAGCGTCTTGTATACCTTCTACTCTTCAGTTACAAATGCAACAAGCATCGAAAGTCTCAAGAGATACCTACGTGAACAGCTACTCCATGTAACCATGGATTTCCTATCATTTGTAGCATTTTCTTTCCCTGTCTGCTATTCATATGATAAACCCACTTACGCTACTGGTCTTAAAACAGACTGTAAACAGCCAGAGCAGAGATTGTCTCATCTTGCGTGCACAAGACCTACTACAATGGAGCCTTTATCCTGCCTGCAGACTTTCAGCACTGCTATAATTCAAATACTACTAATAATGATAGTGAATGTGGAATAGTATGAGAGAGACATCAACATGAACAGAGAATAACCCTCTATCAACCAGAAGCTCTATAGGAATAATGGAGTACACCAGCAATACTGGCGGGGTTTGCATGCATCCTGCTTTTTATCCTGAAAGAGCCAAAATCACCTTCCCAAATCTATGGAAAGACTGTTTCAAACACATCATATTCATTCTGAATGAAGCCTTTTTATCAAGATGCAGCAGCCCCACATGCCATTTGGGGCTAAAAAGGAGAATGACCTTTGCCAGCTGAAACTGTCACTGGGAAAGGGAAGGGACGCCACTGCGTGCCAGCGTGGCTCAACGACAAGTTCTGGCCTCTGGTCCACCTAGGATAAAATGAGAATTACCTCAGTCTAAATCAGCCTCTCACCCATTGTACTGCCCGCTAGGAAGAAAAACCAAACCAAACCAAAACCCCAACAAACCAAGCATTAATAAGGAAAACGTCCAGCAAACAAGAAAATGGTACTTCTCACGTAGCCTCTCATGCCGGGAGCATCCTGGTTTCAGGCCAGACATAAATGCCAGATCAAGACACCAGTAAGATTTCACTGTCAGTTCAATGATACACTCACACCTTCAAGTAAGCCCCTATGGAGGTGTGTGCATATGTGGACACACCTCTGTATAAACTTCAAACATGATTTCAATATATCATCCTAAACCAACAAAGTCGTACTAGCACAAATCCATGCCTACTGTAACTGAGTCATATGAGCACATGGCAGATATTTTAACACCACGTTAATGGCTAATATAAATAAGCCTAAATCTCCAGCATACTTTGATTTATGTGACCACAATAGCTCTCCTCCTTCACTTCCTAATTAATTTATTACATATGGAACCAACACTCACAGATTTCCCTTGAAATGATGTTAATGTAAAGGAAAACAAATAGGACTACAGTGTTCAACACAGCTGACTAGTGTACAGAGATGTCTTCTTAATGAACAAGCTGGAGCTGCCTGAAATGGCCCAGGTTTGGAGGGAGGCAAGTTTCCTCAAGGACCTGGACGAGGGTCTGTGCCTGCAAGGCTCACGGGCTTGAGAGTGTGTTACAGGCAAGGGAACACTGCGTGGGGTAGGCTGCGAGACGCTGTAAAATAAGGCCCAGAAGCAAAGCAGTATTTTAAAATGCACAGTATTCCTAGCAAGTCACATGCTTTAAAACTGGATGTAAATCATTACAAACTTCAACTTTTGTTTCCACGGAACTTTTTTTAGTGTTTTTGCTTTCACACGCAGGGCCCTGTTCAGCATCTTGCTGCCATGGTGTTTTTCTATCTTGACAATTCACTTCCGTGAGCAGGCATGCAGCCAACTCAAATGAGACTCAACGCAGTGAAAAGCCCTTCAGGTAAACAGTGTGATAAGCTAAACTGCAAAAACGAGACAATGTTTTTGGACTATGAGGCAGTTGCTATGGAGACGGTTGCTAATTAACTGCATTCAGCCAAGAGAACAAAGGGTTTAAGGGCAGACAGGACTCTGTATCTTAGAGTGAGCAATGCATAACGTCTTATGCAATCTGCACATCTATCATATCTGGAATACCTGAGCCTTTGCTTAGGTTGCAAAATACCTCATAAAATGACAACAGGGTGCTCTATTCCTTTAAATTTGAACTAAATTTTAGGTAATTAATGATCCATCAGTATTTAAAAAACAAACAAAATCCATACTTAGAAGTCACAGGTATCATGACTTAATGCATCAAGCAGGACTTTGATGTATTAAACATCAAAATTATTTACGTTCATTCAGAGTTACTGCTTTCACAATGTATTGGGTTTGCACAGCAAGGTTTTGGTAGCAGGGGTGCTACAGGGGTGGCTTCTGTGAGAAGCTGCTAGAAGC
>NW_010972609.1:8600479-8612150 GCF_000737465.1 Haliaeetus leucocephalus
CCACAAGCCCTTGGTTATATTTTCTTTCCCCTGTCCATCTGAGGAGGGGAGCGATAGAGCAGCTTGGGTGGGTACCTGGCATCCAGCTAGGGTCAACCCCTCCACACACAGCTAATAAAAATGCCATTGAAAAATCACTTCTAAGACAATAATGTACCTAATCTATTATTCTCTCTTGCACCTCAACAACTATTAGCTTACAATGCTTGGAAAGCTTAGAATAATTAATTCTTCGATTCCTTCCTAAACAAAGTTCTTAGAAATACACCTTGGACCTAAATCCTGTATTTACATTATAATAGGCTATTTTGAATGGACATTGAACTACATTATTTTAAAGAGCTTATATTCTGGGATAGCTATGTATTATGATTGTTTACTCTTTCTATAATGCACTGTAGGCCTACAGTACTCTAGAAAAAACATGAATTTTTCAGAAGTGACATAAATCCCAGAGCAGCATAGTTCCAGCTTATGGTGTCCCCATGTGTTACTGGGGAAACTGCCCGCACACACAGCAGTCCCCTGCAAACCCATGGGCCAGGGCATTCACCGAGAATTGATGAGCCTTGCCAGTGGGCAAAAGCCGCACGGGCTGTGCTCGGGCCAGACCAGGCACCTCCGTACTGTATGCGGGCAGATCCTAACTCACTTTTGAGATGAAGACTTCAAAAATTGACCTCTTTTCCTAAGTGAAAGCTGAGAAAACCAATAAAGAGCCAGTTAGCCTTATGAGAAAGCCCCTTCCATTAGAGATGAAAAGCCAATGGATAAAATACATCTGTGCTAACACAAGAATACTTTAGGTCTGGGTAAACAAGGCAACATTTTTCCTTTTTAAGTCATTAAATATGTGATTTAAATAAAAACTAAACAGGGATTTTTTTTAAAATGATTTAGATACTGTTAGGATTTAAAGGGTCACAATCAATTTTGAAGTTAAGTCCTTACTAAGGGGAATGGGATGAGTTCACACCTCATATGAGGGTATTACTTCAGCAAAGCTTGCTGCACACTGAACAAGCAGTACATTAATTTACTACAAGAAGGCCTAAGGTTTGGGGTTTTTTTGACATTTTAAATTATGAGGCATCTGCAAACAGATCCTAAATCTGAATTGCACATGGATTTTCCACACCAGCTAATTCAGATTGCCCCTAGACATCCCCTCCAGCATTAATCACTCACCCACACTACTGTAGTTCATATTTCTTTTACAGAAACAGAGGTCTGCAAGATTCTTAAACTCTTGCCTAGAAAATAGAAATTATTACTTATGTGGCAAACTAAGTTTTAAACATAAGGGACCCAATTCTGCCTTCAGTTACACTGCCATAAATCTTTAACAACTCCATTAGATTTATAACAATGTAACTGAGGAGGAAATTGAACCCAAGATATTTTCTAAATCAGTAATTAAATAGCAGAATTTTAGCTTGGCACAGAGTAAAGACGTCTTAGATTATGTCTTTGGATAAGTTTACATACTTTTTTGTTCCTTGAATAATGATGTTATGAACAAATTAAATCATCTTATTTTCACCAGCCTCTATATTACTTTGGAGAAGGACCACATCATCTCATGGAGCATCAACATGGGAGTAAATATTGCCTCACTTTCCCACCCACTTCCTCTCTCTTCTCCATATAAATGTTAGACTCTTTATAGCTGTCCATTATTTGTACACAGTATATAGCACCTTAAGGACCTTTTCTTGTTTGGTTTCAAGGAACTACTATATTAAACAAATGTCTGATAATAATAAAATGGCATTTAGCCAACTCCCTTATTAGAGGTGCAAGGCATCCTATGGTCACATTATGCAGAGACTGTACTTTTCAGAAGATGCAGCCCGCTCTCCCAGCACACAGGATGTGGTGCAGGAAACACGGTTTTGCCACAGTAGCCCTAAGCTCCCCAAGGGTCACTGGATAAACTGTGAAAGGGGCCCCTTCAGCATTAAAACATAGATGGCACTGGGGGGAAGAGGGCTCAATTACGAGCTCTGCTAGAAAACTCTTGATGACATCAGATAAGTTATTTAATCTCTCTAGACTTCTTTTTCTTCATTGGGTAAAGGCAGCTTGCAAAACTTCCTGTCTTGTAATTTTAATAGAGATGGTTTTTCCACGGCTATTTCACCTCATTTTTATCTTTGCTCAGTATTTCCAGTTCTAATGCATCTTTCCTATTATTTCCCACTTTGCTAACCTCATATGCAGAGTCCATGCCGTGCCTACCAGCTCTGTGGGTGTCACACTCGTAGAGGTCAGTGGGAGGCTGTAACCTGGGACAACTGCTACCAAATGGGGGCTGGGAGAGATCAATAGCCTTTGAGGTGGCCAGGCCAAGCCAAAGGGTTTTCTGAATTGTCCCACCTGCTAATGACACCCCTCTGGCAAGCCAGCTATATAGATCCAATAGTCTTTTTTCACTGCCTCGCAGGATGGAAAATTCTGTGGGTGGCTCCTCCATACGCTATCCCTTACAGTAATTCTCTTCGGCACTTTCACAGCCTCTGGTGATTAGACTTCCTACAGCTAAAAATACACCATGCAGTCTAAATATGTAACAGACAATATATGCCTGCATACCTCACCTGTCTAAATATATGCCTACATATCTAATAACTACTTCAAAAATGAATCATAATATTTCTTTGCAGATAGCTCTCACATTAGGTTGTTTTCAGTTGCCAAAGCAAAGAAGGAAGCTTCCAGCCAAGAGGTAGCCAATTCGTTGTGTGTAGACCTCCTTGTTGAGGTCTCTTAAATACATTTTAATTGGCTGGAAAGGAACACATATTCACACACATACACATATTTGCATATATATGTGTGTGCATATATGTAAGCACTTATTTCACCATTAATTGTACTAAAAGGTCTATTGCTCACAGTCTATCCAAGGAAGAACTAAATAAATGAAAATGCAAATCTTGTTCAAAGAATTAAATGCTGAAGTTACCAGATCACATGAAGGCATCTGTTAATGTGATTCAAAGACTACTTTCACTATGGAAAATTATTTTACTACTCATCTACAGTTGTCAACAATACCCATAAACAACAGTAAGCCTGCTGTCCCTGACCACCTGGAATTTGAACGATTTGGGTTAACATTTTCTTTTTCCCAGTGTCTAAGACAGTAGTGTTACCTGTTAGTTTAGGGGTAAAACTGATGCTGAATCTAAGTGGCTGAAGATGCTTTTTTCATCTGTGTTCCCTACTCACTTGCATTGCTAGCATGACACAAGAGGCAATTTAAACTATGATTTCCATTTAAGTAATGCTTTTCTTTTCCATGCTAAACAAACACCAGTTGATGTTAACGTACAAGTAAGCAAAAGTGAAGCAGCTTCAGGCAAATAAGCTTGAAATGTTTTAGTTTTGCAGCAATGATTAGACATGCTGAAAAAGCATTTCGTTCCTTATCTGCAAATGTAGTATAATCCACCTCTCATGTACTTCCACACAGATTACAGGAATATGCTCCACAACACCCTCAGGCATATATTCTGTGCTGCTGTCCCCAAAACTATCAGACATCAAGCCTGATACTGTTGCCTACAGACGAACCAAGGTTCAGCCCAAGCCAAATCCATTGCTGCTTGTTGGGTCCCCTGTCTATCCTCTCCAAGGAGGGCAACGAAACAAGGAATTGGGTTGATGATCTGATCTTTTTTGGTGGCTCATACACATGGTAACCTCTGGCAAGCTTACTGCCCCTTGCAAAGGCAGGCCAGATTTTTTGCTAAGTTTAATTCTGTGCCAAGTTCCTAAATTCTATCAGATTTTGTGGGTGCAAAACAGCCCCATCTCTGGATTTCTCTTTTTTTTTTTCCTTTAAACAAGACAGAAGGGAGATCTCAGTAAAAGCATGAAATCTGCCTACATCCAGGAAAATCCTCAGGAGGCTTGACCTAGTTGGAGATGGCTGTTGTAGGAAAGCTATAATTAAGCAGTTGCGATAGTGATGCTGACTTCTCACACCAGAGAATGTGCGTGTTGACCACAGTTTCTATTAACAGTGCTTATTTGAGTCCTCTGTAGGTAAAACTGTAATGGTGTTTGACTGACATCCCAGCAACTCCCATGGTGTGCAATGCTTTCTCAGGGTTTCAATTTCCTTGTGAATTTAGGATGCATTGTTGTCCCTTTTACAATAGGTCTAACAAGCCGTGCTACTTCCCTATGTTTAAAAGAGCATTCACGAGATGGAATTAGCACATTTATGTTCATCTCTCTCCTCCTCCCCCAGTTTGTATTATTTTTGCTTACAAAAACATGTGCTTTAATCATCCAATGTAAAAATTTTAGTATGCCTAGAACAAAACCAGAAAAGCTTCAGAGGAGCCTTTTTCTATTAGCTATACCATTACTTCTACTGAAAGTCTGTAAACTGTTAATCCATTAGTGTCCAATTCCTTCAACTATACGGTCAGACTAAAATCATCTGGAAGCTCAGACTCTGAAGTGTTTCTCTCTGATGTTCCAGACCAAGTGTCCCATCTTAAATTGTTTGTAGGATAGGAAAATATTCATACAATCGTATGACTACAACTTCTCAAGGGCATCACAAAAAAAATGCTGAATGCATCTGTGAGGAAATCCCTGTAAGACACAGTTAAGATACATATTAATTTTGAATAGCATGGACCTCGGGGAATTGTGTAAGACTCATGTCACAACAACCACAGCATTTACTCTCAGTTAGCCTACAACATTTACTACAACAGTTAGCCTGGGCTCACGCCTCTGAGGTGTGGGATGGGATATAAGCCTACTCCTCAGGAGACTGCATGTCCCCATGTCGTGGTTTAACCCCAGCCAGCAACTAAACACCATGCAGCCGCTCACTCACTGCCCCCCCACCCAGTGGGATGGGGGGAGAGAATCAGGAAAAGAAGTAGAACTTGTGGGTTGAGATAAGAACGGTTTAATAGAACAGAAAAGTAGAAACTAATAATGATAATGGTAACACTAATAAAATGACAATAGTAATAATAAAAGGATTGCAATATGCAAGTGATGCACAAGGCAATCACTCACCCCCCACCGACCGATGCCCAGTTACTCCCTGAGCAGTGATCCTCCCTGCCCCCACTCCCCCCAGTTTACATACTGGGCATGACATCACATGGTATGGAATTCCCCTTTGGCCAGTTTGGGTCAGCTGCCCTGGCTGTGTCCCTTCCCAACTTCTTGTGCCCCTCCAACCTTCTTGCTGGCTGGGCATGAGAAGCTGAAAAATCCTTGACTTTAGACTAAACATTACTTAGCAACAACAGAAAACATCAGTGTTATCAACATTCTTCTCATACTGAACTCAAAAACAAGCTCTGTACCAGCTACTAGGAAGACAATTAACTCTATCCCAGCTGAAACCAGGACACCCCAGAAAACCAAAGATGCTGTAAAAAGTTGTTTGTGCTGCCACTGTTCTTTGTTCCCTGTAGTGTTTTGTGATCGCACCCACACTGAGCAAAACCACTAGGGGAGAGGGGGAACATTAGGATGAAGTTTCCCTCCCAACATGGTTCAGATGCCTGGCTTTCACCACTCATCTCACTGGCCCCAGCTCCGCCTGGCTTGAACAGCCGGCTAGGAGTCTCCGATTCCAGCAGCTCTTAGATGCTGGTGCAAGCCATGGCGATGGTGGTGGTGCTGCTGGTGGTTAAGGGGTCAACTTTAGATCAATTTTTTTTCTGTTACTGGTCATGTAAGATGCTCTCTGCACTGTCCAAGTCTCTCTCTTTATAAAACAACAGTTTCTATGTTTTCTTAACCTCTTCTGCTTCCATAAGGATGCCCAGAACAGGGGTGTCTAACATGAATATAACTCACCTTCCACATCCCCCCATAAGCACTTTAGTGGGGATGTGGGTCAATGGGCTGCTGCTATGATTGTGTGAGATAATTCAGCTGGTATTTGAAGCTGGTAACAAAGGAGACACTTCTACCATAATCTCATACCAGTCCCATGAAGAGGAATCCAAACCTGACAGCCCATCATAACCCCCAAGAACATGTGGGCCTTAGTTGTCTAACTCAAGTTGTCCCCAGGTTGTCTGAACCAGAAGGTGTTCACCTAACATGCTCCTAGGATGGATCCCAGTTCTGCAAGGAATGAGATCAAATAAATGAGAAAATTTTCTTTTTTGCTATCTACCTGTAGGATTTTCAATTATCTTGAGCTCTCAGCACTATGCAACAAACTAACACTACATCAGCCCGGTCAAGGCTGTTTTAACTACCTCCTAGCATGACAACCCTGTTTCTTAAGGCTGCAAAACTATGCCTTCTGCAATTACAGGATCACAAGTTCATCTTGTGAAATCACTGCTGCAAGAAAATTGAGCTAATATAAATCATACTAGACAATAACCTAAACCTATCCTGGATGTTATTCTAGTGAGGTTGCATCACTTCAGTGCTCTCATGTTAACGTGCGTCATTTCTAAACAAGGGTTTTACTAAAGGAACAATGTCATAAAGGAAAAACATCCTCTTACTCTGTTTAGTATAGCCATTTGAATAGGACTAGCCATTAAATGACTCTTAAGTAGTCAAATGCCCGATCTGAACCTGCCGTTGTAGCTTCCACTTAGTTCCAGGCAAGAACTAATATTGCTAGTAACTCCTCTATACAAGGGTACCTACTAAACACTAGTGGACTTGGGCAGCAGCCATACAGTTTACTTGACGTTGTTTCCCCACAAACAGGCTACTAACAACTGTCTGTGAGTTCTTCTTTATATGGATGACCGAAGAGAACATACTTAGTGAAGACAGGACAAAACCCAAAGTGCTAAAAAGCACTTCCAAAAGATGTCCTGCTCTTTTTGATGCATAATTTTTCAGCAAAATTTTCTAGTATAACTTCCCATTTCATTTAGAATACATCAACCTCCTGACCCAACACAGCCAAATGAAGTACTTGATTGCTGTGCCATGTATGACCTTGCACAACATTACTCACACTTTCACATGTGGTGCTTCCCACAGCCTGCTCTCTTCTGCCTGCTCCCCAGGTAGCAGCTGATACCCTTATCATACACAACTCTTACAGTCCCACTTAGATTTTCTCTTGAGGATGGCAGCTTACAGCAGAGGAGGGGGGAAAAAAAAAAAAAAGATTTTCTATCTCGTGAAGAGTCTGCCACTTTATCCCAAACCATTGAAAATTTACTCTTGAAAACCCAAATAGAAAGATTAAACCCTGTTCCCCCACATTTCAGAAATCCTCGACAACAAGTAAGCCAAATATACTCCGTTTCTAATAACAGCAGTGCCTATTGCTCAGCTCACAAAACCAGATTGCCTTCTTGCAAGCACAGCATGCTGATGTTGCAAGAACATCACCAGATTGCAAAAACGTTTATGGGCAGATTTGTTCATAATCTGAGTAATTTACGTAGTAACTTTTCAAACAGACACTGTATCTTTGGACCTTCATTCTCTTCACTTTTAACTGATTGCTCAGCACACGCTTGCAGCTTGCCTTCATGCATGCACTGTGCCATGATGTAATACAGTCAGCAATCACAGGATTGCAAGACTGTTTCTAGACAGATTTGTTTACAATCTAAGAAACCCAAACAGTAACTTTCATAATAGGAGTCCTATCTCCAGTGCATATTGTGTATGTTGCTGTGAGACCAGAAAGAAAAAAAAATAAAAAAAATACAAGACCATACCTTTGTACAATGATTGCAATAACAGATGAATAAACATGCAACCTGATACTTCACATCTGGTATTTCATCACTCCAAATACCTTATTCGCATTCAAATATATTTAATACTGTGGAAACTTTATAAGGTAGTGATGTCTTTATAGAGGCAGTAACTTGCATGGAACTTTTAAAATTAAAAGCAATAGTAAAAATAATTTGTAACATGTTACTGTATTCTTCATAAAGGTGGTTGCCTTGCAGTTTCCTAATAGAAACCCAGAAAGACACCTAATAATAGCAGTTAGCTACAGAATCACACAAACCTACAGAATAGGATTTTTTTTGCCGATGTACTAGTTCAAAGTTCAATTTTAATATTCAATTTATACAAGGTGCTTTGGAAATGAAGACTACTATTACTCATTGTGCAAAAATTCTATCATCTGAGCAGAAATTTTTATGGAAGTATCATTTTCCCTTTACTGTCATGGTAATGCAGGCCAAGAGATTTTATGCATGACCTAATAAACATATACAACAGTTTTGAAAGGCTGCTATGCACCTTCTCACGTTAATTAGTACTCATTCTTCTCTGTAAAACGACTAAGCACACTACAAAACTTCCTTTTTAAATAATCATTAATACACTCTTAAGTAGTTTTGTTGCAGAGATTAATACCTCCAATGTAAACCACAATGACTAATTTCATTTGTAATTGAAGAGCTGTTTATAGGTCTCAAAAATTAAGATTAAACTATTTTCTTGTCTTAAAGGCAAAAGCCACCTTTGCTACCTGGAGGCTAAGTTAGCAATGACGATAACAACATGCCTGCAGGCGTTACTACACTTGCTAGCAACTTATGTTACTTTGGCATTGTCCCTAAAGCTGCACTAAAGCTACGTCTTGCTATAGCTAAATTTAAAAAAAAAAGATGAAAACACGCACGCACACAGGGCCAAATCCATTGCCGCGGTAACTCCAGTGACTTCAGTGTTACACCAGGGATAAAAGTAGGGCTGCGTTTCACAGCAGCTTTCATTCTTGTAATCTTTTCCAAAACACTCTCCCAGGACCAAAGACAAGCACAGGCAAATATCCTGCCAATAAGTGAGTTCACAGGAATCGCTACAAGTAACTAAACTGTCAGCAGTAAAAGACCAACAGTTGGAACACAGTACGAATACAGGACAGCCAATGCCCTCTAATGGGCTAGAGTTTTACTATGTGCTGGATAAACAAGGACACAGAAATTCATTGGAATTGCTCTCTGAGAGGGAAGGCAAATTATAGGGTGTCCCACTTCGTACTAGTGGATGATATTTGTGTTTTATCAATACTTCTTTTGAAACGGTACAGATGAAAAAAATTCTTACCAATACCTTGCAAGACAAATGAAAATGGCTCTGAGTCGAGTCTTTCCTCCATGGGCTACGCTCAACTGCTTCCACAAAGAGTGTGAGCATCAATTTATAGATGTGTTCCTCTATCCTTCTTCAAGCTTTCATATTTACTCCCTCCTCACCTTTTTTCTATTTTATTTACTACTAGTCAATACCGTAGTAGGAGCAAAACCAGAACTGTAAGACCATCACAACCACACAAGCGCACACACACAGGAAGGGGGAAAAGGAGTGACGGATAGTGCTTTTCTGCAGAAACCTTATCACTGGTCCCTTGGCCTTACAGCACACTCCCTTTCTCTCAAGAATTTCCAAACTACGGTTCCTGGAATTTACCCCTCTGAACCAAAACAAGCGTCTTTGCTTCTTACCCAGTCTCATTTCCTATAAATTTTAAAACAAGTCTCCGTAAGTTTTTATTTTGTTTTGTGAGGGTTTCTTCAAGGAGCCATAACCCTGTGCTGGTGGCAGGGTCAGCAGCAGCCTGAACTGCTCCTGGTCTCGCACAGGTCTCAACTTTGTCCTTACAGCCGGAGGATGCCCCAGGGCCAAAAAAAAAAAAGTCAAGATATCCCCTTCCCCCTCCCCAGCCACTGGGCCCTGCAACCCTCTTCTGCGGGGGTAGGATCAAAAGTCTTTTGTTCTCCTCATCCTCTGGTGCCGCAAGTTACTTTTTTGGGAAGGCAAGGGGAGAGGAGAACGCCTTCCCCTTCCCTTCCCTCCTCCATCCAAGCTCACAGCTGTAGAGGAACAGCTGAAGCGATTCAGGCTGCCCGGAGAGGTCACAGATGTCCCTCGGTACCACTGGGGCGGCTCTGCCAGGGCGAGCCACGCTGCTGCTGCCGCTGCCCAGATGGCACCGCGGGCAGGCACCCCTCGGCCACCCAGCCCGCGCCACCCCACCGCCCCCCAACCCCCGGATTTCAAGCCCCCCAGTCCTGCTCGAGCAATCCTCCAGGTCCCCCCCAGCCGACCGACCCGGAACCTGTACAGGGCGCTCTTAGAAACGCCACTTTTAAGGACGATTTTAGACCACCACAAAGAACAGTGAAGAAACCGGCTTCTGCTTACACGAATGTCGCAAAGCTCTCATTAAATCAAAGGCAGAGACCTAAAATCTTTCTTCAAGCAAAATCTCTGCTCTTCTCAAAGTCTTTCTGCAAAGATAAAAAACTACAATTGCTTAACTTAATCCACACAGATGATCATTATATTTGCCTCCGTAAAGATCATATTTGTTCTAGTGCCTATATCTAAAGGTAATTTCAGTTAGAAAATGAAATGGTGCTCTCTTGACCTTTTGTCTTACATGGTTCATGAATTACTGACACATTACAATATCCCCCAACACTATGGAAGCTTAGAGATATTGCAATGTCTCTCTTGTAAGTGAAATAAACTTGGTATGCCACTAAAAGGCATTAAATTATTTTCATTATGCCACACAGAATCTAAAACACTTACACTGTTTTGATTTCAAAATCCTTGGAGAACAATTACGCTCTCAGGGCCATAAGACTCTATTAGAAAGTCCTCAGAAACCTAGCATGGTTTCAATAAATCCTCAAACACTACAAAGCAGTTACTCAGCTTGAAGAATGAAAACATGAGTTCATCCACTGCAAAGACAGGATGTAAATTCTGCTCATACAGTACCCTGCACTTCCTAACACATTTTTTTCTTCTCAATCTGGGCAACGCTTTAAGTCAAGTTTTCAGCATCAAACGCACATACCTCCTTTTTTGACTGAAAATAAAAAATATTTGATTTGGGATGAGCATAAATAGATGAGATGTGCATATATGCTTACAGTATTACTAGTTAGCAGTATTAATGAGCAATTAGATACGCATAAATAGTTTTATATGTATACAATTTAACAAATGGTAACATTCAGGATTAGAGAACCATTAAATTAAATCAGTGATTGTTAAGACGAGTGGATAAGTATGTTAATTTCTTTCATTTACACGGCGGCACAAAGAATGCTTCAAAACACGAAAAACTCAGATTTCAGGGGTGGTTGCTGCGGTTGTAGGGATCCTGATTTAAACAAACGCAGCCCCCCTGGTTCTGGCCGATGAGGCTGTTCAAGCCTACGTAGAGCTTTTGAGCGTAACTACACAACAAGCTTGTTTGTATACACGTGCGTAGGTCCTCCTAGAGAGAGCGCAACCTTCTAACTAAGCAAACCGCCTCCCCTTTCCGAAGGAAAAATACCGCCACCGAAACGCAGTCAAAAGAGGCGCGAAGGAGAGGACGGGAGAAATGATATTCCCCCGCGCAGGGAGAGAAGGGGCGGGGGGAAGAGAGAGAAAAAAGCAAACCCCCAAGCAGGGAGCCGGGGCCCGCAACTTTCTGCCAAGGGCAGCTGAGACGCTTCACCGCGACTCTCTTTTTTCCAGACGCGCCGTTTCGGGCGGCCGCCCGAGGCAGCTGCGAAGGGAGGCCGGGGCGGGGGGGCGGCTCCTGCCCGCCCCGCCGGCAGCGGCAGCGGGGGCCCTCCTTCCCCGACCCCGGGCGGGGGGGGGCACAGCTGGTGGCAGCTGCGGCACCATCTGCTCGGGGCTGCGCCCCCCGGCCCGGCCG
>NW_010972609.1:8612160-8667690 GCF_000737465.1 Haliaeetus leucocephalus
CGCCCCCCTCCTCCTCCTCCCCTGGCCCCCGGGCCGGCCCGGCCAGGTAGGGGCAAGGTCGCCGGGCAGCGCGCTCCCCCCGCCGGGCGCAGCCACCGGCCGCGACCGGGAGTCTGCGAAAGAGAAAAAGAAAAAGCGGCGGCGGCAGAGAGAGAGGAGAGAGAGAGAGAGCTCGGGCGGGCGGGCCGAAAGCTGCAGAGCCCCGGACAGGGCGTGCGGACGCCAGCATCCCTCGGCGGAGCGTGGATCTGCGGAAGGCTGTCAGCACATCATCTGATTTATCGGCGTTTGTACGGAGGGGAGGGGAACGGGGGGGGAGAAGAAAAGAAAAGAAAGGCACGAAAGCACCCCGAACTCGCCTCTCCCATCGAGGGGCTTCTGAACGCAAAAAGAACTTCCCCGCTTTGCAATAGAATATTGACGTTCTGCCGCCCGATCGTGCAGACTGTATTTCCCATTGCCCTTTCTTCACCATTTATTGAAAAATAAAGAAAAACGCTTACTTTTTTTTATGCTCAAGGAGTGACACGTTTAAAAGGTTCTTTTAAACGTTCCCATTCCGCCACAGCATAGCATTCATTAAAGACACAGTGCTGCACCAATATTGCTTCCTAGTGCCAGTGGTGAAGGGGCGGGTTCCGACAGTCCTGAGCAACGCAGCAGCCCAGCTGAGCGCTCTCAGCTTCACACATTTCTTCAAGATTTACTCCAAAAGTACCGAAATCAGAGCCAGGGATTTTGAGTAAAAACAAGCTGGGCTTTACAGTTCTCATTAGGACAATTATTTCCAAAGGCTAAATGTGTACCACTTACCATACATTTTGCCTTCATCTGATAAGATGATTTTCCTCCTCCCACACGGTGGATAGATAGCTAGAGCCTCCTGAAAGCTCTGTTCAATGTCAGGGCTCCAGACACCTTCTGCATCATTGTCAATAGGTTTATCTGCAGAATCACTCATTCTTTCAATATCTTCGGCAGGACTCTCGCTGCCGCTCCAGCTGCTGGGCTCAATGGTGATGGCTGGGGTCTCCAAGCCTAAGCCTGGAGTCTTAAAGGAAATAAACCTACAAAACAAACAAACAAACAACCCCAAAAGGCATTAAAGACATGGAACTTCAGGCAAGCGTTTCTCTCTACTTCTGATACTAAGTTAACAGCAGCTGAGCAGTAATGGCAATAACACTAGAATGGGAAGCACCCAGGAAAAGTAAAAAATTAATAGCCGTTCTACCTCACATCAGCAGAGGTGGAGCGATAAGGTTGTCAGAAGGGGAACTCTTTACCACATTTTCTGTGTGCAATTACATAAAGGCACAGAGCATCAGGTTATTTTTCACAGATAGTCAAAGTTCGGGGAAACTCTGCAGCACACGACACATTGCATCTGGCTGAAGATTGGCACCCTTAAAATAATGAGCCAGATCCTCAGGCGGGGGTAAATCAGCATACTTCCACTGGCTGGAAGGGAGGCACACCAATTTACGCCACAGCGACCACCAGAGCCTAAAACCACCTGAACCTAAAAACAAAAGCAAAAACTATTGTTCGCATTCATCCAAATGTCAGTGGAGTAAATGGAATTACACTCGTGATGACACAGCTCAACGTGATTAACTGGAAAAGGCTGTAATTTTCAGATCTTACCCAAATAAATAATACAATCAGAACCTGAGCTGCATACAAACAGAAATCTTTAAAATGATAACACTAGAGAAAGGAATTACAAGAAAAGATATATACTTTGCCTGTTTTAAAAGGTCTCTGTCAGAGAACCATAGCAGAACAAAAATTACAAGCTTCAAGTTGCTGAATCAATTTAATAAGAAATAATTTAATATAGCTGCACCTGCTCACACCACCAGAGCTGCAGATCTGTCAGTGTTCCTTTTATATTTTTGAGAGAAATACAACTCTGCTATAAAGACTTGCTCCAGGCAAAAAAGCTGCTCTACCAGACCAAATTCACCTCTGGTGTAATTCTTCGGGAAGTCAGTGAAATAACACCAGGAACAGATTTGGCTCAACATGTCTAGGCATAATGCAGTTTTATTTTGAAAAACGAAGAAGTTTGGTGACTCTAACTGATCTAAGTAGATGGGAGTGTTCGAACATGCAAGCATGAGCTGCACACGCACTTAAAAATCCAGTTAGTTGGCTAAACACTCAAAAACCCCTCAACTATACCATTTTTATTCTTCTGGGGGAGATGAAAGCAGGCCCTTTCCATATGCAGAAGAGAGGGGCTTCCCCTTCTGCACACCTCCATCCTCCCGCTGATACATCTCTCCTCTCAGTGGGGGCTCAGTACATTGTAAAATAACAGGTGAAAAGTGGCAGCACAGCATTCACCCACGGAGAAAGAAGGGGAGGCTGTACCTCGGAGGCTGTGACAGCTCTGACGAAACACCTTTGGACTGGAGAACTCCCCGAAAGAAGAAATATTTACAGCAGCACTCACCCAAACTAACCAATCACTAGAGATAACCAAAACCTGATAGTCCAGTCCCTTGGAGGCTATGGCGCCTTGCAAAAAAACAGAGCTGAAACTGGGGAAACGGGGAGTAGTCTCAGTCTCGCTAACCAACGTTACCAGTTTGACATCCCAAGTATGGGGTATTTCCACTTCTCCAGGCTCTAACAGGAGCTCGGAGGGATCAGTACATGCAAAATGGACTCCCGAGAACTTTATTTTCCTTACTTGCATGTCTGTCTTTACAAAGAGGCATTTCTTAACTTCATATTAGTTTGAACATTGCAGCACAGCTTATGAAAATGTTAGTGGCTACCCACCGGTAATCTCAAGGCTAATCAGTGTCTCAAATTCCTTTTAATAACTGATAACGAGGGAGCAGATGGATTCACAGGGAAACACACACAAATGATAAGTGGGTGGGAAGTCTGGCTAAATACAGCACACATTGCCTGGGAAATCCAAAATGTACAAAATTTTTAAAGTCTCATCACAAAAAGGGAGATGGCAACCTTTCTAAAAGAGTGAAACGCCATCCTTCATAATTCTCAGAAGGCTGAAGCATTGATTTCAACCCTTGCAAGATTTGAACCTTGTAGCAAGATTTAGCCAAAACGTAAACACAGCAATACTGGGAAAGAACTAACAAAACCAACCATGTCCACTTAAGCCTTCAAATACAGGGGGAATTTTAGGTAAACGAGAGGTAATTGAATGTTGACTGGGATAATTAGGGGGGCTGCAGTTTTACTGCCACAGTGCAGGGAAAAATGGCTACTGGAGATTTTATTGGCCTCACGTGATCGAGACCACGGTTTAGCATTTCACTAGAAGACAGCACCGAGTGGGGCTGTTTACTGGGTCAGTTCTTCAAAGGTGACTCAGGGAGGAAATCCTTCCCCTCCCCGATCCCTGGCATGACAGCACGCAACGCACAGCACAGCCATGGGCATCTTTCGCTCAGCCCAACCACCCTCTGCTTACAAAATCTGCCACAGTCATAGCCTCAAGTCTTATTATCATCTTATAAACCAGCCCTTGTTATTACATTACGCTGAAATAATAATTAAAATGCACACAAGGAAAACAGCGAGGCTCTAAAGTCATTAATGGTACTTGATATTCATGTTAGATCTTGCATTGTGTTTACTGGTGAATTTTCACTAATGTGCTATCTCCCTTCACATTCCTTTTTACCTACTTGGATATCATCTTGAGGCATTAGTAGCTACTATTCCAGCCTGTAAAATGTAAGACAACCAAGTGTTTCTTCCAGAACATCTGTACAATAGGGGCGGGGAGCAACCTGCTGGAAAAAAAAAAAACCCACTCATACTAAAGGTTGCTTTTAGTGATTTCCATTTTGGTGAATGCTGACACTGCAGATCAAGCTAGAGGACTAAGGAGCAAAAAACCTTGTATTAGAACCACTAAATGGCTCCCTCTTATTTCAGGAAAATAACGAGCTACTCAGTTAATCACTTCCAGCTCAGCTCTACGTATCAAAAGGCAATTCCACCTCCGTCGTAGCTTGAATTCTAAGGACCCAACTGTGATGAAAAATTTCAGACCTGTTATGCTGGAGTTCAACGTGATTATCAAAAATAATACAAGCTGTCAATAGATGAGCTTTGTTGCACATTTCTAATGTGCTATAAATCTCATGTGAAAAATGCAGATTTACAGTCCAATTTAAATTTGTAAAAAAATCAAAAGTAAAAAAAAGCAAGCCTTCCTTCTATCAGCAAACTCCAAATCTTACAATACCAACTTTCAGTGCAGGAAGAGTTAATCTCCTAGAGGCAATTAACCCCACCCCCCACCCTCCCCAAAAGCAGAGCTTGCACACATGACAGATCAAGTTGAAGAGTTCTGTATTTGCTTTTTATCATGTTAACTTTTAGAGAACCAATTTCGTGCTTGTACTTTCTGTTAACAAAATTAAAACACCTCAACACTACTCACAAAACCAACAACAAAAAAAGCCCAACCCCAAAACCAAAACCAAAAGCAGATTTTGGCTAACCTTTTGGTACTTTCTAAGATTGCTTAAAGCACACTGCTGCAGTTTAGGAGGTCTCTCTTCAGAGTTTCCCTTTTAACACCAGTCTCTCTCTCTTGCATATTTCAAGACAGATTCCCCTGTGCGTAAAGCTCTCTTAGTTGCAAACTTGAATGCATCTTCCTTGCAGCCGCTTTCTATTCTCTCCAGTTAAGTAAATTCTAAGTATATCTGGTTTTCTCACATAGTTATTTGACACTTTTGCTATGCATGATGGAGGTATGTTCCCCCCTCAAACAACTCAATGTTACATTTAGCAATGGAGAAACTATTAGGGACAATACTGGATTTTATACATACATTTTATAGCCAATCCAGTCAATACAGCTTCGTGAGGTACAAGTTATGACTTATTTTCATTATGTTCACTCAGTAGAGTAACTTGAAAAGTTATTTTAAAAACTCAGAGAAACAAGGATAGCTATTGTCAGAGCTGATCAAACCAATGAATTTAACTAAAACCAAATGATAGTCTGCAACGTCTTATCAAGGGAATGATTTCTTTGCTTGCATAAAACACTCTCTTATGCCTTCACTTTACGAGCAATGCAAACCTGGACTTGCCCCGAAAATTGCTGCTCACAGACCAACAACTGAGATCAATAGCTCTTCACAGGAGTGTAGGACAAGTGCAGATTTAAGGCCTTGATATGTTTCATATCCTTCAGTACTTGCACAATGAACTAATACGGAAACATTGTCTTTCAAAAGTCATCAGAGCCGAATCTTATTTTACAACATCTTACAAAAGTTAAACCATTTTCTCTGTTTGTCCAATTAATTTACTTTCTTGAATTTCAGTGTACAGGTGCTGAATGGTGCCTTTACTGAGGTATCACATAACCACTGGAAGAGGATTAATACTCTGCAGGTTTTGGTGCAGGAACATGAGAAAGACTAAAAACATGTCTGGATTCTGAGAGATGTCTGAGAAAAAATGATTACGACTCCCCAGTCTTCTAAATTGTGTCTGCTTGAAGGGGATCAAGTGCAGATATTTTTTATATAATCTGCAATGGCACCTGCAAGAATTTGCAGGTGAGAAAGCACCAGTGCCGCTATCCACACTGATCTTCTGGCTATGAATGGCTGCAGAAGGCTACCAAATAATTCTTACAACCAGCCCAATACTTCTAAAACAGATCTTTCAGAAAAATCTTAATTCTAAAGGTAAATATTTTGAGTGTTGAAGTGGTAAATTACACTTTTAAGAATATACTTTATTTTTAGTTCATGAGTAACTTCATCTTAGCTTCAGTTATATAAAAACAATGGGACCAGGGAATCCAATAAGCTTTTTATAAACATCAAGACAATAATGAGCAGATGAGTAAAAAACAGCTAATTCTAAATTTGCAGACAGCAAATTTTCTCTCAAGGCTTGAAAACTTACAGGCCCATGGGATTTTCCTTCTGCTTTGTTCAGCAGTATAAATCCACAGCTGGAGCACTAAGGCTCTGGAGAGAATCCAGAGGAAGAAAGTTATCAGATCTAGAAAACATGACCTACCAGGAAAGGAATTAGGTTTGTTTAAATTTAGAGAAGACTGATGTGAGAAGATAACCACTTTCAAATAAGGAAAAGGTAACAGCAAAGCAGAGAAGCAGCTCTTGGCCGTTTCTACCAAGGATAAGACAAGAAGCAAAGACCTTAAGTTGCAGCAAGAAACGGGTAGGTTGGGCATTTGGAAGACAGTTCCGACCCTACCAACAGTCACACATCAGAAGCGATCAGCCTGGGGTGCTGGGGAACTGCTGGGGGCACAGAGGTTGTTAAGAACAGGTGACACAAACATTTCTGAGGAACGATGCAGCTACGCGTAGCCCTGACTGAGGTAAAGGAACGAACTAGATGATGCCATGAGACTCAGCAGCCAAGACAGAATGTAAAATGCCCCAGCAGAGGGAAATCTGCCGTGGGAGCACATCCCTGACCAGGCATGGGGCAACCCGGATGCCCAAGAGACTTCACAGATGTCCTGTGACCAGATAGCTTTGTCAGCTGCAGGGCAGAAATCCAGGGGAAACCCGGCATCCCACCACCGAAGCCTGCGGAGCTACATGCTCCTTCGCTCTGCGTGGATTCCTTGCACAGCTGCTGGGCAGTCTGCTGCAGGAACATCGCTGACAAAAGCCACCTGTGAAGTAGCTCATCGAGATAGGCAGGATGGGGAGGGAACGCAAACCCCCAGGCTGGGGAGAAGAGGGCTCCTTCTCCCACCAGTGCTCTCTGTGGGAGTTGTGGGAGATGAGGCCACCTCGTCCCCAGCCACCCTGTTCTCCTTCCAGATATGTGCTGAACAGCCCAACCCCCCCCATCACATACAGATTTCTCAAGCTCTTTCTGCACGGATTAAAATAAATATGGAATTGGTGGAAAGCTTGAATTTTGCTAGGATTTTATGTTTCTACTTTGCCAGTAAAAGTATCTTTGCAGTGTTTATACAAGTCAAGTGATATGCTCAAGCCTTAAAAAAAAATTACTTTTTATTTAAAACTGAATTAATATTCTGGATTTTGTAGCCGTGATGTGTAAGTGTGTATGGATTCTTCTGATTCTTTGAGGCACTCAAATGGCGTTACTTTCAGGAAAACATTATATATATTCAAGCCATTTTATAGATAATTTAGTTTTATGAGGAAAGAATATAAAACAGTACAAAGAATAAAAATTTAAATCATTTACAGAGCATCCAACTGCAAAATCATTAGCTTAAAATTACTTTATATCGTATTTTTGTTACAAGGTCTACTTATCAGTAATTATTCCCTCTAAGAAGAAAGAGCACCAGGAGAGAGAAGCAGCCCATTTCTAGGATAAAGTATTCCTTTAAAACTCAGCCAGACTAATTCAGCCATTCACTTTTGCCATTGAAATGAAATAAAAAGAGTTTTTCTCCGACTGCATGAACACTTCAGGGAGAAATTCTGATGCTGTGCTTTTTTGGCAATCAAATAGTTGCATGTAATGATGCTTCCATGTACTTCCTATAATTCATATAAACTAGTTCTGTTCTCCTAGGATTGAAGTTACCATTTCTCACTTGGGAAGCAACCCGTTTACTAACTGCAAGCTACCTACTTCAGATTTGTCTTTGGGATCTGTGGAGGAATAACATGATCAGTTCATCTACAGCTACAGAGCACCTGTGAAAAGCAGCACGCTCTTTTTTCTGAAGCGAGTGCATTATGCAGTGAGTGAATCCAGGCATTGTTTTCCTGCCCTCAACTACCGCACTCAGGGTATGCATAAAAGTAGCAGGAAGACAGGCAGTGCCATGCCAGTGTGTAAAATACCAAACCATGTAACTTAACATCAGTAAAGTGATGGTTTCCTTCGACTATAACTCCGTACCCCGCTCATCTGAGAAGATTTACATGTGTATTTTCACAAACTGTGAGGAAACTTACCAAACAAAGAATTACTTAGATCTGCAAGAGTAGGCAGCATATAGGCCTAAATGTGAATTTAGGATTATATGAACTATTTCTAAAAAGAAACAATGCATTCTCCTTGAATTGCTCATTTTTTGCTTATAGAAACAGATTACTCAGCAAAGAGTGGGCTGATGTTAATACATGGGAATTCTTCTCTTTGCAAACAGCTTTCGTCTGTCTGCACTCTTTATGCAACTGAAGAGTGTTTCGTACCACTCTGAGGGCCTAATTTTTTTTTCCAAAAGCTGCTTTTGTTGATGTATAATTATTGTTGTAAGGGTGCTGAGTCATTGACTCCAACCCAATTTTCTTTTCCATTAGTTTTAATTTCATACAATTAATAAAATGGTTCATCTTCTCAGTGGGGAAACAACTGGATTCCGACTGTGACTGCACCACACTCACGGGCTCTGTTGGCTTTGTGGTGGCTCACCAAGACGCCTTCCGCAAGCAGCTACGGCTTCAAACCATCCACATCTAGCTAGTGCCCAGCAATCCAGCGTGCAAAGTGCTTTGTAAGGGGCTACACATTACTCGTGGTCCATGGTCTGCACTGATTACCAGGTTATCACCGTGCAGGTGAATCTTAACATACCCGTTGTGAAACCCTATCTCATTACGATCACAGCTGTTTCAGAAACAATTCCTTCCTCATGTGATACTGAAGCAGTCACATTCATCCTAGGTGCTAGCACTCATTTACGCCCAGCTGGTTTCAATTATAAGGGTGTTCCTGGGATTTAACCCAGCTCAAACACTGCATTGTGGTGGTAACCAACAAAGATTATTCTAAATATGACTTGGCACTCAGTGGAATGAAGAATAGCAAGCATCGTGTCTGACTTGCTTTTGCTAATTACCAACATGAAGCAAAGGAAAGGATAAAATATTTACCAGCTCTCAGAAGGAAAAGCCATTCTTCTGCAACTGCAGGAGGCGACTGTGCAACAACCGAGCTGCTGTGCTCTGCAGCGGGAGCTGATCATGCACCTACTGCCACCCAACAGGGACGGCTTGTGAATGGCAACGGCAACATCTATTACGTATGTTACACCGTGGCATGCTTACCGCAGCTGTATTCCAGCTGTGACTTTTCTATGGCAAGAGCTGCTATATTGTGAAGTGGGGATTATTAATACTTCACCCATTTGCCGATTATTCAGCTTTTAGGAGAATGCTCTGTGACCGAGTCGGGTCTGCCCGTACCTGGGGGGCCTCTGCTCCTAGGGCAAGTGAAATGGCTTGGGCTGGCCAGAGGACAATTCTTTGGCACTGAAAATACCAGTCCCCAAACTACTGCACTGCAGCTCTGTAAGAAACACTCCCCAGCCCTGAGACCCGTAAGTAGAGGCCATAGTGTAGTCCCTCAGGGTAAGGTCTGCAGCCACTGCTTTGCTTAGGGTGTGTTTATGGAGCATTGTGTTTGGCAGTTCACTATAATTCATTCTGCTGCCAACACATGTAAACAGAAAATAAAAACTAGTATATGTAGCTATCAGGACAATGGGCTTTTTTTACGTACAAGACTGGAAAAAGGAACCAAAAATAGCTGCAGTTCTTACTTACATGCAACATGTGTCTGTTCCCTGAATGCCTTAAGTTCAGTCACCCAGCGGAGGCTGAAGCAGGGGTTCAGTCTGCACAGAGGCTCTGTGCCTTCCCAGTGACTCCACAAATTATGAATTGTAGTATGAAAGCCCAAAGAAAACAGACGCCGGCCCTCCTTCAGCTCCAGTGGTGTTCATCTCTCCCTATCCCGCCATACACATAACTTTGGCCATCCGGACCGGGATACAGACACAAACACTCTGAATACCTTCGGAGCTAGCCATCCTGTGCATCTAATGGTGGTTTTGCCACTGTTTCAGTCCCATCTACCTGGGAGTATGTGAATGATGTAAACACACTCAATGGTTTTCATATGTGCAAACAGACTATCTCTTCTTTGTAGTTTGTTGTAACTACCTTCCCACAGCATCACTGAGCATGACCAGTTATTTTGTATCCCAAAAACCAAAATGGAACTATTAATACCACGTACCAAGTATTATAAATATTAGAATTAGGTCCATCCTTTATCTCTGGTGTGTTACTAGCTTCCTGCTGGGACCACATATGATCTATTGCTCATACGTATGATGGACCTGGCAGCAAGTCATTCTGTCTAGACGTAGCCCTGAAACTGTTTGTTTCCCTGATTCCTTAAGCCTCCCCAATTTTATTGGGGTTCCCACGTCACACGGACATTTGCAAAACCAGATCCAATTCTTCACATCCATAACTCTCTTATTCTATTCCTGGCATATGACTAACTAGTTTTCTGCTCCAATATTAGATTTTTCTCTCTCTCTTTTTTTTTTTTTTAAGAACTTGTTTTCAGGATGAAAGGTTTTTTTCTACAATGGCTGCAAAAACATGAGTGTTCACTCTAACAGCTCTGAGGTGGGAAAAGGGACAGAAAACCACCTGCTTGAACAACTTTATATAAGTTTGGTCAGGAAAGGGAAAACCAATGCTATTTGAAGGGTGGTCCAACGTCTGACTGGTTCATGTGTAACATAAAACTTTCGTCTATATAAAAAATATTTTATATAATGATTTAAGTATTCTGTTAAAAAGGTACAAAAAAGGCACAGTAAAGTAAAAGGTTCATTCATTTACTCAGGTGCATTTGTTTAAACAAGAAATGGCCACAAGATTAACCCTTTCGCTATTACAAGCTGAAGAGGGACCCTTCTTTTATGAAGCAGAAGAAAAGCAAGTTTTGGACTAACAACTGCAACATCCAATTGGCCAAAGCCACCCCTGGAATCCAGCGCTGGCACCTTTTATCCCTCAAGTCCACTTGTTCTCTGCTCTGCAGATTTTATACAAACACTCCTTTGCGTAAGTGCAAACACACACACACACACACACTTTCTCAAACATTTGTTGAAAGAGCTAAATTTTCACTAAAATTCATTTTACAAGTTAAGAAACTCTGCCAAACACCATATATAAGCTCTATCGCTCTAAGCTGCTACAGAAGATTGTGAATGCCTCGTGCTCACCTGAATGTGCTGATTACGTACCAGGCAAAACCAGGAGAAAATAGTTTTATTCTGCTTTGGCGTTGCTACTTGAGCTACCGCCCCGGGCTCTTGATTCTGCCAACACAGAGCCATTTTATACATATGAATAATCACTCCAAGTTTAACGAAGCTCCTCACATCTCCATTAGCAATTGTTTTGGCTGGAAAAAGGCCCTGCCTATCAGCCCTGGAGGAGCCTGGAAACAGAGGAGTGATAATATTAGGAGGCTCACTTTGGGAAAGGCTGTGGTTTTCTGGTGATAGGACACAGAATCGCATGACAAAAAAAAAAAAAAGAAGGAAGGGGTGAAATCACAGCACCACGGCCCTCAGCAAGGCTGGGATTTAATCCCAGGTTTCTGGCCTTGTTCTCACTGACTCTAAACAGAAAGAGACTTCAGAAACCAGCACGTGAGATCAGATAGGACTTGGGGTCCATGTCGACTAGTCACAACATGTCTAGTGGCTTGTCTTCATCGCAAGCCAACACTGGAAACCCCACCTTGTGTTTTTGTGTATAGAGAAAAATCAAAGCAACAATTTTGTTTGCAAGTGCAGTAGCTGTCAAATAAAAATATTTTAACTTATTTTGTTTTCCAACTGCTAACAGTAGTGTTATGAGCAAATTACCTGCCAAATTAAATTTTAAGTCTGACTTGTTTATGTAGTACAAAGGAAGCCTCCTATGTAAGGAAATGAGCATTGCTAATACAGCACTTCTACACTCCAGCTTGTTTCTTCCATCTCACACTTGCCTCCAACACCTGTCCTTCCACAGGTGGTGAATGCGTTGGCATCAGCTTTACTTTTTCAGTCTGATTGTCTTCTCATATAGATAAAGACAGATCTATAGTTTGCGTTTTGTCCATAATGGAAAATTTATTTCTGACATCTCAAATAAGATTCTCCTGAGAAGTAAGGATGCTTTTATGCAGCAGGAGTTACATCTTCTACAAGGGAGTAGAAAGCACTCTCCTGCTGAGATACTGAAACAATCCCAAACTGTGGCAATCTTTAATTGCTAAACATAAGTAAAACCTACAATGACTAGCTATAGCATTTTCAAAACTCAATATAATAGTTATGTAGCTATTCTGCACTTCTCTTGTAGTTATCACCTGTTGAGGAAGCAATTTCTGTCTTAAGCTCTGACTTATGTTTCCAGTCTACTTCAACTCCTTCACTGCAGTTTAATCCTGCTTCATGAAGTATCAATTTTCCACAAAAATAACTTTGCTGGCAACCATTAGAATTGTGAATTCACTGGACGCTGGCGGAGTTAAGAAGAGATTGCATGGTCCAGGCAGCAGAAAACAGAACATATATAACAACCCAAACAAAAAGTACCAGCCTAGAAACTAATCGTCATAATTCTGCTGGACTTGAAAATCTTGAATTTAACAGAAATACCAATTTCACAGCACACTGTCATTTCTGCCACAGCACCCCTTCCTCCCCTCCACTCACCATTCACAGCCTCACAGGCAATCATCACCCGCCTCTCGCTCTGCCTGAAGAACGGCTCGTCTGTCCAAGACCTTGCTTCTTATTTCCAGCTCCGTCAGTAGGCCCAAGCGCCCCCGACGAGCCGCCCTGATGAAGGTGTGCATGCCTCCCGGCGAGGCAGAGACCGTAACACCGGGATCTCCCCGAGCTGGCTGGGTGTGCGGGAGCAGGTCCATGCCTAAGCTTAGCAGACCCCCGCCATTTTCCCCCACCTGAGTCACCCTTCTGCTGCACTGCAGCTGGAGCCGTCTCTTGGAAACGGAGTGTCGGACTCATCCAACCCCACACAGAGGCCTGTGCTGGGGATTTTCACTGCTGTTTGCTCGCTCATGCCTGGGACTAACATCTGTCCCTACCACATGTGGAAGAGGGAGGTGGGAAACGAGCATGAACAGAAAGCCTTGCGGAAAGGAGCCTGTCCAAAGCAATGAGAGAAACCCACAGAGTCTATTAAAGAAACGGAAGGGCAACACAGGGACGTGCGCTGCCCCTTACTGCTTTTCACTCCGGACCTTCCACCTCCTCCCTGCCTGTCAGCCGTCCTCCGTTTGGCGGGAGGGACACGAAAGGCCACACATTGCACGTGCTGCTCCTGAAATGGCGCAAGCGCTGCAGCGTCCAGCTCGGTTCTCTGACCAACGTGGGCAGAAATACCTTCCCAGGACAATGCTGTTATTTACACTGCAAGGTCTCTGAAGGAGATGGAAGGTGGTTTCTCAATGTTTTTGATATAGTTTTACCATCCTAACTGGGGTCTTCAGGAGATAGTTTTGTAGTCGCAGGAAAATATGTTAAATTCTACAGATCCCCCAGGGGAAGGAGAGTATGCAATAAAATGCCAATAATGTCTTCAATGACAAAAGAAAAGCGTCTCTGCCCAGAGTGGTCAAAATTACCTCGCTAAAACCAGCTGATAGTTGCACTGTCTGGTATAAATACAATGCCTCTAACACAAGCATTTTTTCGTATCTGAAGGTTAGACAGTATCAACATCTGTTTATGAAGAACAGTTTTAATGCTCATGCATGCACACAGTCCTAAACCAAAATATTTTGTCAAGCTCAGAAAAAGGCAAATAGACTCAATTATTTATACTTTTAAATTACGTTAAATCACATTTGCTCTTCAAAATCACCTCTGTTTTTCATAATGTTGTCTATACACAAAAGCTCCTTTAACTCAATGGATGCTTTTGTTGTAGGGAAAACTGAACACTTGTAGCATGGCTTCTCCAATATGTTTCAAATTAGAGGCTGAGTGGTTTCATGTCGATAGAGGAGACTTCAAATTTCACAATTTCATTCACCACCACAAAACACCATTAAAACCCTGCACTTTTTTCTTTTTAAATTCAAGGTTGCAGGCTTTCCAGTCCTTGAAGGGTATACCTCTCTTTAAGCTAGAACAATTTCTGGACTTGCACAGTAAGCAAATGTCAAAATGGCAAGTCTCTGGGAGATCTGACTATCAATCTTGAACTATCTAGTGGTGTTTCTAGTGAATCTAACACTTCAAGAAAAGGATTAGAGTGTCCTTGATTCTTCTCCTACTTAGCCATCGACCTGCTATATGATTCTTTAAACCTTCCTATGCTTTACCATTTGCCAGATCCTCTTTGCTGAGAAGCTCAGTCAGGCTGTGATACAGTGCCTTCAAAACCAAGCAGGCCTTTTTCTACTTACTGCCAGTTAAATCCTTGGAAATCCTGGGCAAATGTATTTCATCTGAGTATTTTTTGTTGTTGTTATTATTATTATTATTAAATGAATATGAAGAAGAAGGAGAGAGTGGCCCAGGCAAAAAAGAATGACCCAGAAAGGGAATGAGCCAGGAAATGACCCTGAGAAAAAAAAATATTTTGGCTTTCTTCCTCAGACTAGCAGTTTCCTCAAATTAAATTTTTTAAATTTTATTTGAAAGTATTAAAAAAAAAATGCTGACGAACATTACAATAGAAGTAAGCTTGGCTCTTGTCAGAGAAATATTATGACTTAGAGCCAAGGACATTTATTCTTCACATTTGAATTATTTTTTTAACAGCATTTCCTGGCTCAATGTCACTGCATCACAGATAGATATGATAGCAGATAAGTGTATGAGATTTTAGATCAACAGGAGTGTTACTTTTACAATGAATACATTCGTAGTCAGATCTCAAAAGTGGTTTTATTTCTGCTATGCATGGAAGATGTTGTATTACACGCTGGTTTACTAAGACACTTTTCTCTTTAAAACGGAATGTAATTCAAATTTTCTGACACTGCAGCTGCAATTCAATAGTTGGATTTACTAACCATGTGGGTTTACAGTAACAAACTCTTCAATTTTCTTTCCCTCTCCAGCTCACCTTTCTGCCACCTTGATTTATTTCTGTTTCACAGCTGCGCCTACTAAATGATTCTTACTCTCACTGCATACTTTTCTACCTCTTCCTGCAGCTGATCCAAACTAAAACACAATTTTTCTGGGAATGTGAAATTAAAGAACTCTCACAGCAAGAATACAATGCCCAGAACTGAAGGGAACAATTTACCTGGGGGTAAGGGGGAACGCAAACCTGAAGGCCAGAGGTTCAAATTTAGCAAGTTAAAAAATTCTCAGTTTAGATTCCACCATCAGCAGTCACTACAGCACACCAATAACTGTCCCACAGATTCTATGGAATTTATCCACCTCTGGTATTTACAGCACTAACCACCACAAGCAGTAATTGCTTGAGTCACATAAATACAGTCACAAGCCCCAAATATCCCTCTCTCAAAATCAGTATTGCTGCTCTTAAAACTGGCACCAGAAAACCTTAGTAGCACAAATATGATCCAAAATACAAACCAATCCAAATAAATAATGAAAACCATATCAAAACAAAGCAGAGAACAAGCAAACACGGAGGATCGACAAAATGAAATTAATAGGTAAAATAATGGAGAAAAGCGAGGGAGCCTGCTCTTGGCTCCTTCCCCTGTAAGACCTCTCCACAGCGGTACAGATGTGAAGGACACCTGGGTGCAGGCATAGGGCATGCTTGAACTCTGCGGGCTTGTTCAGCCCTGTGCCCCATCCAGCAGGGAGCTTCCTCTCCACAGTGTTACACAGGGATTGAAAAAGGCAGAGCCCAGGATGAAATTGTAGCCTCGTGTTTACGTATTAATTACCGAAAAGTTACTTAACCTTGAGCCATATCCTAATGTAATGAGCTTGGGCATTCTTAAGTCTCTCAGAAAGGGAGCTGAAGGCAAACCGACTGGCTTGTCTATACTTCCGAGTAGCCCTGCCCCTGGGTCTGTCTTTATAGGTACACTCTAGACACTACCCGTCAAAGGCAAGCTCTGACAGACCAGTAAAATGTGCAAATTTCAATTACAGGGACTCTGCACTTCCAGTGCAGCGCAGCTGCCAACCACGCAGAGATTTGCAGCGATAACAATTATACTTAAAAGCGTCACTACACGTTTGAATGCGTTTACACATTCTCCTTTTACTCTCTATTTATTATTAATGGCAACTCAACTAATATCAAGACCCCGGTGTGTTTGGCACTGTAGGTGTACAGAAGGACAGCAAGTTCTTGCTCTGAGGAGTTTACAGTCTAATTATAAATGACAGCAGATGGAGGGTAAACATTATGAGCTGTTCTGCTTTTCATCAGGAAATTTAACACAGGTAACAATTCTTAACCAGATAGAAAAAATTACACATTAAATCATGTACCATGGGCTAGGCTGTAGGCATATCCTAGTCAATCTTACACACTGTGGTGACCGTGGCCAATTCCAAGACAGATAACCAGGTCCCAGAAGATTTAGGGCTTTACAAGTGACCACCCATATGGAGATTTTGCAGGAAGCAAATGGGAAATTTAGCTTTGTTCAAGTAAGTCACACTCACAATTACATGTAAGCATCTATTTAAATCCATGTCTATTCACAAAAGGACTTAAAGCCCAGCACAAGCATCTGATGGCATTTTGCACTTCCTCACATTTTTAGGTGTCATTCCTAAGTCCACCATAAATTAGCTGCCTATGCAACTTCATAATTAATCTACCTGGGTGGTCATAAAAATCACAGGTGACTGTTACAGATCTCCACAAAAAAAGGATTTTGGAGCCATAACTGATAAAGTTTGTCCACCTAAGGACTATACTGGCTGTTCACCAGGAAACTGTGGCCTTATCTGTTTTACACACATTAAAACTTTGCACCCATCCTTGCTGTGGCGGCACAGTCTGCAGACCCATACAAGAGGCACCGGGCTCTGTGCAGCTGGGTATGAACTGCACACTGCCATCCGAGGACCCCCTCAACAGCCATCACGTAGGAAAGCACTGGGGGCTGAGCTGGAGATAACAACAGTATGGTGGGGGAACAGCTCCCACGGAAAGCCCAGGCTTTAGGGAATAGGCTCCTACAATACAGATTTGCCCTTGCAGCTCTAGCTTCAGAAGTGGGCCCAAGTGAGCAAGGACACTTGTATCTCCTAGACTGCAGCTGAACCTTGCTTCCTAGGTGGCAAACACAGCTCTCATCTCATTGAGATGACTGGAGCAGGGTGTCTGCATTCAGCCCTCTTGGAGGCCACACCTCGGCACTGAAGAGCACCAGAGACTTACGAGCCGTGCTTTAGATAGAAAAGATTAATGTCATGCTGCGACTTCATCTGCTGCATTTCCTACTGCTTTACGAGAAAATTTGGTCTTTGACTCTGCAGACTGTCCTGTAGGACCAGAGGCTTGCTGAGCCCTTCCCAGGGCCCTCGGAGGGCCCCCGGCGCAGAGCCTTGTGCTCGCCCTTGGTCGCAAACAACAACCAACCCGCAAGTGCAGGAGGTGCCAAGCGCCACATGTTCCATTGAAGCCAACTAGTGTCATGGGGGACTCGCCACCCCTCAAGGACAAGAACTGAATTTGCCAATGAGGTACAGAATCACAGGCGCCACTTCCCAGATTTGACAGAAAAGGAGTATGTAAAGTTCAGGTTTCCACAAGTACACGCAGCTGTTTTGGGAAGCCAGAAGTACCTAGCAAGCTACTGATTACCAGCCATGTCCATGCAGACGAAGGGTTACTTATTGCACCACACCGTGGGAACGACTGCATCAGCTAAGAGTCCTGGGCTTAAGATACATTTTGTTCCCACTAGTAAATTCACAAACTCATAGAACAGGAGCAAAGGTCTTTATAGGTCCATCATTTCCAAGGCCTCCCCAGGCTACCTTCGCCCACTTTCCACAGCTAAGACACCTAAGGCTACTCTGGCCCTTCCCTATGACGAGAGCACTATATGTCACGTGTTGCCAGGCGAGGTCTCTTTCTCCAGGAGAAGTACAGCTACAACACATCTATGCCAGCTATGGATACTGTAAGGACCAAACTCGTTCGGGTTTTCACGCTCTAACGCTCTCAAATACGTGAAGGTTCACAGGGGAAGATGTGCAGATCACTCCCGACGTCCCTGCCTACGTGTGTCCCGTTTCCCACGCCGCAGACACAGGCGGAGGGGAAGCCGGTGTTCTTGCAGACTGAATCACTCCGGCTTCCTGCGCTCAGCCTGCCGTGTGCAGGGAGGGTTGGCTCTCACGCTCAGGTTTGTCGTCGTGAAGTCCAGACAGGGAGTCGAGCTGTTGCTCTGGAGTAAAAGTACAAATAGGGGGTACACTTCACAGCACAAAAGGGTCAGAAAACCATTTTGCTACTGAAAAAAATAAAAAGTTGACTTACGGCACAATTGGACAATTAATCTTTTAGGATTCAGTCTAGCCAAAAATAGCCTCTGTGTCTGATGGAGATTCTGCAACCTTCTTTACTCCATAGCCACAAAAAAATGATAACTCAGGGAAGAACACATCTTATTTCAAATTTCCCCTTCCTCAAAAGCAAAGTCCTTGATAGAAGAGATTTTGTCCCAACCCGACTCACAAGAATGACGTACAGGGACTGCAGAAACTCTGAATGTCTCCGAATATCCTGATGATCCTCCCTCAGAGAAACCACCATGGAACAGCTACAGAAGAAATTTGAGGAGACAGCTGAATGTCCCGATTACACTCCTCCCTAGATACTATGCAGAGAAAAGTTGTTTATACCCTTGGAAGACAGAATAATAATTTGAATTATAGGTCCCTCCTCCCAGGTAATATCAGGGTTGGACAACTGATGGTAGAAAACAGAAGCGGAAAATCTGAGAACGGCTTGAGGCCTTATTACAGTAAGTTCATGGTAAATTTTGAAGAATCCTCAAGCCATCCTTGAATCTTCTATTCCTTCCTTCCAATTATTTCAGGTATTCTAGCAAGCCAAAGGAGGGGGCAGTGAATACATGGGCGTTGGTGACACCGAAGAGTTGGCTGCACACCAAATCAGCACCAGAAACAGAGGGTGAAATCTCAAAGATAAGAAGGGTGTTTTCTATCTCCCGCATTGTCATTCTATTTGTGAACTAGGTTTTCTGAGAGGCTTCTGCCTCTGCTGTAACACACAAACCAGCTTGTGGCAGTCCACTCATCACCAGGACTGATCCGGAGGCAGTGTAACTTCACTTTAGCCGGCTGTGAGCTAAGAGGGATTTCTCACCAAAACCGTAAAGCAGAGCTGCACAGTGGGACCTGGTGATGCAGACTAAGGAAGCCACAAGCGGCTTCTTGTTGCCCTGCACCCTCCACTACATCAGTTAGGAGCTGGCAAAAAAACTTCCCCTCTGGCTTTCTCAGGCTTTCAGCATACTCCAAGTAGGGGAAGGGCACCTTGGTTTGCAGTATCGCACGCCTGGCCTCCTCTCTCTTCTCACTCAGGTAACGAAGCTTCTAAAGGACTATCGGCAGCGAGTCAGGGCAAACAGCATAAACTGTATAACAGTGGAAGAATCTAGATGCGAGGTATCTGTCGCCAGGCGTTGTGGGTCAGGGAGAGTTGATCCTGAATGATCCCTACCAGTTTCGGTGTGAATGCAACAGATGATACAACACTTTTGAAAAGCAGCCCGAGACACCCGCAGTACCCATATGAATGGCCTTAGTATGGGACACACCACACCTCCACTTAACCCAGGAAATGGCTATTGAGGCACACGGCATTGGCAATGCATAAAGGTTTTCCTTAATATGTGGACTGATTTCACAGGAATATTAAGGAGCAAAGGAAAAACAAATACACACATTCATGCACAGCTGGAAAATATGAGTTTAATCCTGCAAAGTGAAGAAAGTGTCAGATCTTGTCAGTGACTTCATACTCACTGTGGAGCACAGAATATTTGATTTCTACATCCTATTCCAACCAAGTTGGTCTGATTTTCAGGGAGTTTGGCTTTTACAATTGGATGGATGTGATTATGAATGATTTGCATGAGGGACTTTCCCAGGCATGCTTTATAAGCTCACTAAGACTTCTGAAACTGTGTCAGTCTTTTCTGTCTCACAGTAAAACGTTAAGATTTTTTTCCCAGGGACTTGGAACTGTGTGCACAGTATTTTGCTATTAAGTGAAAACCTTTTCTATAAAAAACATGCCAAAATCAGAGTATCTGTATCCCTGTATCTTCTCCCTTCTCATCTTTCTAGTGTCTTTCTCCCACAATTTTAATGTCATCAGTTCTGCAAACAACTACTCTTTGGGCAAAAATTAGGAAATGTTCTTTCCAGGCATTTAGCACTGAATCTTTATCTGTGCCTATGAGCCCACTGAGAATTTCACATAAATTCCAATTGCTTTTCCACTCCACTCTTTTTCCATTCTTGAAGATGGCTGTTGCATAAAGGACTGTAGGGTTCTATTTTATTTTATTTTATTTTATTTTTTTCTACTATATAATTTATCTATTTCTATCTGGTACTCTTCTCCTTTCAATGATTTACTTTCCTATGAAGGAGGGGGAAGGAAAAAGCAAGTTTCAAATATGCAAGTAGATACCTAGATAACTGCAGGAACAGTCCAGTAACTACACACCACGAGATGGAAATCACAAATAAAAAGAACAGTGTGCAGATAATAAAAACTGTCGCTTGTTAGACACATCAGAAGGCTCTTGTGACCTCAGACTTATAGTCACAGAAGCCAAAATCAGTTAAAACCTGCAGACAACATTGCAGATTCTATTTAAGATTTGCACTGAGACCCCCACATTAGAAACTCTGCTATTATTTTCATTCTTGATTGATGTTTGAATGTTTGACTTAATTTTGGCTTTTGCTTTTTTTTTAAATGAACACTAAGTAATGGTTTCATTACAGTCTTAAGGATGGCTTTGTTTCATGTGCAAAGCAAACATTTAGTGAAGGGTTCGATTAAAGCCAAACAAGTAAATGTTTTACAGAGATAGCTTAGAAACTACAGAACAACAAAACAAGTAATTATTTAAATGCTGAAAATCTAACCTGCGTGCATAGATGCCTGTCTTGACTCCCCCATCTTCTTTTTTTTGTTCTATTCTTTTGCTTGCAATTTTATGCAAAACCACAAAGAAATACATTGGGAGCAAAGCAATGTTTTCAGCCCCAAAACAAGTTCTGGTGCCCAGTTTTTCAAGAGGATGTTGCTAGTAGCAAGCAGGCTAAACATAGTTTACTCAAACTGCCTTCAGCTAGTACAGCAGAGTGTAAAAAAGGGGTAAGGGGAAAAATCTCTATCTTAGACTCTTAGCAACTGCTGAAACAGCAGAGCATACTTTTACCTCAAGTGTTTACCCAATAATTCACCAGGAAGTAAATAGAAATTATGACCTCTCAAATGGACATTTATGCCGAGACATCAAGCTATCAGAGGGAGGAAAGTCTTCTAATCCACTTCGTGGAGGAGAGTATGCGGTTATTGTCCAAGGTGCGAAGCCACAGAGCTAAAATATGGAGAGATGAAGCAGACCTGGACTCTTCTCTGGCTATTTCAGTCTGCCCCAAAGCAGGAGACATTCTGCCAGCACAGCACATCCCACAGCACGGGGTACACCTCCAGAGCCCGGCACTCAACCCCAGGGAGGTGGTGAGGGGCTGGCAGGGTTTTGCAGCGGGAACGCTCCCGGCACCAGGTGGTGGCTGAGCGCGGGCCAGGTACCAAGCCCGAGCCGAGCCATCTGTGCGGGGAAGATATGCCCATTGTACAGGAGCAGCGACCCAGGCGTGATCTTTCTCTGTAGAAAAACTACCCTCAAGATAAAAGGGTGGTTTTCTGCTAAACAGGGAAAGTAATAATTGGGAGCAAAACCGTACAAAGCTATTTACTGCGCTTTTAAATCTAGGGGGTTTTCCTCTCCCTTCAAAAAAGTTTCCAAAAAATCCTCGCTGTTCCTATCTGTAAGTGATAGTTTATGGAGAAGAGGGAAAACACAGGACAGGCAGTAAATCAGCCTACTAACTGATCCAGAGTCCATTACCAAATGTTTTTCATTACGAGTATGGCTTCACTAATTTCTGCAATGCATTGTAGGCTATTTCTGGAAGCTTTAAAAATGCATGAAGTTGCTGCATTTTAATACTTAACAGTATAGTTATTTCAGTTTATTAAACAAAAAAGGGGGGAATCTGCTTAACTGCAACTGGCTTTCATGTCACAAAAGGACTAAGCCAGTGCAAAAGCAGCCAAGCAGGAACCCTATTTAAGTCCAGCATGAAGAAAACCTTTCCAACCTCTTACACCAATTAGGATAATCTGGGTCTTTTGATGTTAAAATCCCTAAGAATCATATGGAAATCATAAAAAGCACAGTATTTAAAACAGATTCAGAATGCAGATAAAATCATTTTTCCTTCTTAACATTTCCACCAGAGCTGGGGGCACCATCAGCTAACAAATTCTTTGTAGAGCTTATTCGCTTGTACTGTAGTGTTTGCTTTTGGCCAGGGGAGATGAGGGAGGCCGTCTCTAAAAGTAGCTGCTCGTAAAACAACGGAGCACCTGGGAGGCAAAGCTGGGATGCACGCTGGAGCTGGGCTGGGCAGGCACCAGGACGAGCGGCAAGGCCAGCCTCAGGCTCTGTACGCAAGCTGCTCCCAACCAGGGGAAAGGAGACCGAGCAACTACGCAACACGATCCACTGGCCAGCTTCTGGAGTCTCAGCCCTTGGACACTTTGGTGGGCTTTGTACAGACTTCCCTCAATGAATGGCATCCTTCACGAACATAAACAGAAGCTACGGGCATTGAAATAACATGCTTGAATCTGTGCAATGAGTTATCTTCAGGTGAAAAGCACATAAGCCTTGCATTTCTTCTTTATATTGGACTATTTCTGAAGCATCCAAATTTCTCTAAGTGTCCTGCTTCCAAGGAAACTCAGGGCAAGAATTCTGTTTGCCTTGACGATTCAAAAAAAGACCATGGGCAGGAAAGCGAGGGATGTTTTGCTGGACGCAGAATTGCAGAGCTGGAGGGACGTTTCATTTTCTTTAAATAAAATTCTGATCAACAGTATTTTGCTGTGAAATCTGACACAGCAACAAACCTTTGCCAAAACCATATACAGAGAGAGAGAGAGAGAGAGAGAGAAAGTAATTTTACAATGTTCTTCCAGACCGTAACGTAATATTTTCTGTAATGGGAGAGGTTAAACACACCTTCTTGTGCAATACAAAGCATCAATATAGCCTCCCTATGGAACTAGTTACACACTCCTACTACATGTGTGTAAGATGTTGTACAACACGGTTCCCTAGAGGCAAGGCGACAAAGAGGTGAAAAGACTGGGGCAGGCTGGGGGGGCACACACACAGTTCAAGGACCGTACATTGGCATTTGAATAAATTGAAAAGTAAGCAAAACTGTTCATGTTTATACAAGCAACTTGACTGTATGCTAACAGAGGACAAGGGTATGAAACTATGTCCTTATAAAGTAACACTCATCTTTTACTTATCTAACAAAAAGAAACACAGGAGAGGGTCAGAGGCTGCTGAAGGAAAAATACCCGAGTGTTAAGGCTAGAGAAATGGAAAGCAAAGTTTAACAAAGATGGGAGTAATTGCAGCTAGAGCACACAAAAAACCTTAAACACTGCTTATTTTTCTATAAAAATAAACATTGAATATTGTTGTCAGTGGTATGCACACCTCTGTGAGAATGTGATATTTAAATTGTCCGTTTGAGAACCAATAAAAATGATATTAAATAAAGACTAGCATCACAGTTCTAGTACAGTGATAAAAAGAAAATTGGTAGTAGTGTTACATATGAATGTGAAATCGGCCTAACTAATCATCCTAATTTTCAGTTATGTGTTATGAAATTCTCATACAGATTTTGCATTTTCTTTTATGTCTTACGGTAATACTAGAACTATAATTAATATTAATTACAACTTCCATAATTTCACAGCGCCTGAATTGCTTGCTATTCCTAGTATTTGTAGGAAACAAGCCATGCAGTTCCTGACGCAAATATTATTCCTTATTAGTTTTGCAGCTGAATAATATTCAGCCTGTAACAGAATCCTCCTAGGACCGAAAAGTACTCTTGTGCACACGGATACACGCACAAAAACAACAACTAAAAGCTAAAAGCAAACTTGCCGAGAACTTCTGGGTCAGCTTTTGACATCACCCATAGGAATGAAATCAGACACCAACCAATCAGGCACCATGAGGCTGGCAGTACAAAATAAACAAAAGCTGGGCCCAGGGCTCTACAATGAGGGAGGGAAGTGGAAGAGACTATTGTTCCAAAAGCTTTTAAATGATGTTGCTTTATTTATTTCTTTTGACAATGCTTGAACTGAATCTTTAAAAAGGGAAAGGACCCTCCCCCCCAGGATCTGTTAAAACAGAGTTGAGGGGGGTTTCTTTTCCCTGTTGCTATTTGTTCTCTCTAACAATGTTTTGCTAGCCCTGTAAAGCGAACAGCACTATCCCGGCGCGGCGTGTGGGAAGGCAGTGTTCTTCCCAGCATCTCCACAGAGGCCCAGCACCGATACTTGGTGCCAGATTTTCTGAAAAGCTGGGCAGGCTGGGTGCTAAGCTCTTTTCAAAATCTGACCCTTATTTAGGTGCCTTCCAGGAAGCCGAGGTCTTTAGAAATCTGGCAGCAAGCGTAGATACTGGGCATTTTGGGCAGTTGGGGCAAGAACTGTGCAATGAAACCACCTATCTGCGTGCTCTCCCCAGAAGAAAATCGTCAGCTCTTTTGGTCTTTTTGCACTGTGCGTTGCTGAACCTGCCCAAGTCAAAACTCTTGCGTGAGACTGACCGTACTTATTCACACGAGCAGGCTGAGGAGGACAATGCCCCGTGCAGCGTCATAGATGCGGCTAGCGTACAGCTGATGATTCACTTCTTGGACACTCTAACCTGTCACTGAACTCGAAAGATTTAGGATTAGGCCCAGAGTTCACTAAAAGCACACATGGTGTGTTTTTTCAAAGTTCAGCTCAGCTGAACAAAGCTAGCTGAATGACTTCAATCATCTCAGTGCTTCCCCAAGGAAAAAAAAAGCAACATATGTCTGCAGTTTGGACTGGACTTGCTGCCCCTTTCCCATTTCTAACCATGCCGCATAGTCAAGTGTATAGGGACAAGTAAATGCATTCCAGAGGTAAAAGATAAACTCATGGATCCTGGAGTTGTACAGGTAAAGAATATCAGTCATTCTTACATCTTTAATAAAACAGAACTTTTTCTACTCTTGCCAAGAAAATTAGTCCTAAGGTGCACACAAATAATTACATATTGTGGAACAGTAAATTATTACAAATGCCATAGAATTCAAGCAGCCCCAAGTCTGGGCCAGATTTTCAAATGTTTTGCAGATGTTTATGGTTTGCTGCAAAACTTTTGTCAAGTTACCCACACAACACAGCATTTACTGAACGATTTTGGCACATGGTAATTCATTTTCTTTGCGCAGGTGTTGCATTCCAGAAATATTCTGTCTTCTTATAGAAGACTGCTGGAATTCTACTTAAAAAAATCATCATGAAAGAAACCAGATCCTCTCATCTGGGAGAGAAAAAAAACGCCCCCCAAACTCAGTTCATTCGCCTTTTCTTTCTTTTCAGGTAAAAGAAAACCCCCTTACAGGTAAAAATCTGTTCAAAATATGTTACAGATGTCTTTCTGCAGGTATTTCTGCAAAACGCACAAACTGGAAACCACAGTCCGCTACAGGTTAAAGCCCCAGGCTGCTTCTGATAAAGATACTGGGCTATCAAGTCCCAGGCAATGTTTCAGTGGCTAATTTTACTTACTGGAAGCTCACGGGCGGTGGGACCGCTAAGGCCTAACCCTTGACCGCAGCAGAGAGTCACGGAGGAGACTTTGTCCAGCGAGCCCCAGGCAGAGGCACAGTGGGGACCTTGCCGGCGCGCGGGCAGAGCTGGGGTAGGCAGCGTCAGCATCCCCACGTGCATCTGTCGCCGTCCCCCTCAACCTCGCCACAAAGGCGCCACATGCACCCGCAACCCTCCCTTTTGTCGAGAGCTTTTATTCCACGCTGCGTGGGGCAGGAAGCAAAACACAAAACGAGGTTGTGTAGCACTTTGGACTTTCCTTGACTGATAAGTTGCCTGGAGGCGAAGCGAAATGAAACCCTTGGGATGTAACAACTTTCCCTTTTAAGCATATGGAAATTAAACATTAAGCCTAAAAAATTTTCCAGGAGCAGATATGAATCCAGATATAATATCACTCTGTAGATATGGAAAAATACAACCAGCTATCTTCGACTTCCTAGACATGCAAGCCACTAAGTTTTCCTTCAGGGTAGGAAAGGAAAGATGAAAATGCCAAAGGACTGTTAACCTTTAGAGACACATTTTGAGAGATAACATGACTGAACCCAGAAAAATCTGAATTAAATTTAATCAACCTCCCACTCCCTAGCTACACTATCAAAGGAGAAAAATCTACAATTAGGAATGAAACAGAAGGAAATTCAGACATCTTAAGCTGAGCAAGCTCCCATCTCTGCTGTGCAACTTCCCTGATGATACTAAATACTGCAATTCCCGCATGCAGTAATACAGACGCTGTCTTAACAGTCCTCTTACGAGTAATCACTGGAAGCAAACATTTAAATAATGTTTTGGAGTGCATATTCTCTGGATCTGGCTGTTGTTCTCTCATTTAGAGCAAAATGAATCTAAATTTACAATTTAAATACTTTGCATCAAATCCTTAAATCACCCTTCTTATTCTGTGAATGGAGGTGTTAACGTCTATGTGGTAGCTATGACCCACTAACTCATGTGCTCCAACATAGTGGCTAAGAATATATAATCCTTTAATCTTTTGTTCTGTGACTCCACCTACAACTCGCTGGCACTGATTTAAGAATACAGACAACGATGCTTCTAATGAGCAAAACGTTAAAGTAAGATTGACTCTCAGAGTCAGCAGTCTGTTGCCAAAAGTGCCATGAAAGTTAGATAGGTGTGAAGGTATGTACAACAGGAATCTTCATTTTTAAGTGACAGATGAGGAGGAGTGTTTCAGCATGAATATAAAAGCTTATATTAAAAAGAAGTTTAAATGTATATTATTAAGATACAGATCCTTCTACTGAGTGCATTTTTTGTCTTTCTAAATAAAACCATTAAGTTACGATAACCTATATTATATTTTATCTTATTCTAAACTTTTTTAAAATGTTCACATGATTTTATGTTATATTGAAGCTGTATGTGTGTCACTATTCAATCTGATAACTTTTCTGGAGAAAGCTAAACCATTGAATGGATAGCTTTTACTGCCTAGGCATCTAAAACAGTTTGTTGAAGCTTTACCCTGGTGTTTTTCCAACAGTATTTTTTTCTGCAAGTTACAGCAACAGTTTTCTTCATTTTCAGCTAGTTCAGTTTATAATTATTTCATTATAAATTAGGAAAACAATTAGGAATTCAGAAAGCAGGAAAGTTTGTTTTCCTCTTTCCATTCACAAATAAAATTGAGATGTGCAATGATAGACTACTTAAGCAGTTCAAAAAACTTGAAGTACTTGGTGTCCCAAAACAATCAGCACAACACACTAGCTGTAGATAGTAGTTTTGTGTAACAGATCAGTTTTAAAAGCACAACATGTTCCATTTTTGCCATGTATGCCAGAACATCAAACATAGTTAAACCACTAAAGCAGTCTTGAAATGTCACTTTTGTGTATTTTAATTGAATTCAAACTACAACATTTTGCTACACATGAATCACATGAGATTAAAAAGGTCTACTATTTCATTAAGAAATGTGATTCACTATTTTCTAGCATAAGAAGAATGTAAAAATTTAGAACATGAGTAAATGTATCTAAGCAGTACACATGTATTTAGAGAAACCCAATTACGTACAACAAACAGCTCTGGTTAGCAAATTATATTGACCAATAAAACTTAGCCTTTGTTTAGGAAAGTAACTGGAAAGCAAAAATGCAAAACAAGATTACACTTAATTATTTAAATCAAAGTGCTCTGCTTCTTGACTTAAATTGTGATTAAAATCAGGGATTTAAATTAATCCAGTCCAGATTGCATAAACATCACCTCAGTAAGATGGAGCAGTAGCTTCATCACCCAAGAAGTCATTCAGGAAAAGCATTGTGATGGAGCGCAAAGAAGGACTGAGAAGTTCATTAATGGATATCCCTCTGCTGCCCAAACTCTCCAGTTTCTTCCACAGAGAGAGAAAGCAAAGGCATGAGTGGGAGGAAGCGTTTACAGGAGTGCGCATGCATAAAAACATGCACAGGTACTATGAGGTAAAATAATGCTGATAATTTTTCATTAAAAGCAGGATTTCTCTCCTCAAACCTAAATAAAGTAGACTACTCATGCATTCCAATTATTCTTACTTGTTTTATTTCTAGCGTCCCTAGAATAGTCCATGTTCATACTTTTCCCCCATTAGCAGGTACATGGAGCACACTCCCTGTTTACCTGATAGTGGCATTAACTAATGTGTCATTTAAACAGAAAGGAATACTAAATATTATACTGAAATGGATTTAGCTCTGCACTCAGATACTCGCACCCAACTCCTGTTCCAGCTTCTACCAAATCCTGGACTCTACATCTCTTCCTAGGTAGCAGGGATGTGAATAGCACAAACCAAACAGTACAACTTCCTCTTGAAGGAGACCTAGTCCAACTTAGCTAAAAGTCCAATGCATCGCCAAGGTGATCAAAATACCAGTATAATGACAATGGAGCATAAACTAAGGTACCTGACAATGCAACCTACAGCATATTTACTCCAAGGGCACTTTAATACCTTATACGAGAACATCCTCTCAAATAATATGATTTATTTTTCTGCAGAGGTCCAGTTACAATTAAAACAAACAAAAGCAGGTAAGCCTTTCTTCCTTCTGCTTCGCAGCTTGATTGTGAAGGACAAACTATCTGGTTGAGCCCACTTCTAATAGGAAATACTCTTCTTTTTTGATTTTACAAGAAAGTGTTTTACGATCCAGGGAGGATGAGTCATCAGAAAATCCTTGTCTAGTTGCCAAAAACCTGCCCCTCTTCATTATGAACATAAAGATAAAAGCTCTTACAGTACATTAGCTGGCATACGCCTACACAGACAGTACAAATAAATTAATTGTGCCTAGCCTCAAACATCCAAAGAGGTGTAGTAGGAGCTCAGTCCATCTTGTTTCATTAACAAATTAAACTGTAATAGAGCATCAACAGTTCTCTTATGTACATAAGCTTGGCTGTTGTACAGAAAGGTTTTGCAGGTATCACGCTTTCTTACATACATATTGTGATTCTTCTAATATTTACATTAGTTTGCATGCACTACATAAATACCAACAAAAATGGTACATGCTAGAAAAAAAAATTATAAATGTTGGAATAAGCCCATTGGCCATCCTACAAAGCTATTCAGAAACCGCGTAGGTTTTCGGAACCCAAGACTGGGGTAGTGATGTTTACTGAAAAGGGAATTTGGGGTATGACGCTATTTCACACGTACAAAGTTTACAAATTGTTTTGCATCTGACAAGAAAGGCAAGTATATTTGGAAGTATGAGTGGACTGCGTCTGGTCTGGTATATTCAGGTTCATTTGAAAACTGCATTACTTGCAAACATCAAGGCTATTTCATAAAAATATATACACACGTGTATTTTACAACTCAGCCAATGAGAACACAGATCAAAAGGAAAGCCACTGTATAAAGGACTGTACATGGACCAGGGGCCAGAATTACTGGAAATAATCAACATTTACCATCACACCCCTGCTACAGATGAACTGTTTTCCTTCTGGAATGCTCACAATCTTTAGCATGAGAAAGTTATACACAACCAACTTGAAAAACAAGTTTAACTCTACTTAGCCACAAGCTAAGATTACACCCTCAAACACACCTTTCTAAGATTTCTTATGAGAGGTTTGTTTGTGCAATCCAGTTAAGGGCAATTTGTTAAAATTGCTCTGTGATTTTCTTTATCCTTTAACTGCATAATTTAAGCAACCTGCATTTTATAAGTTCAAAGAATTTTTTTTGTAATTACATATTTGTCTGTTTTTACCTCGTGAAAAATGAAAAATTGTAGAGAAAGAAGACAGAAAAAAAGAATGGAAGTGAGAGATTGAGCTCAGTCTATCAGAGAAAGCAGCTTCTTAATTAATGAGAACAGAGATTGATTTACCATAAAACACAAGGGTTCAAAATTACGCGCAGACTGCATTACTGCTGCTCTACCATTTTGGCCTCTAACCCCGGGGCTGGGAAAAGCCAGAGAGAAAAGCGAGGCACTGACTCCTCTGGAAGCTGAGTACCGCTGATCCCCAAAGGCCAGCAGCTCCCACCTGTCCGAAGCCTCAGTGATCCCTGTACGGAGAATTTTGCCCTCCGTGTTTTGGTCAGGCAGTTGCTAAAACCCCTCCCCAGGTGCAGCAGGGCATTACCATGGCTGCGATATTCTGGCTAGCTCTCAGCCAGGGCTTCCTTCCAGCTCCGTCGCTCCTTAAGTTGCACTTTGCATCTTCAACCAGAGACAGTATTTTTCTTCTCTTCCTACCTCAGGAAAGCACACTGCTGCTATCTGATGTTAGTTGCTGTTACGTGGTATTACACACGCGGACACAGCCCCAGCAGCTCCCAAACTACGTTTGTAGAGGCCAGCGTTTCTCCCGAGGGGTAGAGCGGCGTGATCAAAGACGCGGATGTGCACCTTACAGCAGACTGTGGCTCAATACTCCCATTGCACATGTATTTTCTTTTCCAGAGATCGGTTTTGACAGGCACCGAGGCCAGTGCAGACATACTGGCCCGGACTCGTGACATCACCTGATTAATAAATCCAGGGAAGGTTTGGCAGCTCTGGCTACGGGCAGCCAGCCCGCGGGAGAACGGCAGCCACGCATCAGATACTGCAATGCTAACTCACTGCTCTATACGGCGCTTCAATCCATACACAACTTTCTCGCAGGCCCGCTGTACTAACCGTCAGCCTGTACGGCCCCTTCCGTAAGCCCCAGAGCCCCCGGCCGAAGCACGGACCGAACCGTGCCGGCCACCGCGGGAGCGTCAGAGCTCCCGCTTCTGCCCCCCCAGCCGGAGGGTCGGCGACGGGGACGTGATCCTCGCGGTGACCAAGAGCCCGGGGTCCGCCACCTCGCGCTCGCGGGACGGAACGGGGGCCGCGCTCCGCAGCGAAACGCAGAGGAGCCTCGCGGAGCCCCCTCCGCCCCGCCAGGCTCACGGCCTCCTTTTTTTTCTCCCTTCCTTTACGAAGGGCACCTTGTTATTGTAGAACGACGCGAGCGCTTAATTAGTGCTATGGGTTAATCGCTCTGCCTGAAGAGTTTCCCTCTCTGTCGTGAATAAAGGCAGCCAGCCCAGCTTCCCGTTATCCAGCTACCAGCATCGGCTCTAATAAAGCACCAGCTTCGGCCAAAGTCAACCACAGCCATCACACAGATGCGTAACGTCTGATGTGTAACTGCAGATATCCTTTCTTTTATGGGGTTAATACTTGCCCTTGGGGATAATTGTGCAGGACTTTAGATGAGAGATTTCCATAAAAGGCAGTAAGAGTCACCCAGCTAAAACCACACATAACTCAAGCTAGTTTACCCCGTTGCATTATTTAAACGTCTCCCTTTAATGTGAATGCATCAATTTAAAGGCACAGTGCTGCCAGTGCTCCGAGCAGGCAGCTCTTCTCTGGCGACCGAATGTGTCTCTTCAGAATTTAAACTCGCGCGGTTTCCAAAATGTGCCTATTCCTAGGCTTCCTGGCTGCCAGAAAACAAAGGCGTAAGTCTGCCTTTCCCGTTGCTGTGGGGGAACTTGCGGTGTCAGGTTTACTGCAGCCCTTTACCCAGCTGTCAGGCAGGTAGGGGGCTGTGCCCACTCTCCGCACCAGATGTGGATACCGAAATCCAACACACCGGCATTTCAAACCGTTGACTGCTGGCGATTCTCCTGACTCCAGATGAGCACCGGGCCACTTTGTGAGTGGACCCAGAGAAGGAGGAGGAACCACTGGCTGCTCCAGCCCTTCCACTCTGCTTCCCTCTTCCCAGAGCACTGACTCTGGCTCATGTCTTCCTTGCAAGTGCTTCTGCTAAACCAAAATTTACGCCAGCACATGCAGGTAACTAGAGACTTTTCCAAATCACTTATAGCTTCGCCTTCCATTTTAAGATTACAGTTTTTTTCTCCAGGTTTATTTCTAGTCTATGTTTATAGGAAGAACACCAGCAAGGTTCAAGTTTCAGCAATTAATGAAATTTAACTACATTAATAGGCAGACAGCCTTTTTTAAAACAATTTTGGTTTTAATGTTAAAAAAATGCAAACAGTAATAATAGTGAGGTAGAACTATATTCATTTGATTGCATGTTTCTTTCTCTGACTACATGTATAAACTTGTTTCCTGGTCAAGGGGAATTTTTGTGGGTAGGAAAAAAAAATTCTGCCATCCACTCAGTCCCTGAGTATCTTGTTTTTATAAGGCACAAAGGTTTTGTCGGTCAGGTTACCTAGGAGTGAAAGTTATGTCTCATAATCCGTAATTCTGTTGCCCATTACACACCATCTGGTGACACAGTCACAGATAATCTGATTTTTGTCTTTTAAAAACATCACATAGCTGTATCATATGGCAGTATGATACATTACTTATTTAAATGTCATGCTTCTGTATAGTTTACAAATCCATGGTCACTCTCAGTTAACCTGAAAGCAGTTTTGAGCAGAGGTTTTTTTATTTGTTATTTCAAATATTTGAGTCCCTAGCTGAGGTTTTTATCTATTTACAGTTACACCTAAAAGTGTATGATTAAACAGCTAACATCTAATCTAACCAATCTTTAAGAAGCTGTTATTGGGATTCAAAGCTTTGCATCTACAGTGGAACAAATATCATGACAAAGCTATTTCATGTCCCAAAAGCAGCAATGTCTTATCGCAGTGTCTTTACTAGGAAGAGCCTGATATAATTTAATTATAGACTACTTGTTCAGTGTGATGCAGGAGTTCTCAAGTATTTCATGTAGATTCTGGAAGTCTACCCACAAAGAGTTCCTTGCAAGATAACGGTCCATCAATACATCTGCACCTTTGCAGCAGATTTGCTTTTGTCACTTTATTTTCAGTCTCCAAAAGTAATCAAAATAGTTAGTGGGTTGCCAAAAGTTGTATCCTCACAAAATAAATCAAAAAAGAGAATCAATCATGCTGGGCAAAAGAAAGCTCTTACACAATTAACCTGGTGAAGAGAAATAGGCCGTTTGCTGTTGCTCAACTCCTCTAACAAACTATTTCAGTGGTCCTTACATTCTCCAAGGCCAAACCTTCAAACAATCTCATCCCCTTCTGATGAGCAAGACACACCCAAAACATTTTCAAGCGGGGTGGAAAGTAGTAAAAGAAGATTTCTGTGATCTGCAGTCAGGTTCTTCTGGGAAGATTACATATTTCTAGGAGACTATAATGTACACGTACATCTGTACCTCTGATACAATCACATAATCAACATTCAAATCTAGATAGCTATTTTTCCATGCAGATTTTTATTACTTTCTCTTCCTGGAATAATTAACCACTCTGGGGATTTTTTTAACTTAAGAAGTGAAGACTTAATTTTCACCTGACTCTCCGATTACAAGTCTGAAAAATTCCCATTTTTCTTGCAGGCCAGCTTTAAATCAGGCTGCTGTGTCCTTTTGCACTGGCAGGTTTTGTTCCCACCAGAGCCTCTAGGCGAGCCAAAGCCAAAGCACATCCCTACAATAATCTCATTTAGTGATACACCTCCATCACTCACCAGAAGTTTCCACGGTCTGAGGCTTCGTTTGGGGAGAGGGAGGCAGTAGTGCTCCGATGAAAGACAATTCCTCGCAGAGTTTCATGTTGGGCCATGGCTCACCAGCAGCCCAGCTGCTAGGATGCCAGACCACGCACCATGGGGAGGCAGGGAACATTTCCGAAACCTGGCAAGCACAGAGATGGCACACAAGCCCCAGGTGCAAGGTCACAGGTGTTCCATTATGCTGCTCCTCTCTCACATGCACCTGCTGAGCCCTAAAAGCACCAGACCTCATCCACAAAGGGTGGAAGGTTTGTCCTATTTCCTCTGCCCTCTTAATCTGATCGTCCTACTCTTGCTCCCTCTGACCAGGCTGTCCAGCTGCCTATGCCTATCAGGTATGTTCTACTACTAGAAGGGATTTGAATAAAGCATTTAAGTATCTGGCAAGCATGTTCTTCAATGAAGACATGCTATGAACTAAGCAATCATATTTTCAACTGTGCTGCCTGCCAGAAAAGTGCACAAACTTCCAATAGCAAAGAAATGAGGTCATTTTGGTCAACTGCCAAAATCAGCACATTTCCTCTTTTGGTTCTGGATGCTGCACCTCCACACTCCACAATGTGTGACAAGTTGTGAGAGGGAGGTGCAGTCTCTCAGAAAAGGAAATAAAAATTAAACCGGTGGATGTTATTACAAACAAAGCTGGGCGGGGGGTGGAAAAGTGGGAAAAAAAGAAAAAGTCATGAAGCATCCTGATGCCCCATGACCTCCTCCTGAAGACCTATTTAATTGGAGTCCAATTTAACCTTCCTAAGAAGATGTCAATACCTTATCTTGATATTGCAGAAGTGTAAAGCCTCATCCCGTTAGAGGAATTCAAAAGGCTTACATGAGGCCTGCAGCTTTTGGTTAGAAGGCTGGACTGGAATTTAGCAGATCAGGATTAAACCCTGGTCTTGCCACAGGTTCCTGTGGGGCTTGAGCAAGACTCCTAACTTCCCTTGCCTGAGACCCTCTCTTGTGCCTGGTCTTGTGCATTTAAAAACTAAGTTTTCCTGAGCTGGGAATATGTCTTTACAGTGGAGTCGAGTCTGGAACAGTGGATTTTGGATGCTCATTTGGGCCTCTTAATGCTAATGCAGCACAAACCAAAATGACAGTAGTAGTAGTAATAAGAATAATAATAGTAATTATCTCTCAGTCTTTATTTTCAAGTTAATGTCTGCCAAAAAGTGTTAGAGAAGTTTCTCATTGTGGCAACTACTGTATTTATGTGTGTAATTTACAAGCGGCTCATCTGAATAATTTGAATTTTTTATTAAGATTATTTTCTCATTTTCCATTGAGAAGCCTTCTTAGATACTGACTCACATTCAGCCTTGTAGGGAAAAGTGCCAAGCATTTGTTTTTCTTATGTCTCCAGTAGTTATTTGACTCCTGCATTAAACTCAGCAAAGCCAAAACTGAATAGGAACAATCTTAATTTAATTATTAAATATATTTCAAACTTCACTGTGATTTTAAAAAGATCTTTCATGTGGGGTAGTGGAAATGTGCCAGGGAAATCTAAAAAACTATATGTAATCCTCTCTCCCTAGCCCTTCTTTCTTTCAGCCTCTCTCAAAAGGAGGTTAGGTAAACTCAAATCTAGCCGAGCTAGGGTGAGCTAGTTTCACTTCAGGTTCGCTAGAAAAAAAGTTACCAGGGCATCATGCCAAGCCTGCCACTTTTGAGATAAATATGACTTTCTTTCAGGGCAGTTTTATGAGGGGCACAGCAAGAGGCTCATATACTATGGCAATTCAATTGCAGATTTAGCTATGCAGCAGCTGCCACTGCTTCATTATAAAGAACAGTTAGCTCTGAAGTTCTCTTAAGAAGTTTACAAAAGGGACAGTGTATTTTTCTGACGTCTGTTACGGTGGTGTGAAGATACACAGATGGCCTTTGACTCTCACCTTCTGCATTGCACAGAGCCAAACCCAGTTCTACAGAAAGGGTTAGACCTTAAATTTGCCTGCTCTTTTCCTGATGACACTCCCCTCATCTATTTGACTATCAGAGCCAGCTTACTTTCCTTGGGAGGGTCAGATTGGCAGATGAACTACAGTGAGGAGAGGAAACATGTTAAGTATGAAAACATTCTCATAAGCTTTCACAGGAAAAGGATGTAGCTAACAATAAAAGAGAACACTGCATTTCTCTGCCAAACTTTATCATACAAGATTATGCATTTCCAAAACTTACGTTTATACCAGTTAAATATCGGTAGTGCTACATCTACAGGAGGCATATGCCAAAATACCCTTCCTATATTCCCCACAGTAAGTCAGTTCTGGAGGTTCCTTTTTGAGGTTAGCAGTAGGCAAATGCATCACCACCTCACTTAACTCGGGATACTACCAGAGTGCCGGGAGTTACAAAGTGAACCGCTTCACCACTGTCCGAGCAGTCCCGTGAGTGACCTGTCAGGGAGCACCTCCAAGGGCCACCCAGAAAAGGCTGTCAGCCTGCTCGAAGCAGGCTTCATTCACCACATCCTCACCCATAGTACTGATGGCCTTGCGACCTGCTAGGCACAAATACTGTTTGCTGCACAGTTGGAAGGCTAATTACTTCAGGTTCGTTCTTCCTCCTCTGGGGTAGTTCCCTGCACTTCTTCAGTTTCGCAAAGCTGGTACAGTAAAGCCAAAGTGCTGATAAAAGTATGGTCTGGGCATGGCTTTGAACTGCTTGCCTTTGCTTGGCTTAGCGGCCATATCATTTGCGGTTTCACTGAAAAGCTTCAGCTCTGACTGTTCTGGCCGAGTTTCATGGCTTCCAGTACCTTTCCAGGGAGCAATCGGAATGAGCTTCTTGATGGCCCATCCCTAGACCAAGCATTATTCCCAGAAACACACCAGCCAGCAAAGACCTATTGGTCTTTACTTGCTGTCCTCAGTGCCATCAGGGCAGCTGTTTTTGACTCATTCCTCATCTTGTTCACCTGTGGACACATCTGCCAAACAGGTGATTTTTCCTCCACGCAGGCTGCTGGACAGACATTCGCAGGCGGCTCTCGGTTTACATTCGGTGTCTACTCAGTGGAGTGAATGCCCAGGTCAATACTTGGACTCAATTTTACAAATGCAAAAGAAGAAAAGCTGCTGGCAGGTCATTCTCAGAAAGGGATACGGGGGGCTCTGTAACTTGCCTTATTCTCATGGATCTGGAATTGCTGCACGCGATGAAAGCAGTGTATTAACAGTTCATCATAAAACATGCTCGGAGATTTTATGTCCTAAATTATGTATATGATTGGTTTGCCTGTTTGGTGTCTGTTAGTGTAGTGGGAAGTCTAAATTACTGTTATTACACCTCTAACTAAGGACTTTTTAACTATTATTTAAATTAAAAAGAGAAAAAAAGACAAGACCTCAGCAAGAATATTTCAAAAACCTCTGATCATTCTGTGAGCAGCCTTAAATACTGACTTGATATTTCTTCTGGTCCTGGGATACACCAGTTTCAGCATGTTACTTCAGAGGATAATCAGCTTTTCTGCAAGGACTGAGACCTATGCATCAGTTTCACTGCTTAAAAATGGTTCTTTACATACATTTTCATAATAAAGCACTTTATAACTATTACCCAATTATTGCTTACAGCATTAAGTAACAAGGTATTATTACTCCAATTTTACAGAAGGGAACAAATCATGAAATCTGAAATACTTATTCTGTTTTTGCGTAGGCTTTCTCATATTAATTAATTATGAGACTTAATTACACTCAATCTCACCACTCCAAGCCAATTACGGAAAATTGTGTAAAGCAAAGAAGTAGGGAAATCTCTATCTCAGAGACAATCACTTACACTGACAGCACTTTCCAAATAGGTATATAAAAGGACTTAGCAAATATTAACTCACACACCCAATGCAACAGGATGGATTTTTCTCCGATTTTTCTCCAACAGCCCCTATTCAAGTCATCTGAGCAATGAACACTTCCCCCAGCTTCCTCACTCAACTCTGCCCCAGAAACCAAATGCAAATCTCTGCCCCCTGACTCGTGCCTTAATCACATGATCACCTTTCTTCCCAGAAGCAGTAAAAGAATCGCCAGGCATGTTAAAATTGCCAGATTAGAAGAGCTCTAATCCAATGACTTTAAACATGGGTTGGTAAGAATTGGTATATGCTATATATATATATGTTGCAAAATATTTTTAAACTTTCTATTTATTTTGAATCTACAGCAATTTTATGTACCGAAGTTTAGCCTGCAAGGGGAATGGTAAATCCTCTAAAACATCACTTAAAAAGTTTTTGTTCCACTGAAGTATATATGAACACTTCCACACCCTATGTTGAAACGTTAATTCATGATTTCCCACAGCACTTAGCCGCAGGGATTCACAACATGTTTCAATGCCTTCAACAGCAGCAGCGTTCCATGGGGAACCATTCTCCTGTTTCCAAGACATGGCTCTTACGAAGATGGACTAAGCCAAGGCAAACTGGCCTTTTTATATTAATACCAACTGATCCTCCCATAAAACGTGCAAGGAGAGAAACAAGAGCAATGATCATCTTTGGCAGTTTGTCTAAAGACAGCTCTGAGTTCAAATAGATCTACTTAATTAAAATTGGGGAGAGACATTGAACTGACAAATACTAATTTGAATTTTCCTTGATTTCTTTGCTCTGTTTGCCAGTAAGTGAAGGTTGCTCTAAAAGACTCTTCGTGAATAAAGGTGTAAATGTAAGTGGAGGAGACTCCATTCATTTATGACTTTGACTTCTTCGGAGCCAAGATTTTCCCCCAGTCTTCACAGTTATGACATTTTGTGTTCAGTCTGGCCTATTCCAGCAGAATATTCAGTCTGTGCTCCTCGCAATTATGCCTTGTTTGCATCACACCATAACAAGTGTGCTACAAGAGTTTCACGGACCAGAATCTACCACACAGTATATTTTAAATGCTCTCCAGTCATCTAAGTCAGCCTCATGGCATGGCAGCAGAATTAAATACAATGGAATCTGGCAGGCTGCATTCACAGGACTGCATTGTAAAAAGGGGAAAAATAAACACTAACATTTTGACTGTTTCTTACAATTTTTCTAAATACTCTTTAGTAAAACAGAAATACCTTGCTGTCTCTGAAAAAACCAAAAAGTTTGCAGATACCATTAAATCAGGCACCTTTCAAATACACATTCTTCCTTATTCTTCAAAGTTTTCCCTTCTTCTCTGCCCAGTGATCCTTCCATATTTCTGTTAGGGCAGGAAAGGGCAGCTACAGCATAAAACAGGCAGAGATAACCTAGGCATTCAAAAGAGTGAGATGCTCAAATCCACATCTAATAACAGCTTTACCCCCACCCAAGTAAACTCCTACTTCTCCCTATTCAGACGAGGGAGATACCATCCACCTCAATTTAGGCACAGAGGGTGGATGACCAGGATCTCCCTCTGGAAGCCTTCCTCTGAATATACAAAGAACTAGAAACTTTCTTTAGTAAGACTGGCTTACCAAGCACCAAAATTTTAGCAACAAATTAAGTACCCGGTCCTCTTAATTTGGACCCCATCCTCCAAGCTTCAGAACAGACACTTTCCTTGAAGATGCAAACTGTAAATTGCAAGCGTAACATCAAGGCATGAACCTCCATCTACCACAGCATTGTTAAAACAAATATCAGCACAAATTCTGTGTTAATGACAGAGTCATGTATTTTCCATGCTTTTAATACCACCCCCTGAGCTTAATTATTATATTTAGTGTCTAGGGCAGCAACACTTCCTACCCAGCACCCATCATCAGTCCAGCAATTAATTGCATACCACTGACCTTCATAGAACACCATGGAAATTTTATTACTGTACAACTCAATTGCATTTCGCACAACACTGCCCCATAACTATGTTTTATTATAAAAAAATCATGTGCTTACAAAAGGGATAGTTGAGCCAACTGAACTATTTATAATTTGCAAGAATAAAAAACGTTTCAGAAGGTTTGCAACATACATACAAAAACTTTGCAGCCTTAATACAAGACAAATGTTACTAAGATTCACATTATAGACAAATGCAGAATGGAAAATATTCCCTGAAGTCATAATGGCAGGGTTATGCAGTATGCTATTTAAAAGCTATTCACCAATGTCCTTTTCCTTTTAGCCAGAACTCTATGGTAGAAATTCAACTGAAGAAGGTCAGTTAATTGAAATTGTGGTTCTACAGCTGAGGAATTGGATGTGTAAGATGAAGCAGCTGAAGGAAAGGACTACACTTCCATATACTATTCAGTCCTAGAAGAGAAGGCTAGCAGTCATGGCCTATGTTTTCTACATTGGAGTTACCTTTCTGCAAGTTTGCCACTTTGAGGGTGCTACATCCTGCTTATGCCCTGCCTTACTCTCTTCTCTCGTTTTTAAGAAAATGCTACCGCTCAGCACATTTCTTCTAAGTTCAAGAGTCTCCTTGCTCCTTTCCAAACCAAAGGTTCACAAAATAAATAATTATTGCATGACTACTCCAATTTCAAATTGGCATGCTAATATAAGAGCTAATGTAAGTCAGGGCAAGAAGACTCTCTCCCTAGATTCAAGGGCTGCGTCCAGGATGAAATAACTTGTCACGCCCAGGATTTCACTGCTAGCTTCCAAGTTCCCAGACTCCAGTGATCCAGCAGGACACAGCCACAAACCTCCACACCAACACATCTGCACCAGCCACAGACTCACAGAAGGAAAGGGACTAGTGCAGCAGGTGGCACAGGCTTTTTGGAAGATCTACCCGTGTACTGAGGAGCCCCAAAAGCTGCTGTTTTGGTAGTTTGCACTGTCCTTGTGCACTTCTGAGTCGTCCTCCAAATTTCTTACTGGAGCCATTACTAGGCAGCAGGCTGGCAAAATGCCCACATGCATGGTGAGGTGAATCACCCTTCCTCCAAAGTGAAAACCCAAAGAATATAATGAGATAACTATGGAGTAAACTGAAGGTCACCACCAAGCTTTCTTGCAAATCAAATGAGTAAGGTATTATTACACTTTAAAATACTACACCTCCCAAACACCTTGTTAAATTTTTCCACAAGCAATGAAAAAGCTTTCTACCATGGCAAATTCCACACATCTCGGGCACGCATTTAATTTCACCAAAACCCAGTTACGATTGGATTTACCATGTCAATCCAGTTTCAAACCTTTTTTGGTTAAAGATTTGTAACCTATACTGCCAATGACAGTAAGATTATCTAACAAACAAAACTCATCAACAACACTTTGCTTTGAAGAATTGCCTACACATTGAATGGATGATGTCTCTGAGGCAATTCAGAGCTATATGATAGTAGTGGGTTTGTTTTGACTTTTTTTTTTAATATAAGAAAGTCATTAAAATTTTTCAGTTGATATCAACAATTTATTGCTGCCTGTTTTCATAGGTACTTCTATTTCTACAATACAGCAGAGGAAACGTGAAGTGAAACTAGCTTCATTGTAATGAAAAAGGGATCTCATAATTTAATTCACTTTGCTTTCTAATCACAAATGCACAGAGAGCACGAACTAGGGAAGAAAAAATACATAAAGCGATGCTACAACATAGCATGCACAATTTAAAATCTCGTTTCCTGTAGAAGCATGGGTTACAGATCAGAATGGAGAGTACACACTTTACTGAGATTACTGAAAAGTTGTGGGCAAGGCTATGATTTGGAGGCAACAACCCTGCTCTGTGTGAAACTAAATTCAAAATTCCCATTGATTTTGCTGACACCTTAGCTTAGATATTCTTGAGGCCTGATCACAGAGCATAATAATATATATATAGACGCCTGGAATGACTTGCTATACATCTTGATGTAAAAAGAAGTTACAAAACGAATGCAAAGATGACAGACGAGCCTTCCCTCTCCCAGGCAGGAAAGCTTTTATTGCCATCTCTTCAACACTTTCACTTCTGCCAGAACTCCCCTCTGCCCGCGTGGCCCCTCCAGCTGTCCAAAGTGTCTCCTCCAGACAGTACTGCTGAGCAGGCGGAGCATGGATTAAACAGTATTAGATGTTCTTTCTGTCATTTTGTTTTCAGTAATTTAGAAAATTATTTTTCTTGTTGTGGATATTTTTAAATGGGGTGAGGGAGATGTTACAGAAAAAATAAAAATCCCCAAGAGCAGGATATATCAGAATCTCCACAATGCTTAACATGTCTCTGTGACCATGTGCACACAAACACATGCACATGCATGCACACACACATTAAGATTAAAGTCAAGTCTTTTGGAGGAGGCTTACAAAAAAAATAAAAAACCATGTTCAACAGGAAGAGTCTGTTTAATGTAGGATTTAAGCAAGGCTCTTCCATTTGCATAGATCACTTACAGCAACAGCAATTCATTAAATTCTCCCATAAAAATCGTGTTATATTTTGTCTAAAGCGACACATTCCTTGCAGATCACAGTGCCTTTCTCATGCTGTTAATAAGATAATCTGTTACATGAGGCTTACAAATCCATTTAAATTGATTTTAATTAATGAATCAATCACTAGCCACTGATGACTTGGTCTACAGACAGCAAGCAATTCAAAGCCCCAGGCCTCTAATCCCAACCCAAAATCCACATTAGAGCAACAGGACATCTCTCTGATCGATAGTAACACAGAGATGTTCAGTTCATACACATTTAAAGTGTATGATCTCGATCAAAATGTATCTCCAGATCTTATGCATTACAATTCCCATATTCAGGACTTTTCAACTAGGAAAACAATATTAAATCATTTACATTTCTTTGCAAGTGAAATAAATGAAATCAAGCACAACTATAACGTGCTTCTAAACTTCTAGATGCTTATTCCATTTGAAGGTTTTTAATTTGCTCTTAAACAATCAGCTGCTTAACATTAATTAATAGAAAATTGCACTTCATATGGTCACAAACACAAACAATGCCTTCTACGTATGCTTTGATCCTGTGACAATTCACTGTTATTCTCCACTGCTAAAGTGCTTAAATTTTCCCTTAAACAGAAAACAAGAAGAAAGATTTCTGTCCCAAAAGCAGCATGCAGAAGCAGCGTGAAGAACATCCTTGTTATTTCAGTAAGTTAATTATTATAATTATTGTTATTACAAGAAGTTAATTACAATGCAGTAAGTTAAATCCACAATAGGTGGTGTGATGTTGAACACCGCAATCCCTAAAGCATCAGCATCTGGCTCCCCATAGCAGAGGGGACACACCTGAGTGAGGCTTCTTCTCCTATGTACACAAACAACTGGTCCTCTAGCACAGCATCTGTGAATAAAGCACCACTTCAACTAGCCAAGGGAAAGGAAGAAATGATGCATGCCTCCCCAGGACCCTCCTTCCTGGACGTAAGCATCTAGCCCTTCTTTCAAAGGCCGCTCCTTTTTCTTAAAACGTGAGAGGGAAGGAAGGGTGAGCCAAGCCAGCTTGCCTCCAAAACAGTCTAGCTGTTTATAGAGCTACACTGTGCTAAGCCCAAGCCCCTCTGCTCACATGGTGCTCTGCACTGCACAAGCTTGATGGTACAGACCTCTGCTTGTCTGGGACGTGACTCTGTACTGAGCTCCCCCACCTGATACAGACTTGCCTCCAGAAGCTGAGCAGCAGGTACTCGGAGAAATTTAGTACCAAAACCTGAGATGTCTACAAACTTCCTGTACCAGAGAAGTTGGTGCTGTGAGAATTGCAGTTATGGACCGGTTACCCTGTTTACATTGTTTTTAAATGCCATCTGCACCTTCATGGTTCAATAGCATCCAATTAAATATTCTAAGAGAAATCCCGATCCCCCCCCAGTTGACAAAGCAGCTTGCTTGGGTGCTTGCTGCCGCACTGGAAGTCCCAGCACCCCACCTCAGGCACAGTTCCATCACGACAAAACACATTCAGTGGTCTCTCCCTGGATGGATGCTACCAGCCCTACTGTGGGGAAAAAGAGCAGTTGGCATGGGCCATCGGAAACGTGCCCATGAAAACCGTGCTGATGCCAACCTGTCAATCAAGAGAGAAGAGTCTCTTCCTCTCCCTCAAGGGCAACCTCACCCATAACTCCAAACAGTCCCTTAAAGGCTCCAACGTCACTGTCTGCGCAAGGGATTGACCCTCTCCGGGTCTTTCCCACGGGCGCGAAGTTGCACAGACCGAGGGAGGAGGTGGGAAAAGTCTCTATTACGGATATGGGTCCCCACATAGAAAGCGTCTCAGCACTCAGCTGCCTTCAGGGTGGTCTGCACTCCCTCCTTTCTCCCCAGCCCAATCCTCTTCCATGCTGCCAAACACAAGACTCAAGAAGCACCACACTGGGCAACAGTATGGGATCACCTGTGTCAACCATTTGGCTCCAAAACTCTGTAAGTGGCCGTTACACGGAGGTCGATTTACCAACACTGAACTGCACCAGCTAAGAAAGAATCCAACTTGTAGCTTGCTTTTTTAAAGGAATTTCACATATTATCTAATACGAAAGATGTTGTTGCCTAACGTGCAGTAACCATTCTGCCTGTTTAAATGAAGAGCTCTGTATTTATTTTTAATCAATACTGCATATACAGTTTAACCAATGCTGTCAAAAGTAGCTTTTTAATGCAGTGTCTCACTAATTTATTGCTCTCAATACTTGTGTTCTTCCCAGTTTGTTAAGAACAAATGATTTTTGGAGGGAGGAACAAAAAAATTAATTAAAGAAGGTAGGTTTGGCTTTTATGTGCTGCTAATTAATTAGAGAGGTAAATTAACCAAATAATAAGTACAAGATACCAAACCGTCTTTCATAATATTTAAGAAAAACATAAAGGGTTGAATACTTTCCAGGTGTAAACACATTAAGATCAACATTGTACCAAACCTGAATCTGGCCCAGTTAACTCAAAAAGGTAAATAGTGCATCCTCTTGCACAGATGTCGTAGTGTACAAGCACTCCACATTTAAAGAGACAGATTCTGCAGCCAACAATGCTCCACTGACATAAAGACAATCAATGTGTCCTTGATTATGAGGAGGCAAACAGTTTTCACTACAAAAAAGGAGACTGAAAAACAAATCATGTGTTTTTATTTTACAAGTTCCAAGTTTGGGTTGGGTTTTTTTCAAGCCCTTTTGGAGCACTGAAACAGAATAAAAATAGTTTGTTGCACAAGCATAAAACAAAGTAACTGCTAAATAAACATTTTTAAATTTACTCCTATGTGTTCAGTTCTCGTTCCCATTACTCTTCAGGAGTTGGATGATATCACTAAAATATCTTTCCGTTTTCTGGTAAACTGATTAGATGGGTTTTGTCCAAGAATTGTGCCATAATGTGTTCCCTTTATTTCATATTCTGAATATCACTGCTGGAAAATGTACTGTAGCACAGAATGTAGTATATGCCAATATATCCTGACATTCAAATCAAGACCACAAATTATAAACAGTTTCAGCAAATTGACTTGAGTGCCTTTGTTCCTCAGACATACATCTTCCTATTGCTTACAAAAGCAGCATATACTAACCACTAACGCTGCTATAGCCAGTACTGGGAAAGGAAGTTATTGAAGCCTGGATTTCCTGCTTTCGGTCGTAGCCAAGAACTGTGAGGCTTGTAGTGGTTTCAGGAACTGACTCATCTAATGATTCATGGATAAGATACTGGTTTTAATATATTTCTGATCATAAGACTCAAACTTCAAAACTAGTGATGCTTAATTTTTATTTTAAAGTTTAAAAAAGTACATAAATCAAGTAAACAAGTATTGTCATGGGACACACTGGCTAATAATTATAAATGTGTTTTACAGTGCACTCAGTTTTAAAAAATAGTGTGTTTAACTTCCTGGAAATTCATTTCAAGAGAAAGTTGACAATGAATTCAAAATCCACTGTCAAAAACCAGAGTACTTTTGTTGCAATCCTGATACAGCTGAAATTCAAGTGGAGGACAGGTGGGATATCAATTGCATTTTTTAGATATACCTTAGGTACACATATATCCACTGCTACATATTAATCAATGAATCCTAGATCTGCTATTGTTAATGCACATGGTTTCTTTAACTGTGTATAGAAAGTATTATCAAACGATCGGCTAGTAACAATACATTTGGGTGTTTGAAACAACAGGAAAGTTTTTTTTCAGGAGTGACTGGAGCTGCAGAGGTCAGTCTTAAAGCAATGACTAACACTGGATCCTAAGCGCTCACAAACACATGCATTTTGTGCTAATTCAGAATTCAAAACCAGCCATTTTTACAGGTTTAGTTCTTCCAGAGGGAAGCATGCCCTCCAGTGCATCAAAATGCTTTTTGCCCACAACACAAACCTCATCAGTATGCTGTAACTTGAACTGCCAGGCTCTTGCACCTAAAAAATAGCTTGTGATGGAAGCTTAATTCTGCCAGGCTCATGTATGGAAAAGTACTGGTTTACTTTTTAATTTTTGAACTGCAAGCTGCAGCTACTCACACGCTATGTACAGTGTTGCGGGGAGGGAGGGGGATGTCAGCATTTCTATATTTCACCATGTGCACAACTAGCACAAAAAAAAGAAAACAAAATGCATGTTGCTTGGAGGGGGAAAAAAAAAAACACAGCAGTTAAAACAGTTGACAAGAAAAGGCCAAAGTGCGCTCAGTGGCTGGCAGTCATTTTATGGCTATAGTCCTACAGCAGATTTACTTAGATGACGTCAGTGGCTCCAATCCAGCTTTTCTTTGGTAGCATTTACCACTTGCCTCTTGAAGCCTCCACTATGCTACAGAGCAGTAGACCATAATCAAAATTCCCTTTGTGAAATAGAGTTTACCTCAGGGCACAGAGGCATTGCTAGCTGAATTGCAGGCTCTTCACCCTGTACTGCATGCCCAGAAATAAATAACCTACAATACTGTACTTTCCTTAATACAGAAGAACCATTAAAAGCAGCCTGCTACCTAAAAAAGGGTTCTTTAATTTGTTTCCAAAATCTCAGAGGCCAGAATATTAATTTTCCAAGCAACCAAGAACTATGATAATTCTACTACCGTTTGGACTTCTTTGTATTGTTTTTAGAGATTTTGGAAGATAAAGTTATTTATGGGTCATTGTTTCACCAACAAAAAATATTACTAATGCTAGAGGCTAAATGGAATTTGTATAGGAAGCTGCATATTTTAAAATTGTATTTTAAATGTGCCCCTTCAACTGGTCAGTAAGCATATAGTAAATATGCCAAGAAACAGAGCAAGAAATTACTATGCATAAATAATGGTAAATTTAAAGAGCAAAATGCACATTATTTGGAGCTATGGATTTCCTATCACAAAACAATGACTGGAACCAATGAAACACTAGTAAAGCCAAGTCAAGCGGATACCAAATCAACTAAAACTTCACAGGCTCTGAAGTTTAACAACAACAACAAAAATACAACAAAAAAACACACACCCCACCCAAACCCCACAACCATATGAAAGATGCATCTGATTGTACTAAATAAACATAGATTTGTTATGTTTTAATGGACCCATCAGTCCAAAGACAACCGTAATCATGATGGGTGACAACTCGATACATTAGTGGACTGAAAATTGCCTCTCACAGTTAAGTACTTAGAAATCACTTACAGGGAAGATGCGCACATGCCTCACAGAGAACTGGAAGTCTCAATACCTCTCCTTTCCCAGCCTCTTCGCTTACTTTCCCCCCCAACCACACCCGAATGAGAGATCACAGGTCTAACCTGCAATGAGCCAGAAGGCAAAAAATGCTATTATCATCCAACTGCATAAGACACAACATGGACCTGAACTATAAATCTGAATTTAAAGCAGATTTAAAATTTGAGGTGACTCCAAACAAGCTCTAAGTGGACAGATGCTAGCATATCACGTCCCTGCAGAGAAAATAAAAGCCTCTTGTTAGCAGCCTTAGATGCCAAGCCAAGGGCACAAAACCTTTCTCATTTTCCGCAGGTGTCCATGTCAACTCGGGCACAGCAGTGAGGTGAGAGCATCACCTCTCACTTGACTGCCCACCTTGCTGGCCTCTAGGTGCTCTGCCAGCTCCTGCATTTTTCCATGCAGTTCATCTGGGTGGACTTTAGTGGGGCATTAAAGAATGGCCACTGTTCCAGACTGTCATATTACTCTGTTCCAAAGGGACAGGAGAAAAATTTTCTTCTCTTTGACCTCCTTTCATTAGTAAAAAAGTGGTGTCAGCAAACAGATTTAGAAGATGATTGTAAATTTCTTTGAGAGAGGGAATCAGGTCCTTTTATTGGCCATTAAGGATCCTGGACATGAAAGGCATTGTACAAGCACAAGCGGTCCTTTCTTTCCAATAGCCAGGGCAAGGAAGGAGTGGAAGCAGCACAGCGACGGGGATGGGCAAAGAGACCCAACAGCGCGTCCACATCCGTGAGAAGCAGCAGAAGCGATAGGGTAAGGAGGACCTGGCAAGACGGAGAGCAAAAGGAGGGAAACAAAAAGCCACCGTGATCCAAAGGAAGGAGAGCCCAATCAAGCACTGCCCGAGAACAAGTTCATACCCGACAAAGAGGAGGGTCCAGGCAAACAGAGACAGATGCGGTGCCCTGTAAGGAACATCAAGACAGAGCCTGTAGGGCAGAAGACACAGAGGAATGTGCTGCAAGGTCAGAGAGCAACGCGGACAGATCCAACCCTAAGGACATCACTGCAGCATTGAATGGAAGACTGTATTTATGGTTTGAGACTTTTCCTGCAACAAAATAATTATGGCCAAAGAAAGGCAGGGGTAGGGGGAAGATGAAGGAACTTCCATTGAGTCTTCAAGTTTCCACACGGCTTTCAGCTGATTGTGGAAAACCAGAAATAAAAAAAATAAAATAAAAATCTTCAAAGATCAGCTGACAGCAGATATAGGGACACAATTGTTTTTAAAGGTTAATTTTTTTGAAAGAATAAGGGTAAAATCAGGGATACGGGAAGTGAAACTGTTTATAGAGTTTTGCCTTTTATTTTAAACTGCAAACCAGCTTTAGGACAAAAAGTGTGTATGCATGGTGGTGGTAGATTAAATATGAATACATTTCCTTTCTCCCGTTAATTAATGTTTCCAAACACTATTTTTTTTAATTGATACACATAACAGAGGCTTTAATCCACTAAACCTCTATGAATTTACCTTTTCTTCCAAAATCTTTTCTGACATTTTCTCCCCTCAAAACCGAAATGTCATTCCTGAATTATAATCTCCCAACAGAAAGACAACCATGTAAAAAAACATGCCAGCTAATTCCAAAAATAAGCACCATTGTTCACAGCACCATGAGGTGAATGAATGGCGAGAGATTCCACCAAGGGAATAACTGTGATGTCTATAATGTTAAGGAATAATCTGGCACCAAAAATACCCAAGGCCATACTGGTTGGTGATTCAAACATGAAGCATATCAAAACGCTACTGATAAGCTAAATTAACAGATAGCTTATCTGAAGCATATACTAGCCATATGGTGCCACAACTTCTGTTGCCTGTTGCTGGCATAACAATAGGCTACTGCAGTCTTAGACTGGAAGCACTATTTGACAAACTGTCAACAGCATTATTATTTTTTTGCAGAGCTCTAGGGCAATGGCGCACTCGCCTATTTGCATTTTTTTTTAAACAGGTGAACAAAGAGTAAACCAGATGTCAACTTTAGAAATCGAGCTGTCTGGATCAGGAGATTTAACAGAGGCAGGCATACTGCTACAGCTCAAATCTAGACAATGAGCTTTTCTAAAAACACTCTGGCCTAGGGGAGTGGCTATTTAAAACACTTGGCTTCTTTTATTTCAGCACTATGGGAAGTGAATTCTGCTCTTAAGTGCCAGCTCAAATGAAGTCATTTTGTTTCACTGGGGCTTTCTTTGCATTTTAGAAATGTAGCATGTACCGTAGAGTAAAGGAAAAGACAAGTATGAAAAAAAAATCTGATTCTTTTTCAGCTAGAAGCTGGGTAAAAGGCAAGGGCGGGGGGGGGGGGAGGAAGGGGTGTTTGGAAATTAGCAATTTGATCACATACCAAAAAAAACACAAATAAAAAAATCTGTGAAAGGCTAATCTGAGCGCAAGTTAAAAGAAATTTATTTTCCCCTCATTAAAAAAAACCCAAACAAACAAATAAACAAACAAAAAAACCCACCAAAACACTTTTGAAAGCTTTAGGAAGACCTGGTATTTACAATGCCCTCAACCTCCACAAAGACAAGGTGTGAATACTGACCGATAAGGAAGATTTACAATGAGACTTTAATATCTTACAGAAGCACAATCGGTTAATACCAAAAAAATCATGAAAGTCATCTTCTTGCTTTATTTAAGACATACTATTTGAGGAAAAAATCTTTTAATAACACAGTAATCCACTCAATCGTTTAAAAAATTGACAAAACAAAACCTACTGTCAATCAATACATAGTAGATCTGTCTATGGCATTCAATTATGAAAATGTGCTTTTAGTTGTGTTCTGTAGGGGTGTGAAAGACATAATGAGGAAAATAGATAACTTTCTGTTCTAATAATCTGTTCTGCTTTGATAAGCAGTTATGGGAACATATTTATTTTCTGACTTATACCCAGCTAAGTATGTAGCATTTTTTAGATTATCTTTTCAAATTGTTCTTGAACATTCTCAGTTTAAAAAAAAAAAAAAAAACCAACCTCCTTTCATGTTAAGTTGAGATTGCACTTGAACTCCTTCCAAAAGCCAGAGCTGTACTGAATTATGATAATTAGAAAGCTGTGCGCATAAAAGGCAGCACAGTTGATGCATTTAAAAAAGTTCATGCCAGAGAATATAAGTTCAATATGTTCTCACATAATTAACATTTCCCATCATTAGCAGCAGTTTTCAGTTCATGTATCTGTAAAAACAACAGCACTCGTCATTGTTTTAGATTCCCAGTCAATAGCATTTTAATAGTTTTACACATAATCCTAAACTTTCCTTCCCTTCCCCCTCCCGGCACACTGAGATTTCACATTCTACCTTCTGACCTGCTAGCAAGTAAACTCGTATTTTGTGCTCATGTGATTCTGCTGCTGCCCAGACTATCTCCGCTTCGAAAGTTTAGTGAAGAGATAATAAGAACTAGAAATCTAAGAAGGCCATTTGGAAAGGCACAACGGGATGCAGAGGGAATAATCACGTTGTTCCAGTAAACAGTGACTAGAAGACAAAGAACAAAAAGTTGTAGGTGATACCTTTGACTGGACAGGAGCCAAACTAAAACGGGCTGCCTCTGACAAACCCAGACACAAGCTGGAGGGACTCGGAAAAGGGGTTGCAGCCCTGCACCACCCAGGCAAGCATCTATAACCTCTTTACACACTCCGTGGATTTTCATCGCGTTCTTGATGTAGGTACAAAAACTCATCAAACAAATAAGGGCATGCAGCACATGACAGGCTGCTCTTTGAGACATTCACAGACTTCCTGTGTAGAATATCTCAAATTAGTTGTTAGCTACCAGATTTTGACACAGGCTCGTTGCCTTCTTTCTCTTCTCTCCACTTCTTCAATGCCTGTATTTTAAAATTAATATAATTCTGGTGGAGCTTTAATAACCTGACATAGTATAAAAGTTGCTGAATCTGCATCAACACAGAGAGAAATTTTGGGTTTACCAATAACCAGTTAAAACTCACAGTGACTGCAGTGGGATCAGGATTTCATACAAAACCGGGAGAGGTTCAGGGTATTAAATTAGAAAACTCCTAGCTGAATTTTATGCGACAAATTCGAGGAGCAGATTTGAAGTTGGTGCCTCAATGGATTGAAGTCTGCAACTTTTCACTCTCTTATGTTTTGGAAATGAGCAATCATTAAAACCAAACACAAAATTATTCCAGGAAATATTATTCCGTCCTTGTTCCACTTGCAAAAGTCAAAAGGAGTTTTGTGCAAGAACACAGAGCAAGATATGGTCATAAAGTGGGAAATTATTGCAGAGATTTTTCTTCTAAAAATGTGTCTTCAGTGTGGCCAAGTCGGTTGGCTTCACAATAAATAATGCCATTAATCTGTTCATATATCACAGGATACAATTTAAATTATACAGTACTTGCATAAACTGCCACAAAACCTCTAACAGCCGTTTTCTTTCAGGGAGATGATTTACCTCTTGCAGGTTCTAAAATTTTGTTGCGACTCACTTAGATTATTTTTTTTTAATAGTAAATGACTGTAGTTTAGGAATATAAAACATTCCTGCTTGAGGCAAGCACTAATGGCAAAGTGCAGCATGGTGACAAACCAGTAATTATATCTCAAATCCCAGAAATAAGTAACTACTATTTCTCTCGTGCATAAGTAGGTCCCTCTGATCAACTGAGGATTTCAAAATCGTTTTTAAAGGGCCCATTTGCACCCTCATTACAGCCAACATAATACAGCAACAGGCCATATGAAGTCAAAGGAATTAACCTGAATTTAGACCAGATTTTTGAAAAGTCAGCCCTCACCTCATGTTTGCACATGCTATGAATAAGAGCACAAATGGAATGAGCGACCAACTTTTAGTACAAATTTGCCCGCAAGTTTTAGGCAGATTACAAGCAAAGCAGAACATAAGCCCCATACAGAAATTTGAAAAAGCATGTGTGTCAAATCTGATAGTCTTTTTAATCAAAGATACAGAATAGCACCCATGTCCTTCTTTAGACATCAAATACCATACTAACCATGTACATAAAGCATATGCTGTAAATATCTTAGTATTTGATCCAGGGAATGTTTATTCCTATGAGTCATCCCAGTCACTTTAGCCTGAGTAGGGACAGGATCTAGCAAACCTTTTCTTCTTAAATAAATGGAATCGCTTCAGAAAGACAGTTTTTAAGCCATCTCCGGAAAGACATAGCATTAATATTAACGTCACGAAGAAACACCAGATAAAAAGCGTGATGTATGCATGTGTACATACAGTCAGAAACCACGCGTACAAAACGTAATGTGTGAAGGGAACCTTCTTCCAAACACACACATTCAGAGCCGTACACAAAATCTTCATGTTTTGGAAACAGTCTTAGGCACCTTCCAATAAATCAGATTACTTCTAGTGAAATCGTTCCAACAGTGTAACCATCCTACTTTATAGACTGAAACCTGACAGCTATATCATAATACACAATTACATATTTTGACCTTTCACTTTTTTCTAAGTGAAAGACACCAGAATTTCTCTGTAGCTCCAGAAGTCTTTATTACACTTTTGCCTGTACTATATCTTGAAAGTTTGCTTACAATATGATCTACAAATGTAGCTTAAAAAGAAAGGAAGAAATCCTTTTTCCCCTGCATGTGACTTAACTGTGCTTAACTTTTTCAGGCATGGACAAACAAAGCCTAAAAACCACTTTAATGATCTCCAAAACCACTACACCATCCAGCAACAACAACAACAAAAAACGCTAGTTACAAATTATACCAAACACGTTACACACATGCTCACACATCTCCACACATCACAGTATGCTATCATTTCTCAGCTGGAAACTCATGGCGGGTCTAGTTCATAATAAAGTTTCTGTTGTTCTTTTTTTAGCTGTTTAGTTAAAACTCCTTTAAGCAGAGGCTGTCTTTACTAAGACTCCTGTCAAATCGAAATTTTTCCTCTGCTTCACTGTACTGCTCACATACATGCCACCCAGCACTAAGAAACTGTACAGAATATAAAACTGTAATTTGAATCTCAAGAGCTGTTGTTACACTCTCCTGGGTGCAAAGGCTAATAATATTTACTTCACCAAAGCAGCATATGTAAAAATTGATGCTCAAAATACACCTAACGTTTAGCGATCAAGTACTTTCCAAAGGTATTTGTAGACTACTAAGAAAAAAAAATGAAATAAACCCTTTGCATCCAAAATTTCTGCTTGGTCAGCTCATAAAAACCTGCAGCAGGCAAAATGCAGAATTATCCCTATCGGTATAGAAAATGCCTTACGACCTAATTAAAAACCAGTGCAGTGTGAAAAGACATGTTTTACCGTGAAGGTGAAAAATAAATGCACCTCAAGAAAGTTTACCTTTACTGAAAATCATTTCCAAAAGTTGATTTTAAAAACTTGCAAGTTCAAAATGTGACCCAAATACAAAATATTTAATTCTGCGTTTTAAAAACATTTGCTGCATTAGTCCTTGTATTTCTATTCCCAAATAAAGTATGCATATGCGTGCGTGTATATAAATATATATACACACAAACATGCAAGCTTCCCTCCTGCCCCCAGAAGTAATTTAATATACAGGTCTGTGTCATTTTTGATAGCACCATCTTACCATCAGTACAATCTAATATCCCTGTAATGGTATTCCCCAACTATTTATAGAGACAGAATACATCATACATTACAGACAGGCATTCTCAATCTAGGGTTATAAGAAGAATCCCACATAATTTTAAATTAAGTCCTAATGTAATTACAATCATTTTTGTTTTCATATGCAATTGCAGGTAGCACTTAGTTATTTACATGAATTTTCCTGTAAGAGGCATTCCCACAGAGATTTCCATATTAGATGTACTGCATAATAACTGAACATCCAGCTAGAGAAAACAGGTTTTTTATCCATACAGCTCCAAACTTTGCCATTACCTAAGTTAGATATCTCTGTAAAACCGCTAACTGGCAATACTGCGTTTCTAAACTTCATCAGCACTAAGGGAAAGCAAATATGCTTCTGTTAGACAGGAATACAGCTGTATAGGTACTTTTTTCCCTGAGGCTCTGCCATTTCAGCTTACGTTTCTTATATATAGGTGTTTTACGTCAGAAAACGCCAGTACAATCTGATGTTCCTTGGCCTTTCTTTCCCAGATGGTGTTCAACAACGAACAGTTAAAAAATACTGGGAGCCATTTACATGCAGAAAGCGTAGAAGAGAACTGCTCCCTAACTTTCCAGCACTTCTGGAGGTCACTTTTCATTTCTTCGTATCAAAGGCAGGCACTTGTTTCTAATAAGTTAACAACTCTCCTGAGAAACGTGGGTGGCTGGTATTTCATTGTTTCATAAATATTTTTATACTGTAACACCGTTCAACTTAAAACAGATTTCAAGAGGAGGAAAAAAAAAAAATCACGACTAGGATTCTGTTCAACTGAGGTAAGAGCGCAAACTTTCTGACTTGGTCGAAAGAGAGATGTTCCCCCACCCCCGCCCCCCACCCCGCTTTATTTGTCCCGGTCGGTTGTTTGGAGGGGGCCGCTTTGTTTTAATTTTGCTCCAGAAGCCGGACTGTATAACTTTTTCCCTCCCCCTCAGAAGTGTACTTCCTTTGAAAACGCTCTTTCTCTGAACAAAGGCTGCCACCGGCCCTCCGCATCAGCACTGTGGACATCTGTGGAATACGGCTCTTGAGAACGTTACGGATACAGAAAATCCCCTACGGTTCCTACCGAAAGGAAGTTTTCCAGGGACAATCTCCTCCGTGTTGTTGTAACTGCGACTTTGTCTTTTTTGGATACAATGTTTCTGCTGACTCCCGAAAATTTTCCACTTGAATGTGCAATTAACCGGCAGCAGCGGCAGCAGCGGCAGCAGCTCTGGAGAAGGAGAAGAAGCAGCGAAAAAGGACATTCCTTCTTTCATCTTTTAGAGGAAAAGAGAAGGGGGGGAAGGAAAGCAAAACTCGGGGCAGCGCACCCAGCAGAGCTCCGAGCCAGGCCGGGCCGCACCGCCGGGGGGGGGGGGATCGCTCCTGAGGGCTGCGAGCGTCTGCGGCGAGCCCGGGGCTGCTCCCAACTTCTTGCTTCCCCGTGGAAAAAAAAAAAAAAAAAAAAAAAGCCTTA